>NC_084614.1:2004504-2222004 GCF_033978795.1 Nerophis ophidion
ATACTTGTATAGCACTTTTCTACCTTCAAGGTACTCAAAGCGCTTTGACACTACTTCCACATTTACCCATTCACACACACATTCACACACTGATGGAGGGAGCTGCCATGCAAGGCGCTAACCAGCACCCATCAGGAGCAAGGGTGAAGTGTCTTGCTCAAGGACACAACGGACTTGACGAGGTTGGTAGAAGCTGGGGATTGAACCAGGAACCCTCAGGTTGCTGGCACGGCCACTCTCCCAACCGCGCCACGCCGTCCCCATAAAAATTGTATATATATAGCGCTTTTCTCTAGTGACTCAAAGCGCTTTACATAGTGAAAGCCAATATCTAAGTTACATTTAAAGCAGTGTGGGTGGCACTGGGAGCAGGTGGGTAAAGTGTCTTGCCCAAGGACACAACGGCAGTGACTAGGATGGCAGAAGCGGGAATCGAACCTGCAACCCTCAAGTTGCTGACACGGCTGCTCTACCAACCGAGCATTTTTTATTGTGTGTTCCTTATTGTATTTTATTTATTGTGTGTTGTTGTTTGTATATTATTTATTGTGTGTTACTTATTGTATATTATTTATTGTGTGTTACTTATTGTATACAATTTGCTGTGTGTTATTTATTATGTGTTATTTGTTGTGTGTTATTCATGAAGTGTTATTTATTGTGTGTTATTGTGCTCCGACAGCACACAACTAGGTGTGAGATGCGGCAGGTGTGCTGCGTGAAAACAACAACATTGCAATGTTGGCCGTGAAGGCACCTGTGCTGCGTTCAAGGTCCAGTCTAACAGTGTTGGCCGTGAAAGTACCTGTGCTGCGTTCAAGGTCCAGTCTAACAGTGTTGGCCGTGAAAGTACCTGTGCTGCGTTCAAGGTCCAGTCTAACAGTGCCGTCACTGCAGATCTTGACGTCTCCGGGTCCCTCCACCCTCCGCGGGCACTCTCCAGCCGCGCGGCCGCTCTTGGAGCCCTTCCGCCGCGGTGTGCTGTGCGCCAGGGCCCGGCAGCACTGGTAGCAGACGGCCCAGGCTTGCTCCTCGTTGATGGGCTGGTTGTAGAGGGCCAGGATGTCCTCCAGGGACACCTCCGGCTCCTCCGGGTCCTCCGGCTCCATGTCTCTCACCTCCCCCGGCCCGCTGGCACTTAAACCCGCGGTGAAATCCCGCAGAATGGTGGGCGAAGTCAGCATGCCGTCGTCGGTGCCCGCTGGCTCGGACATACTAGTCTCACTTTAACGCCATGTTGGCCGCGGCTGAAGTGGAAGAGCAGGTCGAGCAAGCTTTAATGTCCGCCGCTGCTAGAGATGTTAACTAGCGACTAACTAACTGACTAACTGACTAACTAACTGACTGACTGACTAACTAACTGACTAACTGACTGACTGATAGTCAACATTCAAGCTAGGGACACACTGTCACTGTCACTGTGTCTTCTCCGCGCGGCCATAGTGCCCGCCGGTTCACACCGGAAGTAAACACAGGACTTCCGCTTTCAAGTGTAAAACCTGATCATTTTTGTTTAAAGTTTCCCCCCCAAAAGTGAGCTTTTATTCTGGTAGTATCCACACTTTGACAACAATACCTTAAAACACAACTCCATGTCAGTCAGAGATCATCTATATCACAAGTCTCACACTCCTGCACACTTACCTCGAGGATGTTCAACTTGGCAGGCCACTTCATTTCAGGTGCTCCACCATCTCATTTAACGTGGTCCACCGCTTCATTTAATGTGGTCCATTACACAATTTCATGTAGTCCGCCACTTCATTTAAAGTGGTCGTTACATCATTTCATGTAATCCGCCACTTCATTTATTGTGGTCTGCTACAAATTTTTATTGTGGTCCGCCACATAATTTATTGTGGTCTGCTTCAAATTTTTATTGTCGTCCGCCACATTATTTAATGTGGTCCGCCACATCATTTCACGTGGTCCGCCACCTCATTTCACGTGGTCCGCCACACCATTTCAAGTGGGCCGCGACATAATTTATTGTGGTCTGCCACAACATTTCATGTGGTCTGCTGCATCATTTAAAGTGGGCTGCCACATCATTTATTGTGGTCTGCCACATCATTTATTGTGGTCTGCTACAAATTTTTATTGTGATCCGCCACATAATTTAACGTGGTCTGCTACAATTATTTAATGTGATCTGCTGCATCATTTAAAGTGGGCTGCCACTTCATTTATTGTGGTCTGCCACATCATTTATTGTGGTCTGCTACAAATTTTTATTGTGATCCGCCACATCATTTAATGTGGTCTGCTTCAAATTTTTATTGTCGTCCGCCACATTATTTAATGTGGTCCGCCACCTCATTTCACGTGGTCCGCCACACCATTTCAAGTGGGCCGCGACATAATTTATTGTGGTCTGCCACAACATTTCATGTGGTCTGCTGCATCATTTAAAGTGGGCTGCCACTTCATTTATTGTGGTCTGCCACATCATTTATTGTGGTCTGCTACAAATTTTTATTGTGATCCGCCACATCATTTAACGTGGTCTGCTACAATTATTTAATGTGGTCTGCTGCATCATTTAAAGTGGGCTGCCACTTCATTTATTGTGGTCTGCCACATCATTTATTGTGGTCTGCTACAAATTTTTATTGTGATCCGCCACATCATTTAATGTGGTCTGCTACAATTATTTAATGTGGTTCGCCACATCATTTAACGTGGTCTGCTACAATTATTTAATGTGGTACACCACATCATTTAATGTGGTCTGCTACAATTATTTAACGTGGTTTGCCACATCATTTCACGTGGTCCGCCACACCATTTCAAGTGGGCCGCGACATCATTTATTGTGGTCTGCCACAACATTTCATGTGATCTGCTGCATCATTTAATGTGGGCCGCCACTTCATTTATTGTGGTCTTCCACATCATTTATTGTGGTCTGCTACAAATTTTTATCGTGGCCTGCCACATCATTTAAAGTGGTCTGCTACAAATTTTTATTGTGGTCCGCCACGTCATTTAACGTGGTCTGTTACAAATTTTTATTGTGGTACACCACATCATTTAATGTGGTCTGCTACAAATTTTTATCGTGGCCCGCCACGTCATTTAACGTGGTCTGTTACAAATTTTTATTGTGGTACACCACATCATTTAATGTGGTCTGCTACAAATTTTTATTGTGGTCCGCCACATCATTTAATGTGGTCTGCTACAATTATTTAATGTGGTTCGCCACATCATTTAACGTGGTCTGCTACAATTATTTAATGTGGTACACCACATCATTTAATGTGGTCTGCTACAATTATTTAACGTGGTTTGCCACATCATTTCACGTGGTCCGCCACACCATTTCAAGTGGGCCGCGACATCATTTATTGTGGTCTGCCACAACATTTCATGTGATCTGCTGCATCATTTAATGTGGGCCACCACTTCATTTATTGTGGTCTTCCACATCATTTATTGTGGTCTGCTACAAATTTTTATCGTGGCCTGCCACATCATTTAAAGTGGTCTGCTACAAATTTTTATTGTGGTCCGCCACGTCATTTAACGTGGTCTGTTACAAATTTTTATTGTGGTACACCACATCATTTAATGTGGTCTGCTACAAATTTTTATCGTGGCCCGCCACGTCATTTAACGTGGTCTGTTACAAATTTTTATTGTGGTACACCACATCATTTAATGTGGTCTGCTACAAATTTTTATTGTGGTCCGCCACGTCATTTAACGTGGTCTGTTACAAATTTTTATTGTGGTACACCACATCATTTAATGTGGTCTGCTACAAATTTTTATTGTGGTCCGCCACGTCATTTAACGTGGTCTGTTACAAATTTTTATTGTGGTACACCACATCATTTAATGTGGTCTGCTACAAATTTTTATCGTGGCCCGCCATATCATTCAATGTGGTTAGCCACAAAATTAAAAGTGACCTTCTTTTCATTTTATATTGGCCTGCCTTTTTTTTTTTTTTTTTGTGGTCCGTCACATCATTTACTGTGGCCCAACTTATCAATCAATGTGGTCAACCACAAAATTTAATTGGCCTTCACGTCATTTCTTGTGGAACACCATATTTTTTATTGTGACCCGACATGTCACTCAATGGGGTAGGGCACACATTTTAAGCTGGCCTTCACGTCATTTGTATGTATTTTGGCATGTATATTTTGTGGTCCGTAACATCATTTATTGTGGCCCACCATGTCATTCAATGTGGTTGACAACAAAATTAAATTTGGCCTTCACATCATTTCTTCTGGCCCGCTTCATCTTTTTTTGCGTGGTGAGTCACATCATTTACTATGGCCTGCCATGTATTTTAAAGCATTTTGTCATGTAAATTAATGTGGTCCGTCACATCATTTATCTGCCACAAAATTGTAATGTGGCTTTTACGTCATTTCTTGTGGCCCGCCATGTCTTTTTTTTATGGTCCGTCACATCATTTATTGTGGCCCGCCATGTCATCCAATGTGGTCTGCCACAAAATTGTAAAGTGGCCTTCACGTCATTTCCTGTGGCATGCCATATCTTTTTTTTGTGGTCTGTCGCGTAAATATTGTGGCCCACCACGTCATTCAATGTGGTCAGCCACAAAATTGATTTGGCCTTCACATTATTTCTTGTGGTCCATCACATAATTTATTGTGGCCCACCACGTCATTCAATGTGGTCAGCCACCAAATAAAAATGGCCTTTACGTTATTTCTCGTGGCCCACCATCTCTTTTATCGTGGTCCATCACATCATTTATTCTGGCCCGCCACATAATTCAAGGTGGTCAGCCACAAAATTTAAAGTCACCTTCATTTTATTTCTTGTGGCGTGCCAGTTCTTTTTTTGTGGTCCGTCACATCATTTATTGTGGCTTTTCATATCATTCAGTGTGGTTCGGCATGTACTTTAAATCGGTTCACCACGTAAATTAACCTGGTGCATCACATCATTTATTGTGGCCCACCATCTCATTCAATGTGGTCAGCCACAAATTGTATGTGGCCTTCATGTCATTTCTTGTGGCTTGCCATATCTTTTTTTTGTGGTGCGTCATATTATTTCTGGTGGCCTGCCATGTATTTTAAAGCCGTTTGTCACATAATTAAGGTGGTGAGTCACATCATTTATTGTGGCCCGCCATGTCATTCAGTGTGGTCAGCCACAAAATTAAAGTGGTCTTCACGTCATGTCTTGTGGTCCATCACATCATTTACTTTGGCCCACCATGTCATTCAAAGTGATCAGCCACAAAATTTAAGTGGCCTACACGTCATTTCCCACCACATCTTTTATCGTGTTCTGTCACGTTATTTATTGTGGCCCACCATGTCGATTATCGTGATCCATCACATAATTTACTGAGGCCCGACATGTCATTAAAAGGGGTCAGCATCAAAATTTAAGCTGGCCTTCATGTCATTCTTGTGGCCCGCCATATCTTTTTTCTGTGGTCCGTCACATAATTTATTGTGGCCCACCATTTCACTCAATGTGGTCAGACACAAAATATTGATGTTGCTTCACGTCATTTCTAGTGGCCCACCATGTCTTTTGTCGTGGTCCGTCACATAATTTATTGTGGCCCGAGATGTGGTTGACCACAAAATAAAATGTGGCCTTCACGTCATTTCTTGTGGCCCACCATATCTTTTTTTTGTGGTGAGCCACATCATTCATCATGGCCTGCCATGTATTTTAAAGCATTTTATCACGTAAATTGATGTGGTGCATCACATAATTTATTGTGGCCCGCCATGTCATTCAATGTGGTCCATCACATAATTTATATTGGCCCACGATATCTTTTTTTGTGGTCCGTCACATCATTATTTTGGCCCGCCATGTCATCCAAAGTGGTCTGCCACAAAAATTGTAATGTGGCCTTTACATAATTTCCAGTGGCTTGCCATATCTTTTTTTTTTGTGGTCCGTCAAATCATTTATGGTGGCCCACCATGTCATTCAATGTGGTCTGCCACAAAATTGTATTGTGGCCTTTATTGTGGCTTGCCATATCTTTTTTTTTTTTTTGTGGTCCGTCACAACATTAATCGCGGCCCACCATGTCATTCTATGTGGCCTTCACGTCATTTCCGGTGGCCCGCCTTATCTTTTTTTTGGTGTTTCGTCACATCATTTACAGTGGTCTGCCATGTATTTTAAAGCAGTTTGTCACACAATTAATGTGGTGAGTCACATCATTTATAGTGGCCCACCATGTATTTTAAAGCAGTTTGTCACATAATTAATGTGGTGAGTCACATCATTTATAGTGGCCCACCATGTATTTTAAAGCAGTTTGTCACATAATTAATGTGGTGAGTCACATCATTTATAGTGGCCCACCATGTATTTTAAAGCAGTTTGTCACACAATTAAGGTGGTGAGTCAAATCATTTATTGTGGCCCGCCATGCCATTCAAGGTGGTCTACCACATGATGTAACATTGTTTGTCGAGTCATTTAACATTGGCCCACCACATCATTTAAAGTGGCCCCCTGAGAACAGCCATCATTGCGAAGTGGCCCTCACTAGGAACAAGTTGATGGGAGTCAGATTCTCTTTTCATCTGCTGAACAAAACCCAGTGAAAGATAATTTTAATAATAATAATAATAATAATAATAATAACAATAATAATAATAATAATAATACTACTAATAATAATACTACTAATAATAATAATAACAATAATACTAATAATAATACATTGTATTGAGACTGAAGGACACAACACAAAGAAGGTCCAACAAAATCAACAGAAAATAAATAAACATAAAACAACCAACCAAACATTTTCTACCGCTTGTCCCTTTCGGAGTCACAGGGGGTCGCTGGAGCCTACCTCACCTACATTAGTGCGGAAGGCGGCGTACACCCAGGACAAGTCACCACTTCATCACAGGGCTGATTGATACAGTTGACACAAATGATGACATGAATGATGACATGAATGATGACATGAATGATGACATGATGATATTAATGATTGACATAAATGATTATTTAAAAAAATTATGACATAAATTAATGACATACAGGAGTGACAAAAAATGATGAGCTGAATTATTTAATATAAATGATTGACATAAATAATTGACATAAATGATGGAAATAAATGATGGACATAATTAATTGACATAAATTATTGACATAAATGGACATAAATGAGGGACATAAAATTTGACAAAAATGATTGACATAAATGTTTGACATGAATTATTTGACATAAATGATGGACATAAAATTTGACAAAAATTATTGCCATAAATAGATATAAATGATTCACATAAATGATGGACATAAATGATGGACATGAATTATTTGACATAAATGGACATAAATGATTGACATAAATGATGGACATAAATTATTTGACATAAATGATGGACATAAATGATTGACATAAAATTTGACAAACATGATTGACATAAATAGATATAAATGATTCACATAAATGATTGACATAAAGTATTTGACATAAATGATTGACATAAATTGACAAAAAATGATTGACATAAATAATTATTTAAAAAATGATGACATGAATGATGACATGGATGAGTGACATAAATGATGAAATGATTAATGACATGGATGATGACATGAATGATGACATGGATGATTATATGAATGATGACATAAGTTATTTGACATAAATGATGACATAAATGATGGACATAAATGTTTGACATAGATGATGGACATAAATTATTTGACATCAATGATGGACATAAATAATTGACATAAATGATTGACAAAAATGGACATAAATGAGTGACATAAATGGACATAAAATTTGACAAAAATTATTGACATAAATAGATATAAATGATTGACATAAATGATGGACATAAATGATGGACAGAAATTATTTGACATAAATGATTAACATAAATGATTGACATAAATGACCGACATAAATTATTGACAAAAAACGATTGACATAAATAACTATTAAAAAAAATGATGACATGAATGATGAATGATGACATGAATGATGACATGGATGATTATATAAATGATGACATAAGTTATTTGACATAAATGTTTGACATGAATGATTGAAATCAAAATCAAAATGAATAAATGAAATCATCGATATCCCGGACATAAAGAAGGATCAATAAAATGATGAAAAACATCAAAGTTGCAAAATAGAATCCACGGTGAATGAACTCATGTCTGTTTGTCAAAGATCGTCTATGTGCTGTGACGTCACCACACACGTCTCTTCTTGACTTCACTTTCAGCGTCGAGCTCTCATTGGCCACTGATGACGTAACCCATCTTTTTATTTGGTCTTCTTGATTGATTGATTGATACTTTTATTAGTAGATTCAGGTTGTTCCCGCCAGAAGTCTGGTGAGACGCCGGAAGTGGATGGAGAGATGATTGACAGGCACATGCTGGTGTTTTCTTTGCAAGGAACACAACTTCCGCCTGCATCACCATGGCAACAAGCATGGCGCTTGTCTCCGGCGTGCAGACAAGATGGACGACTTGTTGTTGTTGTTGTTTGTTGTTGTTTGTTGTTGTCCTCGGTCTTCATGTGTCTGCGGTGGAGACCTCGGCTTCCTGACTCTTCGTGCTGGCCTGTGCGGGAAAACAAGTGCGTTACTTCCCGCCGGTCACCTGAGCAGCGCGCCCTCTGGTGGACACGCCCATATTGCACGAGTTGCTGGTGCGTGGTGCGTTCAAGACCATAGGAATGTAGAAGGGCGACGTCAACCCCTGCAGGTCGTGACAAGAATGACATCCCTTTTCACTCATATTTACAGGATCTTTGACTGGCATGTTTGTGATCAGTCTTTAAAAGCAGCAGAGTGCACCTGTCATATTTACAGGATCTTTGACTGGCATGTTTGTGATCAGTCTTTAAAAGCAGCAGAGTGCACCTGTCATATTTACAGGATCTTTGACTGGCATGTTTGTGATCAGTCTTTAAAAGCAGCAGAGTGCACATGTCATATTTACAGGATCTTTGACTGGCATGTTTCTGATCAGTCTTTAAAAGCAGCAGAGTGCGCCTGTCATATTTACAGGATCTTTGACTGGCATGTTTGTGATCAGTCTTTAAAAGCAGTAGAGTGCACCTGTCATATTTACAGGATCTTTGACTGGCATGTTTGTGATCAGTCTTTAAAAGCAGCAGAGTGCACCTGTCATATTTACAGGATCTTTGACTGGCATGTTTGTGATCAGTCTTTAAAAGCAGCAGAGTGCACCTGTCATATTTACAGGATCTTTGACTGGCATGTTTGTGATCAGTCTTTAAAAGCAGCAGAGTGCACATGTCATATTTACAGGATCTTTGACTGGCATGTTTCTGATCAGTCTTTAAAAGCAGCAGAGTGCGCCTGTCATATTTACAGGATCTTTGACTGGCATGTTTGTGATCAGTCTTTAAAAGCAGTAGAGTGCACCTGTCATATTTACAGGATCTTTGACTGGCATTCTTCTTGTTACATCCTTGAAAACAGCAGAGCACTCTCATCATCTATAAATGATCTTTGACTACCATTTTTACAGCGAGTCTTTAAAACCAGCAGAGCGCTCCTATCACATATAAATGATCTTTGACTAGCATTTTCATAGTAAGTCCTTAAAACCAGCAGAGAGATCGTGTCATATATAAAGGATCTTTGACTAGGAAAAGTGTTTAATACTAGCAGAGCGCTCCTGTCCCATATAAGGGATCTTTGACTAGCATTGTTATAGTGAGTCCTTAAAACCAACAGAGAGATCCTGTCATATATAAAAGATCTTTGACTAGGAGAAGTATTTAATACTAGCATAGCACAGCTGTCCCATATAAAGGATCTTTGACTAGCATTTTTGTTGACACGTTCTTCAAAACAGCAGAGCGCTCTTATCATATATAAATGATCTTTGACTAGCATTTTTATAGTGAGTCCTTAAAACCAGCAGAGAGATCCTGTCACATATGAAGGATCTTTGACTAGGAAAAGTGTTTAATACTAGCAGAGCACAGCTGTCCCATATAAAGGATCTTTGACTAGCATTTTTGTTGATACGTCCTTCAAAACAGCAGAGCGCTCCTGTCCCATATAAATGATCTTTGACTAACACTTTTATAGTGAGTCCTTAAAACCAGCAGAGAGATCCTGTCATATATAAAGGATCTTTGACTAGGAAAAGTGTTTAATACTAGCAGAGCGCTCCTGTCCCATATAAATGATCTTTGACTAGCATTTTTATAGTGAGTCCTTAAAACCACCAGAGAGATCCTGTCATATGTAAAATATCTTTGACTAGATAAAAGTGCTAGTCAAAGATCATTTATATATGATAGGAGCGCTCTGCTGTTTTGAAGGACGTATCAACAAAAATGCTAGTCAAAGATCCTTTATATGGGACAGTTGTGCTCTGCTAGTATTAAACACTTTTCCTAGTCAAAGATCCTTTATATGTGACAGGATCTCTCTGCTGGTTTTAAGGACTTACTATAAAAGTGCCAGTCAAAGATCCTTTATATATGTTTGGAGTGCTCTGCTGTTTTGAAGGACGTATCAACAAACATGCTATTCAAAGATCCTTTAAATACTAGCAGAGCACAGCTGTCCCATACAAAGGATCTTTGACTAGCATTTTTGTTGACACGTTCTTCAAAACAGCAGAGCGCTCCTATCATATATAAATGATCTTTGACTAGCATTTTTATAGTAAGTCATTAAAACCAGCAGAGAGATCCTGTCACATATGAAGGATCTTTGAGTGTTTAATACTAGCAGAGCACAGCTGTCCCATATAAAGGATCTTTGAATAGCATGTTTGTTGATACGTCCTTCAAAACAGCAGAGCACTCCAAACATATATAAATGATCTTTGACTGGCACTTTTATAGTAAGTCCTTAAAACCAGCAGAGAGATCCTGTCACATATAAAGGATCTTTGACTAGGAAAAGTGTTTAATACTAGCAGAGCACAACTGTCCCATATAAAGGATCTTTGACTAGCATTTTTGTTGATACGTCCTTCAAAACAGCAGAGCGCTCCTATCATATATAAATGATCTTTGACTAGCACTTTTATAGTAAGTCCTTAAAACCAGCAGAGAGATCCTGTCATATATAAAGGATCTTTGACTAGCATTTTTACAGCGAGTCTTTAAAACCAGCAGTGCGCTCCTATCACATATAAATGATCTTTGACTAGCATTTTTATAGTGAGTTTTTAAAAGCAGCAGAGAGATCATGTCACATATAAAGGATCTTTGACAAGGAAAAGTGTTTAATACCAGCAGAGCGCTCCTGTCCCCTATAAAGGATCTTTGAATGGAATTTTTGTTGATACGTCTTTCAAAACAGCAGAGCGCTCAGATTCTGTCGTATATAAAGGATCTTTGACTACCATTTTTATAGTGAGTCTTCAAAACCAGCAGAGAGATCCTGTCATATATAAAGGATCTTTGACTAGGAATAGTGTTTAATACTAGCAGAGCGCTCCTGTCCCATGTAGGGGATCTCTGACTAGCATTTGTGTGGCGAGTCCTTAAAACCAGCAGAGAGCTCCTGTCACGTATTAAGGATCTTTGACCAGCATTAAGTCTTTGAAATAGCAGCAAGCTCCTGTCACATATACATGATCTTTGTCTACCGGCATATCTTTTGTGGTGAGTCCTTAAAATCAGCAGCGTACTTCTGTCATATTTTAAAGGATCTTTGACTTAAAAACGGCAGAGTACTCCTGTCACATATAGAGGATCTTTGACTGGTATTATGGGTGCTACGTCCTTCAAAACAGCAGAGCGCTCCTGTCATTGTTAAATGATCTTTGACTAGTATTTTGGTAGTGAGTCCTTAGAACCAGCAGAGAGATCCAGTCCTACATAAAGGATCTTTGACTAGTTATTTTCCACTGTTTTCTGTACCTTGGAGACATCCTGCCTGGTGGGTGTGTTGTCGGAGGTGTAACAACACCATCAGGGACCGATTCAAGTTGACTTACGTGGAGGCTAATCCATGCTAACATGCTATTTAGGCTAGCTGTATGTAAATATTGCATCATTATGCCTCATTTGTAGATATATTTGCATCCAGACTTTCCCTCCACCCACATTTAATGCCAAACAAACACATACCAATCGACAGATTTAAGTTGCACCAGTGTCAAAAGATGCGAACCGGCAGAGAGATCCTGTCCTACATAAAGGATCTTTGACTAGTAGAAAAAAATCCTTAACAGCAGATAGATTCTGTCACGTATAAAGGATCTTTGACCAGCATTTTGTAGTGAGTCCTTGAAACCAACAGAGAGGTCCTGTCATGAAAATTATCTTTGACTAGCATGAAGTGCTAAAAATCCTCAGGGAGCTCCCGTCACATAGAAATGATCTTTGACTCGCTTTTGCGTTTAGGCTGTGACTCACGTCACTCAAGGAGCGTCTCTGCCGCCTCTGGTGGTTGCAGCTGGTACTGCTGCTGCCAACACTCTGCTTCCCACACTGAGTTGCCGTGGTCACCATCCTCTTCTTAGGCTCCGCCTTACCTGCACGCCTCATCATCATCATCATCATCATCATCATCTTATTGTCAACATCACCAACATCTACATCAGAAACATGTACAAGGGACAAGCGGTAGAAAATGGATCGATGAATGGATAATAAACATGTGGATAATAAAGATCTAGAAAATAAACATGTAAATAATAAAGATCTAGATAATAAACATGTAGATAATAAAGATCTAGATAATAAACATGTAGATAATACACCTGTAGATAATAAACATGTAAATAATAAAGATGTAGATGATAAACATGTAAATAATAAAGATCTAGATAATAAAAATGTATACAATAAACATGTAAATAATAAAGATCTAGATAATAAACATGTAGATAATACACCTGTAGATAATAAACATGTAAATAATAAAGATGTAGATGATAAACATGTAAATAATAAAGATCTAGATAATAAAAATGTATACAATAAACATGTAAATAATAAAGATCTAGATAATAAAGATGTAGATAGATGATAAACATGTAAATAATAAAGATCTAGATAATAAAAATGTAGATAATAAACATGTAAATAATAAACATGTAGATAATAAACATGTAAATAATAAAGATCTAGATAATAAAGATGTAGATGATAAACATGTAAATAATAAAGATCTAGATAATAAACATGTAGATAATAAAGATCTAGATAATAAACATGTAGATAATACACCTGTAGATAATAAACATGTAAATAATAAAGATGTAGATGATAAACATGTAAATAATAAAGATCTAGATAATAAAAATGTATACAATAAACATGTAAATAATAAAGATCTAGATAATAAACATGTAGATAATACACCTGTAGATAATAAACATGTAAATAATAAAGATGTAGATGATAAACATGTAAATAATAAAGATCTAGATAATAAAAATGTATACAATAAACATGTAAATAATAAAGATCTAGATAATAAACATGTAGATAATAAAGATGTAGATAGATGATAAACATGTAAATAATAAAGATCTAGATAATAAAAATGTAGATAATAAACATGTAAATAATAAACATGTAGATAATAAACATGTAAATAATAAAGATCTAGATAATAAAGATGTAGATGATAAACATGTAAATAATAAAGATCTAGATAATAAACATGTAGATAAAGATGTAGATGATAAACATGTAAATAATAAAGATCTAGATAATAAACAGGTAGATAATAAACACGTAAATAATAAACATGTAGATAATAAACATGTAAATAATAAAGATCTGGGTAATAAACATGTAGATAATAAACATGCAAATAATAAAGATCTAGATAATAAAGATGTAGATGATAAAGATGTAGATAATAAACATGTAAATAATAATGATCTAGATAATAAAGATGTAGATAATAAACATGTAAATAATAAAGATCTAGATAATAAAGATGTAGATGATAAAGATGTAGATAATAAAAATGTAAATAATAAAGATCTAGATAATAAAGATGTAGATAATAAAAATGTAAATAATAAAGATCTAGATAATAAAGATGTAGATGATAAAGATGTAGATAATAAACATGTAAATAATAATGATCTAGATAATAAAGATGTAGATAATAAACATGTAAATAATAAAGATCTAGATAATAAAGATGTAGATGATAAAGATGTAGATAATAAACATGTAAATAATAAAGATCTAGATAATAAAGATGTAGATGATAAAGATGTAGATAATAAACATGTAAATAATAATGATCTAGATAATAAACATGTAGATAATAAAGATGTAGATAAAAAACATGTAAATAATAATGATCTAGATAATAAACATGTAGATAATAAACATGATCACCATGCAGATAATTAACATGATAATGATAAACATAATCCTAATTAATATGACCAACATATGGATGAGAGTTAACATAATGATCATCATCATCATCACAATGAATTGGATCATCCTATAGATGATAATTAACATGATGATAAACATAATCATGATCATAATTAATGGTATTAACATTTATCTGATAATTATCGTGGTCATGATGAACATGATGGCGATAATCAGGAGGGTAATAACCATGACGCTCATTTAGATGATTTTAACATGAACATGAAACTATATGGAGATGATATGAGGATGATAAGTATGAGGATGATAAATATGATTAAAGATGAAGATGATATCAGAATGATAAATATGATGAAGATGATATGAGGATGCTAAATATGATCAAGATGAAGATGATCCATCCATCCATTTTCTACTGCTTGTCCCATTCAGGGTGGTGGGGGGTGCTGGACCCTATCCCAGCTGCACATGGGCGGAAGGCGGCGTACACCCTGGACAAGTCACCACCCGATCACAACATTCACACATTGAGTCTTGACAATCACACATACATGATACGGATGATGATGATGATGATATTAAAAGATGGTGGGGGCGTGCATGAGACTCACAGGTGTTGAGCGGAAGTGGGCGGGGACAGCAGTAGTCCTGCAGGTCAGTGTTGGTCAGCCAGGTGGACTCGGTGTCTCTGGTCCGACTCTCCTCATGTTTGCCTGCCATCACCGCGGCCGCCCTGCTCCCCCCGCAGCCCATCATGTGTGTGTGTGTGTGTGTCCACCTGATGATGACGTCAGCTGCTCCCCCCGCAGCCCACCATGTGTGTGTGTGTGTGTGTGTGTGTGTCCACCTGATGATGACGTCAGCTGCTCCCCCCGCAGCCCATCGTGTGTGTGTGTATGTGTGTGTGTGTGTCCACCTGATGATGACGTCAGCTGCTCCCCGGACGTCTGTGCTTCTCTCTCATGGCGCCATCTTCCTCTTCCTCATCATGCTGGTGCGTGATTGTTTCGCGCGTGACAGAGCGTCATGCGTCATCACGGCCAGGGGGCGTGGCTACTGACTGGCTGAGCGGTGGAAACCTCCTTTTTATGCAAATGAAGCACACGAGGGAGGCAAAGGTATACATATATTTATACTGTAAATTTATTATATTTATACTGTAAGTGTATTATATTTATACTGTATGTATATTTGTACTGTATGTTTAAATATATTATATTTATTCTGTAAATATATTTATACTGTACATATATGTATATTTATGCTGTATGTGTAAATATACATATATGCATATTTACACATACAATACAGTATAAATATAATATATTTACACATACAGTATACATATATATTTTTACTGTATGTGTATATATATTGTAATATATTAATACAGTATGTGTAAGAGTACCAGCATGAAATATTGAGGTGCTGTATTGAAGTAAATATTGATTAGCTCCACCACGAAAAAAAGGATCAATGATTACATTTTGGGGCTGATGCGGATCCTCTCTACTACATTACCTTACCAGCTGTGTGTGTACTTTTGACCACGCCTCCACTCGCAGGGACAAAGATAGTGGATCAGTGACAGGAGGGTTCGCCTTGATGCAACTTGCAAGAAACGAGGAGCAACTGATGACGTTGGTACTACATTACCTTACCTGCTTCACATACCGTGTGGGACAAAGATAGTGGATAACTGACAGGAGGGTTCGCTCGGTTTATTTCATTCCACTAGAGATAACGCTCAAAAGTTGCGGGCACATTTAATGAAGGGAAGGGATTACGTTTATGCTACGTTACCTTACCAGCTTCACCTTCCATGTGGGATAAAGATAGTGGATGACTGACAAGAGGGTTCGCTCCACTATTGATAACGCACAAAGTTATGGGCACATTTTGACCAAACTTGCATGAAATAAGGAACAGATGATTACATTTATACTATGTTACCTTACAAGCACATTTCCGTGTGGGAAATAAGACAGTAAATGACTGACAAGAGGGTTCGCTCTGTTTGTTTTGCTTCGCTATGGATAACTCACAAAGTTTTGGGCACATTTTGATGCAACTTGAATGAAATAAGGAACAATTGATTACATTTATACTACGTTACCTTATCAGCTTCACATTCCACGTGGGACAATGATAGTGGAATGCTGACAAGAGGGTTCGCTCCACTATGGATAACTTACAAAGTTATGGGCACATTTTGATGCAACTTGAATGAAATAAGGAACAAGTGATGACATTTATACTACGTTACCTTACCACCTTCACGTTTCTTCCATGTGGGATAAAGATAGTGGATGACTGACAAGAGGGTTCGTTCCGCTATTGATAACTCACAAAGTTATGGGCACATTTTGACCAAACTTGCATGAAATAAGGAACAGATGATTACATTTATACTACGTTACCCTACAAGCACATTTCCGTGTGGGAAATAAGACAGTAAATGACTGACAAGAGGGTTCGCTCTGTTTGTTTTGCTTCGCTATGGATAACTCATAAAGTTTTGGGCAAATTTTGATGCAACTTGAATGAAATAAGGAACAATTGATTACATTTAAACTACGTTACCTTATCAGCTTCACATTGCATGTGGGACAATGATGGTGGAATGCTGACAAGAGGGTTCGCTCCACTATAGATAACTCACAAAGTTATGGGCACATTTTGACCACGCTTGCATGAAATAAGGAACAAGTGATTACATTTATAGTATGTTACCTTACCAGCTTCACCTTTCTTCCGTGTGGGACAAAGATAGTGTATGACTGACATGAGGGTTCGCTCCCCTACAGATAATCTTGCAAATTTACGGGCACATTTTGACCACGCTTGCATGCAATAATGAACAAGTGATTACTTTTATACTATGTTACCTTATCAGCTTCACTATGCGTGTGGGACAAAGATAGTGGATGACTGACAAGAGGGTTCGCTCCACTACGGATAATCTTGAAAAGTTATGGGCACATTTTGACCAAACTTGCAGGAAATAAGGAACAAGTGATGGTATTTTGGGGCTTTACTACTGGGAGGTAGGACCTGGTGGAGGTCCTGTCTGAGTCGCCTGCTCAAAAGACAGAAAAAGACAAATTATTGAATGATTTGAACATTTATTATCATTTTGAAATACTTTACAGTATGCACACAAATACCGATACGAGGACAAGGAAGCACACAGTCAGCAGTTATTTGAAGGTAAAACCAGGCCACACACTGAACTTCTACTGGCTAAAAAGACATCACGCTCCCAAACACAAACATTCAGGTACTCCTGCAATAAGTGAAGACTCTGCATCTGTCGTGGTGGCCAGGAGGGGAGGGGAGAGGGGAGGGGAGGAGGGGAGGAGAGAGGGGAGGGGAGGAGGAGAGGAGGGGAGAGGGTGGAGTTCAAATTGACATCTTCTTGTCTTCCAGGACAAGAAGAAGAAGAAGAAGAAGAAGGGAATGACAAGAAGTTGGTGGACAGAGTGAGACCTCCTGTCTTCTCAGACTTTGAAGTCCAGCAGGTTGCAGTCCACCTTGTAGTAGACATAGGGATAGTACTCCTGCTGGCTCAGGTTCAGACCTGGAATGTCCATGGACGCCTGCCGGGGGGGAAACTCTCCTTAGATTCAGACCACAAATGTACCTCAAGCTGTCGCCATGGAGACGCTGATGCTTTAGCTTCAGACCAGAAATGTATGTTATGTTGTGATGCTAGCCGTCGCCATGGAGACGCTGATCTGTTAGCTTCAAAGCAGTTAAGTATGTTATGTTGTGATGCTAGCACTCTGAGTGAATAGAGGGCTCACTGTGTTCACTTACTAGATGTAGTAGACATAGATGTAGTAGACATAGATGTAGTAGACATAGATGTAGTGGATATAGATGTAGTAGAGATAGATGTAGTAGAGATAGATGTAGCGGATATAGATGTAGTGGATATAGATGTAGTAGAGCTAGATGTAGCAGAGATAGATGTAGTAGAGATAGATGTAGTGGATATGGATGTAGTAGAGATAGATGTAGTAGAGATAGATGTAGTGGATACGGATGTAGTAGAGATAGATGTAGTATAGATAAATGTAGTGGATATAGATGTAGTAGAGCTAGATGTAGCAGAGATAGATGTAGTAGAGATAGATGTAGTGGATATGGATGTAGTAGAGATAGATGTAGTAGAGATAGATGTAGTGGATATGGATGTAGTAGAGATAGATGTAGTATAGATAAATGTAGTGGATATAGATGTAGTAGAGCTAGATGTAGCAGAGATAGATGTAGTAGAGATAGATGTAGTGGATATGGATGTAGTAGAGATAGATGTAGTGGATATGGATGTAGTAGAGATAGATGTAGTAGAGATAAATGTAGTGGATATAGATGTAGTAGAGCTAGATGTAGCAGAGATAGATGTAGTGGATATAGATGTAGTGGATATGGATGTAGTAGAGATAGATGTAGTAGAGATAGATGTAGTAGATATAGATGTAGTAGAGATAGATGTAGTAGAGATAGATGTAGTGGATATGGATGTAGTAGAGATAGATGTAGTAGAGATAGATGTAGTAGATATAGATGTAGTAGAGATAGATGTAGTGGAGATGGATGTAGTAGAGATAGATGTAGTAGAGATAGATGTAGTGGATATGGATGTAGTAGAGATAGATGTAGCATAGATAGATGTAGTAGAGATAGATGTAGTAGATAGATGTAGTGGATATGGATGTAGTAGAGATAGATGTAGTGGAGATAGATGTAGTGGAGATAGATGTAGTGGAGATAGATGTAGTAGAGATAGATGTAGTAGATATAGATGTAGTAGAGATAGATGTAGTGGATATAGATGTAGTAGACATAGATGTAGTAGATATTGATGTAGTAGAGATAGATGTAGCGGATATAGATGTAGTAGAGATAGATGTAGTAGATATGGATGTAGTAGAGATGGATGTAGCAGAGATAGATGTAGTAGAGATGGATGTAGTAGAGATATATGTAGTGGATATAGATGTAGTAGAGATAGATGTAGCAGAGATAGATGTAGTAGAGATAGATGTAGTGGATATAGATGTAGTGGATATAGATGTAGTAGAGATAGATGTAGTGGAGATAGATGTAGTAGAGATAGATGTGGTAGAGATAGATGTGGTAGAGATAGATGTGGTAGAGATAGATGTAGTGGATATAGATGTAGTGGAGATAGATGTAGTGGATATAGATGTAGTAGAGCTGGATGTAGCGGATATAGATGTAGTAGAGCTAGATGTAGCGGATATAGATGTAGTAGAGCTAGATGTAGCAGATATAGATGCAGTAGAGATGTAGTTAGTAGATATAACTCACATCAATGATGGCGGCGCTGCTGTCCAGGTGTTTGTAGAGTTCATAGAGAACTTCCCTCAGCTTCTTCATGTTCTTCTTATTGGGTTGCAGCAACATGGCCTGGAAGTTGACTGGCAGACCGTACCTGCATGCACAGGTGCACAGGTGTCAGCGCTGCACAAGCTGTGGCAGGTGGAACATGTGCAAAAGGAGGAACAGGTGCAAAAGGAGGAACAGGTGCAAAAGGGGGAACAGGTGGAAAAAGGGGAACAGGTGGAAAAGGGGCAACAGGTGGAAAAGGTGGAAAGGTGCAAAAGGAGGAACAGGTGTAAAACGGGGAACAGGTGGAAGAGGTGGAAAGGTGCAAAAGGGGGAACAGGTGCAAAAGGGGGAACAGGTGGGAAAGGGGGAACAGGTGGAAAAAGGGGAACAGGTGGAAAGGTGCAAAAGGAGGAACAGGTGTAAAACGGGGAACAGGTGGAAGAGGTGGAAAGGTGCAAAAGGGGGAACAGGTGCAAAAGGGGGAACAGGTGGGAAAGGGGGAACAGATGGAAAAGAGGGAACAGGTGGAAAAGGTGGAAAGGTGCAAAAGGGGAACAGGTGTAAAAGAGGGAAAAGGTGCAAAAGGGGGAAGAGGTGTAAAAGAGGGAACAGGTGTAAAAGAGGTAACAGGTGTAATAGGTGAAAAGGTGCAAAATGTGGAAAGGTGCTAAAGGGGGAACAGGTGTAAAATAGGGAACAGGTGGAAAAGGTGGAAAGGTGCAAAAGGGGGAACAGGTGTAAAAGAAGGAACAGGTGAAAAATGTATAAAGGTACAAAAGTACGGGTGTAGAAGGTGCAAAAAGTGTAAAGGGTGTAACAGGTGTAATATGTGTAAAGTGTGTCAAAGGTGTAGATGAGTGCAGGCAGAAGGTGTAACAGGTGTAAAAGGTTCAAAGGTTACAACATGTGTCAGAAGTGTAACAGGTGAAAAGGGTGTAAAAGGTGTTTGACAGGTGTAACAGGTGCAAAGGGGGGGGGTGAGGTTTAACAGGTGAAAAGGGTGTAAAAGGTGTTTGAGAGGTGTAACAGGTGTAAAGGGTGTGTGAGAGGTGTAACAGGTGTGTGAGAGGTGTAACAGAGGTGTGTGAGAGGTGTAACAGGTGTGTGAGAGGTGTAACAGGTGTGTGAGAGGTGTGTGAGAGGTGTAACAGGTGTGTGAGAGGTGTAACAGGTGTGTGAGAGGTGTGTGAGAGGTGTAACAGGTGTGTGAGAGGTGTAACAGGTGTGTGAGAGGTGTAACAGGTGTGTGAGAGGTGTGTGAGAGGTGTAACAGGTGTGTGAGTGGTGTAACAGGTGTGTGAGTGGTGTAACAGGTGTGTGAGAGGTGTAACAGGTGTTAAGGGTGTGTGAGAGATGTAACAGGTGTGTGAGAGGTGTAACAGGTGTGTGAGAGGTGTAACAAGTGTGTGAGAGGTGTGAGAGGTGTGTGAGAGGTGTGAGAGGTGTGTGAGAGGTGTAACAGAGGTGTGTGAGAGGTGTAACAGGTGTGTGAGTGGTGTAACAGGTGTGTGAGAGGTGTAACAGGTGTGTGAGAGGTGTAACAAGTGTGTGAGAGGTGTGAGAGGTGTGTGAGAGGTGTAACAGGTGTGTGAGTGGTGTAACAGATGTGTGAGAGGTGTAACAGGTGTGTGAGAGGTGTAACAGGTGTTAAGGGTGTGTGAGAGATGTAACAGGTGTGTGAGAGGTGTAACAGGTGTGTGAGAGGTGTAACAAGTGTGTGAGAGGTGTGAGAGGTGTGTGAGAGGTGTAACAAGTGTGTGAGAGGTGTGAGAGGTGTGTGAGAGGTGTAACAGGTGTGTGTGAGGTGTAACAGAGGTGTGTGAGAGGTGTAACAGGTGTGTGAGTGGTGTAACAGGTGTGTGAGAGGTGTAACAGGTGTGTGAGAGGTGTAACAAGTGTGTGAGAGGTGTGAGAGGTGTGTGAGAGGTGTAACAGGTGTGTGAGTGGTGTAACAGATGTGTGAGAGGTGTAACAGGTGTTAAGGGTGTGTGAGAGATGTAACAGGTGTGTGAGAGGTGTAACAGGTGTGTGAGAGGTGTAACAAGTGTGTGAGAGGTGTGAGAGGTGTGTGAGAGGTGTAACAGGTGTGTGAGAGGTGTAACAGAGGTGTGTGAGAGGTGTAACAGGTGTGTGAGTGGTGTAACAGGTGTGTGAGAGGTGTAACAAGTGTGTGAGAGGTGTGAGAGGTGTGTGAGAGGTGTAACAGGTGTGTGAGTGGTGTAACAGATGTGTGAGAGGTGTAACAGGTGTGTGAGAGGTGTAACAGGTGTTAAGGGTGTGTGAGAGATGTAACAGGTGTGTGAGAGGTGTAACAAGTGTGTGAGAGGTGTGTGAGAGGTGTAACAGGTGTGTGAGAGGTGTAACAGAGGTGTGTGAGAGGTGTAACAGGTGTGTGAGTTGTGTAACAGGTGTGTGAGTTGTGTAACAGGTGTGTGAGAGGTGTAACAGGTGTGTGAGAGGTGTAACAGGTGTGTGAGAGGTGTAACAGGTGTGTGAGTGGTGTAACAGATGTGTGAGAGGTGTAACAGGTGTGTGAGAGGTGTAACAGGTGTTAAGGGTGTGTGAGAGATGTAACAGGTGTGTGAGAGGTGTAACAGGTGTGTGAGAGGTGTAACAGGTGTGTGAGAGGTGTAACAAGTGTGTGAGAGGTGTGAGAGGTGTGTGAGAGGTGTAACAGGTGTGTGAGAGGTGTAACAGAGGTGTGTGAGAGGTGTAACAGGTGTGTGAGTGGTGTAACAGGTGTGTGAGAGGTGTAACAGGTGTGTGAGAGGTGTAACATGTGTGTGAGTGGTGTAACAGATGTGTGAGAGGTGTAACAGGTGTGTGAGAGGTGTAACAGGTGTTAAGGGTGTGTGAGAGATGTAACAGGTGTGTGAGAGGTGTAACAGGTGTGTGAGAGGTGTAACAAGTGTGTGAGAGGTGTGTGAGAGGTGTAACAGGTGTGTGAGAGGTGTAACAGGTGTGTGAGAGGTGTAACAAGTGTGTGAGAGGTGTGTAACAGGTGTGTGAGTGGTGTAACAGGTGTGTGAGAGGTGTAGACCTGAGGACAGACTCCACAAAGACCCTGAGAGCCTTGATGTGTATCCAGGCGATGAAGGCCTCACTGAAGTTGACTTTCAGCCATCGCACCAGAGGACCCTGCAGGCAGGAGGCAGCAGAACAGAAGGTGAGCAGCACACCTGCACAGGTGAGACAAATTGTGCTGGCGTACAAACTGCTTCTTCTTGTCGGTGGACAAGCGAGTCATCTCCTCTTTGTCTGCCTTCATCTCCTCCTCGTTGTACTGGAAGTCACGCACGGTGAACCTGAGTCAGCACAACAATGCCTTCAACACAACAGCCTGCTATTATGGGATGTACCTCCACTTACTATTATGGGATGTACCTCCACTTACTATTATGGGATGTGCCTCCACTTACTATTATGGGATGTGCCTCCACTTACTATTATGGGATGTACCTCCACTTACTATTATGGGATGTACCTCCACTTACTATTATGGGATGTGCCTCCACTTACTATTATGGGATGTGCCTCCACTTACTATTATGGGATGTACCTCCACTTACTATTATGGGATGTACCTCCACTTACTATTATGGGATGTACCTCCACTTACTATTATGGGATGTACCTCCACTTACTATTATGGGATGTACCTCCACTTACTATTATGGGATGTACCTCCACTTACTATTATGGGATGTACCTCCACTTACTATTATGGGATGTACCTCCACTTACTATTATGGGATGTGCCTCCACTTACTATTATGGGATGTACCTCCACTTACTATTATGGGATGTACCTCCACTTACTATTATGGGATGTACCTCCACTTACTATTATGGGATGTACCTCCACTTACTATTATGGGATGTGCCTCCACTTACTATTATGGGATGTACCTCCACTTACTATTATGGGATGTACCTCCACTTACTATTATGGGATGTACCTCCACTTACTATTATGGGATGTACCTCCACTTACTATTATGGGATGTACCTCCACTTACTATTATGGGATGTACCTCCACTTACTA
Source organism: Nerophis ophidion (assembly GCF_033978795.1). Lineage (NCBI taxonomy): Eukaryota > Metazoa > Chordata > Actinopteri > Syngnathiformes > Syngnathidae > Nerophis > Nerophis ophidion. The sequence continues at coordinate 2,028,244 of NC_084614.1, forward strand.
TTATGGGATGTACCTCCACTTACTATTATGGGATGTACCTCCACTTACTATTATGGGATGTACCTCCACTTACTATTATGGGATGTACCTCCACTTACTATTATGGGATGTACCTCCACTTACTATTATGGGATGTACCTCCACTTACTATTATGGGATGTACCTCCACTTACTATTATGGGATGTACCTCCACTTACTATTATGGGATGTACCTCCACTTACTATTATGGGATGTACCTCCACTTACTATTATGGGATGTACCTCCACTTACTATTATGGGATGTACCTCCACTTACTATTATGGGATGTACCTCCACTTACTATTATGGGATGTACCTCCACTTACTATTATGGGATGTACCTCCACTTACTATTATGGGATGTACCTCCACTTACTATTATGGGATGTACCTCCACTTACTATTATGGGATGTACCTCCACTTACTATTATGGGATGTACCTCCACTTACTATTATGGGATGTACCTCCACTTACTATTATGGGATGTACCTCCACTTACTATTATGGGATGTACCTCCACTTACTATTATGGGATGTGCCTCCACTTACTATTATGGGATGTGCCTCCACTTACTATTATGGGATGTGCCTCCACTTACTATTATGGGATGTGCCTCCACTTACTATTATGGGATGTGCCTCCACTTACTATTATGTGATGTACCTCCACTTACTATTATGGGATGTGCCTCCACTTACTATTATGGGATGTACCTCCACTTACTATTATGGGATGTACCTCCACTTACTATTATGGGATGTACCTCCACTTACTATTATGGGATGTACCTCCACTTACTATTATGGGATGTACCTCCACTTACTATTATGGGATGTACCTCCACTTACTATTATGGGATGTACCTCCACTTACTATTATGGGATGTGCCTCCACTTACTATTATGGGATGTGCCTCCACTTACTATTATGGGATGTACCTCCACTTACTATTATGGGATGTACCTCCACTTACTATTATGGGATGTGCCTCCACTTACTATTATGTGATGTACCTCCACTTACTATTATGGGATGTGCCTCCACTTACTATTATGGGATGTGCCTCCACTTACTATTATGGGATGTACCTCCACTTACTATTATGGGATGTACCTCCACTTACTATTATGGGATGTACCTCCACTTACTATTATGGGATGTGCCTCCACTTACTATTATGGGATGTGCCTCCACTTACTATTATGGGATGTGCCTCCACTTACTATTATGGGATGTACCTCCACTTACTATTATGGGATGTACCTCCACTTACTATTATGGGATGTACCTCCACTTACTATTATGGGATGTACCTCCACTTACTATTATGGGATGTTCCTCCACTTACTTGTTTTCTCTGGCCTTGTGCTTGAAGTCATCCAGCGCCTTCCGGAACAATGTCACACTGAACAGCCCGCTGTCGTGGTCTTCAAACAACATCCTCAAACACACACACACATCTGTATATATATACATTTATATATAAACACACACACACATGTATACACACACATACACATGTATTCATACACTGTGTTCATAAATACACACACACACATCTATACTGTATATACATACATATATAAATGTATACACCTATACATACATACACACCCACACATATACATACATATATACACATATACATATATATATATATATATATATATATATACATACATATATATATATATATATAAAACACAATTATATTGTTTACAATAAACATCTATCCATCCATTTTCCAAACATATATATCACTATTATATCATTATTTACAATAAATACATATAACTATAATATCATTATTTAGAACAAATCAATATCACAATTATATTGCTATTTACAATAAATTATACTCAACAATTATATTGGTATTTAAAAATAAAACATTTATAACAATTAAACTCTTATCTACAATAATCAAATATCACAAAAATATAAATTACAATTATTATGTATCAAAATTACACGTTTGAAGTGATTCATGAATTGGAGTGCATGAGAAAGTGTAAAGAAAAGAACTCTCTGACCCCTCCTGTAAAAAGTAGTAGTACTTAGTAGTGCATAGTAGTACCTTCATGCATGTACGCATTAAACCCTAAAAATCGTTAATCTTCTTCGTCCAACTTCTACAAATTGGTTTTCAAAACGTTCCCACACAACACGTTCACGTTACAGACGTTCTAGCAATAAGGGTTGCTAGGCGACGGCCCCACACACAGCTGGAATCACGTGTCAGCATTGGTAGATTGTGAGGTGTTTGTGAAAAGGTGAAGTGGAGAACCAGTGGACTTACTTGGTAGAGCGAGGGACCACCATCTCTGCCAGAGTCTCATACGTCTTCTGCCAGTCAGCATAGCTGATCCTGAAGACGACAAGCTCACATCACACTACACACTCGTCCTTTCGAGACCTTCCAAACATTACCAACAAACTCATAGAATTTATCCTTAAAAGTCGTAGCCGTCACAGTGTGAAAATTTGCTTTTTTTTTTTTACCTTGAAACAAATTGGATCAATATAATGTATCGTAGCCTCCGGAAGAAGTCACACTAAGTCCCATGCTATTTTTAACTTATATTGCCAATCTCATGCTCAGAAACAGCCCAATTTCAGACAGGTTTTGCCTCCCGTGCACACAATAACATGCTAGCTTGGTTGTTACTTCTTTTTCACAAAGAAAAAGCCACTTCTCATCAAAGTATAATGTATGATTTGTAGCAACAGTTGAACATTTAGCAAAACCATATATAATCAAAAACATGTTAATACTATTTATTAATAGCAAATATATTTTTCAAATGTATGTATACATTTTTGGAGGGTTTTTCAAGAAAATAAATCATATCATGACCTCATAGTGAGCATGCCCCGCCTCCACAGGTGTTGTGACAATGTAGTGAAAATCTACATAATTAGTGATGCTTTCCATGATCTCATATTGTTAGTACTTCAGGTTTATGGCCAGGAATTTCACTTTGAAGTGCCTACAGTACAGCATTTATACAAACCCCATTTCCATATGAGCTGGGAAATTGTGTTAGATGTAAATATAAACAGAATACAATGATTTGCAAATCCTTTTCAAGCCATATTCAGTTGAATATGCTACAAAGACAACATATTTGATGTTCAAACTCATAAACTTGATTTTTTTTTGCAAATAATAATTAACTTAGAATTTCATGGCTGCAACATGTGCCAAAGTAGTTGGGAAAGGGCATGTTCACCACTGTGTTACATCACCTTTTCTTTTAACAACACTCAATAAAGGTTTGGGAACTGAGGAAACTAATTGTTGAAGCTTTGAAAGTGGAATTCTTTCCCATTCTTGTTTTATGTAGAGCTTCAGTCCTTCAACAGTCCGGGGTCTCCGCTGTCCTATTTTACGCTTCATAATGCGCCACACATTTTCCATGGGAGACAGGTCTGGACTGCAGGCGGGCCAGGAAAGTACCCGCACTCTTTTACTACGAAGCCACGCTGTTGTAACACGTGGCTTGGCATTGTTTTGCTGAAATAAGCAGGGGCGTCCATGATAATGTTGCTTAGATGACAACATATGTTGCTCCAAAACCTGTATGTACATTAATGGTGCCTTCACAGATGTGTAAGTTACCCATGCCTTGGGCACTAATACACCCCCATACCATCACACATGCTGGCTTTTACACTTTGTGCCTGTAACAATCTGGATGGTTATTTTCCTCGTCCACAGTTTCCAAATATAATTTGAAATGTGGACTCGTCAGACCACAGAACACTTTTCCACTTTGCGTCAGTCCATCTTAGATGATCTCGGGCCCAGAGAAGCCGGCGGCGTTCCTGGGTGTTGTTGATGAATGGCTTTCGCTTTGCTTAGTAGAGTTTTAACTTGCACTTACAGATGTAGCGACCAACTGTAGTTACTGACAGTGGTTTTATGAAGTGTTCCTGAGCCCATGTAGTGATATCCTTTACACACTGATGTCGGTTTTGGATGCAGTACCGCCTGAGGGGTCAAAGGTCCGTAATATCAACGCTTATGTGCAGTGATTTCTCCAGATTCTCTGAACCTTTTGATGATTTTACGGACTGTAGATGGTAAAACCCCTAAATTCCTTGCAATAGCTCGTTGAGAAATGTTGTTCTAAAACTGTTCGACAATTTGCTTACAAAGTGGTGACCCTCGCCCCATCCTTGTTTGGGAATGACTTAGCATTTCATGGAAGCTGCTTTTATAGCCAATCATGGCACCCACCTGTTCCCAATTAGCCTGCACACCTGTGGGATGTTCCAAATAAGTGTTTGATGAGCATTCCACAACTTTATCAGTATTTATTGCCACCTTTCCCAACTTCTTTGTCCCGTGTTGCTGGCATCAAATTCTAAAGTTAAAGATAATTTGCAAAAAAAAAAAACAAATGTTTATGAGTTTGAACATGAAATATGTTGTCTTTGTAGCATATTCAACTGAATATGGCTTGAAAAGGATTTGCAAATCATTGTATTCTGTTTATATTTACATCGAACACAACATCCCAACTGCAGAGGAAACAGGGTTTGTATGTATGACCCAATCCAAACAACATTTCATGTCATGGTGCAAATAAACTAACAGAAAAAGTCAACACGCACATAACACAACCTGCTCACTTGATTTTGTGGAAGTTAGAAAAAAATGCCCAAGCACAACACATCATTCTAAATGACACCCATTTAAATCCCCTGCAATGCATGATGGGAAAAAGGCCACCATATGTTTATCTTCATTTTATCTGCCTGATATTGCTGATTGATTACACAACTTTAGGGAGGTCACTGTTAGAATAATGATATAGAAGTTATCACACAACTCTTATTATCTATTGTGCTCAAGCTGTACTTCTCTTCTCATGCAAAGGCACACAACTTCTTATCTTCCACTGCAAGTTAGGAGTGTCCTCGCCACAGATGTTTCTGTCTTTCAGCCTGCTAACAGCCAAGGACGAACCGGGACCTCAGGGAAGATAAGGTGACAGCGGGCAGACGAAGCAGAGACAGGGCCCAATCACAAGACAAAGCAGAGACAGGGCACAATCACAAGACAAAGCAGAGACAGGGTACAATCACAAGACAAAGCAGAGACAGGGCACAATCACAAGACAAAGCAGAGACAGGGCACAATCACAAGACAAAGCAGAGACAGGGCACAATCACAAGACAAAGCAGAGACAGGGTACAATCACAAGACAAAGCAGAGACAGGGCACAATCACAAGACAAAGCAGAGACAGGGTACAATCACAAGACAAAGCAGAGACAGGGCACAATCACAAGACAAAGCAGAGACAGGGCACAATCACAAGACAAAGCAGAGACAGGGTACAATCACAAGACAAAGCAGAGACAGGGCCCAATCACAAGGCCCCCAGCACCTTCCGTTCTGAATAATCAGGTATTGTGCGTACTGAGCTGCTGTCGTAATGTGTGAGTCCTCCCTTTAGAAGCAGACTCAGCATGTAACTAGGGAACTCCTAAACTGAATAAATGTGAATTATATTTATATTTTTATGGGGGAGCGCGTGGGCTGTGCCTCAGAGCGTAGAACAGGGGTCACCAACCAGGTCGCCCGTAAGGACCAGATGAGTCGCCCGCTGGCCTGTTCTAAAAATAGCTCAAATAGCAGCACTTACCAGTGAGCTGCCTCTATTTTTTAAATTGTATTTATTTACTAGCAAGCTGGTCTCGCTTTGCTGGACATTTTTAATTCTAAGAGAGACAAACTCAAATAGAATTTGAAAATCCAAGAAAATATTTTAAAGACTTGTTCTTCACTTGATTAAATAAATGCATTTATTTTTTTACTTTGCTTCTTATAACTTTCAGAAAGACAATTTTAGAAAAAAAAAATACAACCTTAAAAATGATTTTAGGATTTTTAAACACATATACCTTTTTACCTTTTACATTCCTTCCTCTTCTTTCCTGACAATTTAAATCAATGTTCAAGTAAATTTTTTTTTTTATTGTAAAGAATAATAAATACATTTTCATTTAATTCTTCATTTTAGCTTCTGTTTTTTCGACGAATATTTGTGAAATATTTCTTCAAACTTATAATTAAAATTCAAAAAAAATATTCTGGCAAAACTAGAAAATCCGCAGAATCAAATTTAAATCTTATTTCAAAGTCTTTTAAATTTTTTTAAAATAATTTTGTTCTGGAAAATCTAGAAGAAATAATGATTTTGTCTTTGTTAGAAATAAAGCTTGGTCCAATTTGTTATATATTCTAACAAAGTGCAGATTGGATTTGAACCTATTTAAAACATGTCATCAAAATTCTAAAATGTATCTTAATCAGGAAAAATTACTAATGTTCCATAAATTCTTTTTTTTTTTTTAAAGATTTGAATTAGCTAGTTTTTCTCTTATTTTTTTCGGTAGAATTTTGAATTTTAAAGAGTCGAAATTGAAGATAAACTATGTTCGAAAATTTTATTTTCATTTTTTTCGTGTTTTCTCCTCTTTTAAACCATTCAATTAAGTGGTTTTTTTCATCATTATTCCCTCCCAAAAACTTTCTGAAAAACGGAAAAAAAAATGTACGATGGAATGCCAGACAGAAATACCCATTTTTTTATATATATAGATTTATTTATTAAAGGTAAATTGAGCAAATTTGCTATTTTGGCAATTTATTTAACTGTGTATCCAACTGGTAGCCCTTCGCATTAATCAGTACCCAAGAAGTAGCTCTAGGTTTGAAAAAGGTTGGTGACCCCTGGTGTAAATTGTAACTGAGCGTACAGCTCCATGCGTTCTCCTCATGAGCAAAATTTAAATCTGTCTCTGCCTGATTCCTTGCTTCTTGTTCTGTTGAAAAGATAGTTGGGTGCTTAAGCCTAACAGTGAGGGACACAAACAACAGTTGGGAGTGATAGCTCTCACATCTAACACAGCAGCTTTGTGACAACTCGGCACGCGTTCATGGACTACGTTCAAGTAAACAGATGTTCGTGGAGATGTTTTTTGACACGGTCGCAGCGGGTGAAGGGTGGTGTAAATAATGACAGTGACATCAAGTGGTGAGTCGTCTACTTACTTGGGGACAACCACCAGCATGGTCACCAAGTACTCCGAGTCCAAAACGAAGTCGTCTTTCTTTACAATGTCAGCAAGACTCCTGGTCAACAAGCTGCCCCTGCGGGGACACACAAGACTCAACTCATGCTCCCCAGTCACCAATAACACCTTCACAATCAATACTTTCATTATTAACTCTTTCACAAATAACACCTTCACACCAATGAATAAAAATAACCAACACTTACGCGTTCTTGCGTTCCAAGTTCTGCAGGTTTCCCTTCAAGTTGTTGTAGGCTGAAGCTCTGGCTTTCAGGTCGTTGTCTATCTGGGTGGCTTGCTGCAAAGCATGATGGTTACAAGTTATCTCTCACACGCACACACACACACACATGTTTGTGTATGTAGCAACCTTGGAGATGATCTCGGAGATGTTCTTCAGAGACTGCTTGATGGGATACTTGGCCATGTCCCACTGGAACCTGGTGATGTAAGTGAGCAGGTCCACTGCAGACACAAGCAGTGGTCAGTGCAGCCAGCGTGACACTCAGGACCATCTCATCTCAACTTCTTACATCCATTAGCCAGCAGGTTCTCCTGGACTTTGTCTCGGCTGTCCTCCAGAACGTCAGCCATGTACTGAGCCACCTTCTTCACCACGCTAAAATGCACAAACTACATTTAAACATCATTGTAAAACACACAAACTACATTTAAACATCATTGTAAAACACACAAACTACATTTCAACATCATTGTAAAACACACAAATTACATTTAAACATTGTAAAACACACAAACTACATTTAAACATCATTGTAAAACACACAAACTACATTTCAACATCATTGTAAAACACACAAACTACATTTAAACATCATTTTAAAACACACAAACTACATTTAAACATCATTGTAAAACACACAAACTACATTTCAACATCATTGTAAAACACACAAATTACATTTAAACATTGTAAAACACACAAACTACATTTAAACATCATTGTAAAACACACAAACTACATTTCAACATCATTGTAAAACACACAAACTACATTTAAACATCATTGTAAAACACACAAACTACATTTCAACATCATTGTAAAACACACAAACTACATTTAAGCATCATTGTAAAACACACAAACTACATTTAAACATCATTGTAAAACACACAAACTATACTTAAGCTTCATTGTAAAACACACAAACTACATTTAAACATCATTGTAAAACACACAAACTACATTTAAACATTGTAAAACACACAAACTACATTTAAACATCATTGTAAAACGCACAAACTACATTTAAACATTGTAAAACACACAAACTACATTTAAACATTGTAAAACACACAAAGTACATTTAAACATTGTAAAACACACAAACTACATTTAAGCTTCATTGTAAAACACACAAATTACATTTAAACATCATTGTAAAACACACAAACTACATTTAAACATTGTAAAACACACAAATTACATTTAAACATCATTGTAAAACACACAAACTACATTTAAACATTGTAAAACACACAAACTACATTTCAACATCATTGTAAAACACACAAATTACATTTAAACATTGGAAAACACACAAACTACATTTAAACATCATTGTAAAACACACAAACTACATTTAAATATCATTGTAAAACACACAAACTATACTTAAGCTTCATTGTAAAACACACAAACTACATTTAAACATCAATGTAAAACGCACAAACTACATTTAAACATTGTAAAACACACAAACTACATTTAAACATTGTAAAACACACAAAGTACATTTAAACATTGTAAAACACACAAACTACATTTAAGCTTCATTGTAAAACACACAAATTACATTTAAACATCATTGTAAAACACACAAAGTACATTTAAACATTGTAAAACACACAAACTACATTTAAGCTTCATTGTAAAACACACAAACTACATTTAAACATCATTGTAAAACACACAAACTACATTTAAACATCATTGTAAAACACACAAACTACATTTCAACATCATTGTAAAACACACAAATTACATTTAAACATTGTAAAACACACAAACTACATTTAAACATCATTGTAAAACACACAAACTATATTTAAACATCATTGTAAAACACACAAACTACATTTCAACATCATTGTAAAACACACAAACTACATTTCAACATCATTGTAAAACACACAAATTACATTTAAACATTGTAAAACACACAAACTACATTTAAACATCATTGTAAAACACACAAACTATATTTAAACATCATTGTAAAACACACAAACTACATTTCAACATCATTGTAAAACACACAAACTACATTTCAACATCATTGTAAAACACACAAATTACATTTAAACATTGTAAAACACACAAACTACATTTAAACATCATTGTAAAACACACAAACTACATTTAAACATCATTGTAAAACACACAAACTATACTTAAGCTTCATTGTAAAACACACAAACTACATTTAAACATCAATGTAAAACGCACAAACTACATTTAAACATTGTAAAACACACAAACTACATTTAAACATTGTAAAACACACAAAGTACATTCAAACATTGTAAAACACACAAACTACATTTAAGCTTCATTGTAAAACACACAAATTACATTTAAACATCATTGTAAAACACACAAACTACATTTAAACATTGTAAAACACACAAACTACATTTCAACATCATTGTAAAACACACAAATTACATTTAAACATTGTAAAACACACAAACTACATTTAAACATTGTAAAACACACAAATTACATTTAAACATCATTGTAAAACACACAAACTACATTTAAACATTGTAAAACACACAAATTACATTTAAACATTGGAAAACACACAAATTACATTTAAACATCATTGTAAAACACACAAACTACATTTAAACATTGTAAAACACACAAACTACATTTAAACATTGTAAAACACACAAACTACATTTCAACATCATTGTAAAACACACAAACTACATTTAAACATTGTAAAACACACAAACTACATTTAAACATCATTGTAAAACACACAAACTACATTTAAACATCATTGTAAAACACACAAATTACATTTAAACATTGTAAAACACACAAACTACATTTAAACATCATTGTAAAACGCACAAACTACATTTAAACATCATTGTAAAACGCACAAACTAAATTTAAACATCATTGTAAAACACACAAACTACATTTAAACATTGTAAAACACACAAACTACATTTAAACATCATTTTAAAACACACAAACTACATTTAAACATCATTGTAAAACGCACAAACTACATTTGAACATTGTAAAACACACAAACTACATTTAAACATCATTTTAAAACACAGAAACTACATTTAAACATCATTGTAAAACGCACAAACTACATTTAAACATCATTGTAAAACGCACAAACTAAATTTAAACATCATTGTAAAACACACAAACTACATTTAAACATCGTAAAACACACAAACTACATTTAAACATCATTTTAAAACACACAAACTACATTTAAACATCATTTTAAAACACACAAACTACATTTAAACATCATTGTAAAACACACAAACTACATTTAAACATCATTGTAAAACACACAAATTACATTTAAACATTGTAAAACACACAAACTACATTTAAACATCATAGTAAAACGCACAAACTACATTTAAACATCATTGTAAAACGCACAAACTAAATTTAAACATCATTGTAAAACACACAAACTACATTTAAACATTGTAAAACACACAAACTACATTTAAACATCATTTTAAAACACAAAAACTACATTTAAACATCATTGTAAAACGCACAAACTACATTTGAACATTGTAAAACACACAAACTACATTTAAACATCATTTTAAAACACACAAACTACATTTAAACATCATTGTAAAACGCACAAACTACATTTAAACATCATTGTAAAACGCACAAACTAAATTTAAACATCATTGTAAAACACACAAACTACATTTAAACATTGTAAAACACACAAACTACATTTAAACATCATTTTAAAACACACAAACTACATTTAAGCTTCATTGTAAAACACACAAATTACATTTAAACATCATTGTAAAACACACAAACTACATTTAAACATTGTAAAACACACAAATTACATTTAAACATCATTGTAAAACACACAAACTACATTTAAACATTGTAAAACACACAAACTACATTTCAACATCATTGTAAAACACACCAACTACATTTAAACATTGTAAAACACACAAACTACATTTAAACATTGTAAAACACACAAATTACATTTAAACATCATTGTAAAACACACAAACTACATTTAAACATTGTAAAACACACAAATTACATTTAAACATTGGAAAACACACAAATTACATTTAAACATCATTGTAAAACACACAAACTACATTTAAACATTGTAAAACACACAAACTACATTTAAACATTGTAAAACACACAAACTACATTTAAACATCATTGTAAAACACACAAACTACATTTAAACATTGTAAAACACACAAACTACATTTAAACATTGTAAAACACACAAACTACATTTAAACATCATTGTAAAACACACAAACTACATTTAAACATCATTGTAAAACACACAAATTACATTTAAACATTGTAAAACACACAAACTACATTTAAACATCATTGTAAAACGCACAAACTACATTTAAACATCATTGTAAAACGCACAAACTAAATTTAAACATCATTGTAAAACACACAAACTACATTTAAACATTGTAAAACACACAAACTACATTTAAACATCATTTTAAAACACACAAACTACATTTAAACATCATTGTAAAACGCACAAACTACATTTGAACATTGTAAAACACACAAACTACATTTAAACATCATTTTAAAACACACAAACTACATTTAAACATCATTGTAAAACGCACAAACTACATTTAAACATCATTGTAAAACGCACAAACTAAATTTAAACATCATTGTAAAACACACAAACTACATTTAAACATTGTAAAACACACAAACTACATTTAAACATCATTTTAAAACACACAAACTACATTTAAAAATCATTTTAAAACACACAAACTACATTTAAACATCATTGTAAAACACACAAACTACATTTAAACATCATTGTAAAACACACAAACTACATTTAAACATTGTAAAACACACAAACTACATTTAAACATCATTGTAAAACACACAAACTACATTTAAACATTGTAAAACACACAAACTACATTTAAACATCATTGTAAAACACACAAACTACATTTAAACATCATTGTAAAACACACAAATTACATTTAAACATTGTAAAACACACAAACTACATTTAAACATCATTGTAAAACGCACAAACTACATTTAAACATCATTGTAAAACGCACAAACTAAATTTAAACATCATTGTAAAACACACAAACTACATTTAAACATTGTAAAACACACAAACTACATTTAAACATCATTTTAAAACACACAAACTACATTTAAACATCATTGTAAAACGCACAAACTACATTTGAACATTGTAAAACACACAAACTACATTTAAACATAATTTTAAAACACACAAACTACATTTAAACATCATTGTAAAACGCACAAACTACATTTAAACATCATTGTAAAACGCACAAACTAAATTTAAACATCATTGTAAAACACACAAACTACATTTAAACATTGTAAAACACACAAACTACATTTAAACATCATTTTAAAACACACAAACTACATTTAAAAATCATTTTAAAACACACAAACTACATTTAAACATCATTGTAAAACACACAAACTACATTTAAACATCATTGTAAAACACACAAACTACATTTAAACATTGTAAAACACACAAACTACATTTAAACATCATTGTAAAACACACAAACTACATTTAAACATTGTAAAACACACAAACTACATTTAAACATTGTAAAACACACAAACTACATTTAAACATCATTGTAAAACGCACAAACTACATTTAAACATCATTGTAAAACGCACAAACTAAATTTAAACATCATTGTAAAACACACAAACTACATTTAAACATTGTAAAACACACAAACTACATTTAAACATCATTTTAAAACACACAAACTACATTTAAACATCATTGTAAAACGCACAAACTACATTTGAACATTGTAAAACACACAAACTACATTTAAACATCATTTTAAAACACACAAACTACATTTAAACATCATTGTAAAACGCACAAACTACATTTAAACATCATTGTAAAACGCACAAACTAAATTTAAACATCATTGTAAAACACACAAACTACATTTAAACATTGTAAAACACACAAACTACATTTAAACATCATTTTAAAACACACAAACTACATTTAAAAATCATTTTAAAACACACAAACTACATTTAAACATCATTGTAAAACACACAAACTACATTTAAACATCATTGTAAAACACACAAACTACATTTAAACATTGTAAAACACACAAACTACATTTAAACATCATTGTAAAACACACAAACTACATTTAAACATTGTAAAACACACAAACTACATTTAAACATTGTAAAACACACAAACTACATTTAAACATCATTGTAAAACACACAAACTACATTTAAACATCATTGTAAAACACACAAATTACATTTAAACATTGTAAAACACACAAACTACATTTAAACATCATTGTAAAACGCACAAACTACATTTAAACATCATTGTAAAACGCACAAACTAAATTTAAACATCATTGTAAAACACGCAAACTACATTTAAACATTGTAAAACACACAAACTACATTTAAACATCATTTTAAAACACACAAACTACATTTAAACATCATTGTAAAACGCACAAACTACATTTGAACATTGTAAAACACACAAACTACATTTAAACATCATTTTAAAACACACAAACTACATTTAAACATCATTGTAAAACGCACAAACTACATTTAAACATCATTGTAAAACGCACAAACTAAATTTAAACATCATTGTAAAACACACAAACTACATTTAAACATTGTAAAACACACAAACTACATTTAAACATCATTTTAAAACACACAAACTACATTTAAAAATCATTTTAAAACACACAAACTACATTTAAACATCATTGTAAAACACACAAACTACATTTAAACATCATTGTAAAACACACAAACTACATTTAAACATTGTAAAACACACAAACTACATTTAAACATCATTGTAAAACACACAAACTACATTTAAACATTGTAAAACACACAAACTACATTTAAACATTGTAAAACACACAAACTACATTTAAACATCATTGTAAAACACACAAACTACATTTAAACATCATTGTAAAACACACAAATTACATTTAAACATTGTAAAACACACAAACTACATTTAAACATCATTGTAAAACGCACAAACTACATTTAAACATCATTGTAAAACGCACAAACTAAATTTAAACATCATTGTAAAACACACAAACTACATTTAAACATTGTAAAACACACAAACTACATTTAAACATCATTTTAAAACACACAAACTACATTTAAACATCATTGTAAAACGCACAAACTACATTTGAACATTGTAAAACACACAAACTACATTTAAACATCATTTTAAAACACACAAACTACATTTAAACATCATTGTAAAACGCACAAACTACATTTAAACATCATTGTAAAACGCACAAACTAAATTTAAACATCATTGTAAAACACACAAACTACATTTAAACATTGTAAAACACACAAACTACATTTAAACATCATTTTAAAACACACAAACTACATTTAAAAATCATTTTAAAACACACAAACTACATTTAAACATCATTGTAAAACACACAAACTACATTTAAACATCATTGTAAAACACACAAACTACATTTAAACATTGTAAAACACACAAACTACATTTAAACATCATTGTAAAACACACAAACTACATTTAAACATTGTAAAACACACAAACTACATTTAAACATTGTAAAACACACAAACTACATTTAAACATCATTGTAAAACACACAAACTACATTTAAACATCATTGTAAAACACACAAATTACATTTAAACATTGTAAAACACACAAACTACATTTAAACATCATTGTAAAACGCACAAACTACATTTAAACATCATTGTAAAACGCACAAACTAAATTTAAACATCATTGTAAAACACACAAACTACATTTAAACATTGTAAAACGCACAAACTACATTTAAACATCATTTTAAAACACACAAACTACATTTAAACATCATTGTAAAACGCACAAACTACATTTGAACATTGTAAAACACACAAACTACATTTAAACATCATTTTAAAACACACAAACTACATTTAAACATCATTGTAAAACGCACAAACTACATTTAAACATCATTGTAAAACGCACAAACTAAATTTAAACATCATTGTAAAACACACAAACTACATTTAAACATTGTAAAACACACAAACTACATTTAAACATCATTTTAAAACACACAAACTACATTTAAAAATCATTTTAAAACACACAAACTACATTTAAACATCATTGTAAAACACACAAACTACATTTAAACATCATTGTAAAACACACAAACTACATTTAAACATTGTAAAACACACAAACTACATTTAAACATCATTGTAAAACACACAAACTACATTTAAACATTGTAAAACACACAAACTACATTTAAACATTGTAAAACACACAAACTACATTTAAACATCATTGTAAAACACACAAACTACATTTAAACATCATTGTAAAACACACAAATTACATTTAAACATTGTAAAACACACAAACTACATTTAAACATCATTGTAAAACGCACAAACTACATTTAAACATCATTGTAAAACGCACAAACTAAATTTAAACATCATTGTAAAACACACAAACTACATTTAAACATTGTAAAACACACAAACTACATTTAAACATCATTTTAAAACACACAAACTACATTTAAACATCATTGTAAAACGCACAAACTACATTTGAACATTGTAAAACACACAAACTACATTTAAACATCATTTTAAAACACACAAACTACATTTAAACATCATTGTAAAACGCACAAACTACATTTAAACATCATTGTAAAACGCACAAACTAAATTTAAACATCATTGTAAAACACACAAACTACATTTAAACATTGTAAAACACACAAACTACATTTAAACATCATTTTAAAACACACAAACTACATTTAAAAATCATTTTAAAACACACAAACTACATTTAAACATCATTGTAAAACACACAAACTACATTTAAACATCATTGTAAAACACACAAACTACATTTAAACATTGTAAAACACACAAACTACATTTAAACATCATTGTAAAACACACAAACTACATTTAAACATTGTAAAACACACAAACTACATTTAAACATTGTAAAACACACAAACTACATTTAAACATCATTGTAAAACACACAAACTACATTTAAACATCATTGTAAAACACACAAATTACATTTAAACATTGTAAAACACACAAACTACATTTAAACATCATTGTAAAACGCACAAACTACATTTAAACATCATTGTAAAACGCACAAACTAAATTTAAACATCATTGTAAAACACACAAACTACATTTAAACATTGTAAAACACACAAACTACATTTAAACATCATTTTAAAACACACAAACTACATTTAAACATCATTGTAAAACGCACAAACTACATTTGAACATTGTAAAACACACAAACTACATTTAAACATCATTTTAAAACACACAAACTACATTTAAACATCATTGTAAAACGCACAAACTACATTTAAACATCATTGTAAAACGCACAAACTAAATTTAAACATCATTGTAAAACACACAAACTACATTTAAACATTGTAAAACACACAAACTACATTTAAACATCATTTTAAAACACACAAACTACATTTAAAAATCATTTTAAAACACACAAACTACATTTAAACATCATTGTAAAACACACAAACTACATTTAAACATCATTGTAAAACACACAAACTACATTTAAACATTGTAAAACACACAAACTACATTTAAACATCATTGTAAAACACACAAACTACATTTAAACATTGTAAAACACACAAACTACATTTAAACATTGTAAAACACACAAACTACATTTAAACATCATTGTAAAACACACAAACTACATTTAAACATCATTGTAAAACACACAAATTACATTTAAACATTGTAAAACACACAAACTACATTTAAACATCATTGTAAAACGCACAAACTACATTTAAACATCATTGTAAAACGCACAAACTAAATTTAAACATCATTGTAAAACACACAAACTACATTTAAACATTGTAAAACACACAAACTACATTTAAACATCATTTTAAAACACACAAACTACATTTAAACATCATTGTAAAACGCACAAACTACATTTGAACATTGTAAAACACACAAACTACATTTAAACATCATTTTAAAACACACAAACTACATTTAAACATCATTGTAAAACGCACAAACTACATTTAAACATCATTGTAAAACGCACAAACTAAATTTAAACATCATTGTAAAACACACAAACTACATTTAAACATTGTAAAACACACAAACTACATTTAAACATCATTTTAAAACACACAAACTACATTTAAAAATCATTTTAAAACACACAAACTACATTTAAACATCATTGTAAAACACACAAACTACATTTAAACATCATTGTAAAACACACAAACTACATTTAAACATTGTAAAACACACAAACTACATTTAAACATCATTGTAAAACACACAAACTACATTTAAACATTGTAAAACACACAAACTACATTTAAACATTGTAAAACACACAAACTACACTTAAACTTTGTAAAACACACAAACTACATATCCATCCATCCATCATCTTCCGCTTATCCGTGGTCGGGTTGCGGGGGCAACAGCCTAAGCAGGGAAACCCAGACTTCCCTCTCCCCAGCCACTTCGTCTAGCTCTTCCCGGGGGATCCCGAGGCGTTCCCAGGCCAGTCGGGAGACATAGTCTTCCCAACGTGTCCTGGGTCTTCCCCGTGGCCTCCTACCGGTTGGACGTGCCCTAAACACCTCCCTAGGGAGGCGTTCGGGTGGCATCCTGACCAGATGCCCGAACCACCTCATCTGGCTCCTCTCCATGTGGAGGAGCAGCGGCTTTACTTTGAGTTCCTCCCGGATGGCAGAGCTTCTCACCCTATCTCTAAGGGAGAGACCCAAACTCATTTGGGCCGCTTGTACCCGTGATCTTATCCTTTCGGTCATGACCCAAAGCTCATGACCATAGGTGAGGATGGGAACGTAGATCGACCGGTAAATTGAGAGCTTTGCCTTCCGGCTCAGCTCCTTCTTCACCACAACGGATCGGTACAACGTCCGCATTACTGAAGACGCCGCACCGATCCGCCTGTCGATCTCACCATCCACTCTTCCCTCACTCGTGAACAAGACTCCTAGGTACTTGAACTCCTCCACTTGGGGCAGGGTCTCCTCCCCAACCCGGGGATGGCATTCCAAGCTTTTCCGGGTGAGAACCATTGACTCGGACTTGGAGGTGCTGATTCTCATTCCGGTCGCTTCACACTCGGCTGCGAACCGATCCAGTGAGAGCTGAAGATCCCGGTCAGATGAAGCCATCAGGACCACATCATCTGCAAAAAGCAGAGACCTGATCCTGCGGTTACCAAACCGGAACCCCTCAACTGCGCCTAGAAATTCTGTCCATAAAAGTTATGAACAGAATCGGTGACAAAGGACAGCTTTGGCGGAGTCCAACCCTCACTGGAAATGTGTTCGACTTACTGCCGGCAATGCGGACCAAGTTCTGGCACTGATCGTACAGGGAGTGGACCGCCACAATAAGACAGTCCGATACCCCATACTCTCTGAGCACTCCCTACAGGACTTCCCGAGGGACACGGTCGAATGCCTTCTCCAAGTCCACAAAGCACATGTAGACTGGTTGGGCAAACTCCCATGCACCCTCAAGAACCCTGCCGAGAGTATAGAGCTGGTCCACAGTTCCACGACCAGGACGAAAACCACACTGTTCCTCCTGTTCCTCAGCCCCAAAAATAGGAGAGTCCACCACAGATTCCCCAGGCACTGCTTCCTCATAGGAAGACGTATTGGTGGGATTGAGGAGGTCTTCGAAGTATTCCTTCCACCTATCCACAACATCCGCAGTCGAGGTCAGCAGAACACCATCCGCACCATACACGGTGTTGATAGTGCACTGCTTCCCCTTCCTGAGGCGGCGGACGGTGGTCCAGAATCGCTTCGAAGCCGTCCGGAAGTCGTTTTCCATGGATTCCCCGAACTCCTCCCATGTCCGAGTTTTTGCTTCCGCGACCGCTGAAGCTGCACACCGCTTGGCCTGTCGGTACCTGTCCACTGCCTCCGGAGTCCTATGAGCCAAAAGGACCCGAATGGACTCCTGATTCAGCTTGACGGCATCCCTCACCGCTGGTGTCCACCAAGGGGTTTTAGGATTGCCGCCACGACAGGCACCAACTACCTTGCGGCCACAGCTCTGATCAGCCGCCTCGACAATAGAGGTGCGAAACATGGTCCACTCGGACTCAATGTCCAGCACCTCCCTCGTGACATGTTCAAAGTTCTCCCGGAGGTGGGAATTGAAACTTTGTCTGACAGGAGACTCTGCCAGACGTTCCCAGCAGACCCTCACAATGCGTTTGGGCCTGCCAGGTCTGTCCGGCATCCTCCCCCACCATCGCAGCCAACTCACCACCAGGTGGTGATCGGTAGAAAGCTCCGCCCCTCTCTTCACCCGAGTGTCCAAAACATGAGGCCGCAAATCCGATGACACAACTACAAAGTCGATCATGGAACTGCGGCCTAGGGTGTCCTGGTGCCAAGTGCACATATGGACACCCTTATGCTTGAACATGGTGTTTGTTATGGACAAACCGTGACGAGCACAAAAGTCCAATAACAAAACACCACTCGGGTTCAGATCCGGGCGGCCATTCTTCCCAATCACGCCTCATCCTGACCAGATGCCCGAACCACCTCATCTGGCTCCTCTCGATGTGGAGGAGCAGCGGGTTTACTTTGAGTTCCTCCCGGATGGCAGAGCTTCTCACCCTATCTCTAAGGGAGAGCCCCGCCACCCGGCGGAGGAAACTCATTTCGGCCGAAGGCGGAGGGAGGCTACCCTCTCGTCCACTGGGTTGAACTCCAACGTGCAGGCTTTGAGCCGGGGGGCAACAAGAATTGCCACCCCAGCCCGTCGCCTCTCACTGCCGGCAACGCCAGAGTGGAAGAGAGTCCAGTCCCTCTCGAGAGAAGTGGTTCCAGAGCCCTTGCTGTGCGTCGAGGTGAGTCCGACTATATCCAGCCGGAACTTCTCTACCTCGCGCACTAGCTCAGGCTCCTTCCCCCCCAGTGAGGTGACGTTCCACGTCCCAAGAGCTAGCTTCTGTAGCCGAGGATCGGACCGCCAAGTGCCCTGCCTTCGGCTCCCGCCCAGCTCACAATGCACCCGACCTCTATGGCCCCTCCTATGAGTGGTGAGTCCATTGGAGGGATGACCCACATTGCCTCTTCGGGCTGTGCTTGGCCGGGCCCCAAGGGGACAGGCCCGGCCACCAGGCGCTCGCCATTGTGCCCCAACTCGGGGCCTAGCTCCAGAGCGGGGCACGGGTGACCCGCGTCCAGGCGAGGGAAATCTGGGTCCATAATTTGTCTTCTTCATAAAGGTCTTCGAGCTGCTCTTTGTCTGACCCCTCACCTTGGACCTGTTTGCCTTGGGAGACCCTACCAGGGGGCATGAAAGCCCCCGGACAACATAGCTCCTAGGATCATTGGGACACGCAAACTCCTCTACCACGATAAGGTGGCAGCTCAGAGAGGAGTAAACATTTACTAAATAAGTCATTTAGTATCTGCGGCTAAAATATGGAAGACAATGTTTTTCTTCTAAAACGTGGTGGGTGTGGCTTAGATGGCAGTGCACTCTACAGTACATTTGAACATCATTCAAAAACACAAACTACATTTGAATATTGCCGGCGATATTTGGCATTTTGACGTATATCAGTATTCGTCTCCATATAATATTTACACATATGTCAAATGACCACGCCCCCTTTCTCTCCTTGCAGCGCTGGTGTCCTCTGCCCAGGGTGTTGTCCATGGTCGGACAAACACCTGCAAGTCCTGCTCTCACCCTCTTCTCTCTCTGTTCCTCCAGCCAATGTATGTCCCTGCTCTCTAGCGCCCTCTCCTCCTTCCGAGTGTATTACAGCAATGAAGCACAACTCCTCCTTAGCAACATACACATTTCACAAGAATGTCATCAACAACATGCAAGCAGTACAAGACATATTTAGCTCTTATTTTGGCGACATAAGTGTTAGTGTTGAGTGCGGTAGGAGACCACGGGGAAGACCCAGGACACGTTAAAGAGACTGTGTGTCCCGCCTGGGGAGAGGGACGTCTGGGCTTCTCTGCTTAGGCTGCTGCCCCCGCGACTCCACTTGAAGATGGAGATATATATATATATACATATAGTACTACAGTTTGTATATATAGTACTAGAGTTTGTATATATGGTACAATAGTATGTATATATATAGTACTACAGTATGTATATATAGTACCCTACTATACATATATGGTACTACAGTATGTATATATAGTACTACAGCATGTATATATAGTACTACAGCATGTATATATAGTACTATAGCATGTATATATGGTACTACAGTATGTTTATATGGTACTACAGTTTGTATATATAGTACTACAGCATGTATATATAGTACTAGAGCATGTATATAAGGTACTACAGTATGTATATATAGTACTACAGCATGTATATATAGTACTACAGCATGTATATATGGTACTACAGTATGTATATATGGTACTACAGCATGTATATATAGTACTACAGCATGTATATATGGTACTACAGTATGTTTATATAGTACTTCAGTATGTTTATATACAAACCCCGTTTCCATGAGTTGGGAAATTGTGTTTAAGAACAACGTTTCTCAAAGAGCAATTGCAAGAAATTTAGGGATTTCAACATCTACGCTCCATAATATCATCAAAAGGTTCAGAGAATCTGGAGAAATCACTCCACGTAAGCGGCATGGCCGGAAACCAACATTGAATGACCGTGACCTTCCATCCCTCAGACGGCACTGTATCAAAAACCCACATCAATCTCTAAAGGATATCACCACATGGGCTAAGGAACACTTCAGAAAACCACTGTCACTAAATACAGTTGGTTGCTACATCTGTAAGTGCAAGTTAAAGCTCTACTATGCAAAGCGAAAGCCATTTATCAACAACATCCAGAAATGCCACCGGCTTCTCTGGGCCTGAGATCATCTAAGATGGACTGATGCAAAGTGGAAAACTGTTCTGTGGTCTGACGAGTCCACATTTCATATTGTTTTTGGAAATATTCTCCAAAGGGGAAGCGAACCATCCAGACTGTTATCGTCGCAAAGTGTAAAAGCCAGCATGTGTGATGGTATGGGGGTGCATTAGTGCCCAAGGCATGGGTAACTTACACATCTGTGAAGGCACCATTAATGCTGAAAGGTACATTCGGGTTTTGGAACAACATATGCTGCCGTCTAAGCGCCGTCTTTTTCATGGACGCCCCTGCTTATTTCAGCAAGACAAATGTTACAACAGCGTGGCTTCGTAAAAAAGAGACTGCGGGTACGTTCCTGGCCCGCCTGCAGTCCAGACACGTCTCCCATGGAAAATGTGTGGCGCATTATGAAGTGTAAAATAGGACAGCGGAGACCCCGGACTGTTGAAGGACTGATGCTCTACATAAAACAATTCCACTTTCAAAGCTTCAACAATTAGTTTCCTCAAATCCCAAACGTTTATTGAGTGTTGTTAAAAGAAAAGGTGATGTAACACAGTGGTGAACATGCCCTTTCCCAACTACTTTGGCACGTGTTGCAGCCATGAAATTCTAAGTCAATTATTTGCAAAACAAAAAAGGTTTATGAGTTTGAACATCAAATATGTTGTCTTTGTAGCATATTCAACTGAATATGGCTTGAAAAGGATTTGCAAATCATTGTATTCTGTTTATATTTACATCTAACACAATTTCCCAACTCATATGGAAACGGGGTTTGTACATGTGAACACCAAGTGCGAGGAACAAAGCAGACCTCTCCACAAAGGTGTCCAACTTGGCCAGCTCATCAGACAAGCCCACCAAGACGTCCAGCGTGCCCACCTGGAAGACACAGCAGCAAACATGTCAGAGACCACCATGCTGTGAGCTACAGATGTAACAGTATAATGATAAATAAATAAAACACAGTAAAATTCCCGACGGTTAGTAATAGCATTTAAATTTTGAACTACCGAAAAAGCGACATTTATTAACGCACTTTAGGCAAGACTGCTTACTTCCTGGAAACCAAGTCTCAGCAGCGTCTGGCTTGGAAATCATGGCGGACTATCTACACGGACTTTGCTAAGGAGACTTCCCCTCATAGTGAACACAGCCAAGAACTCCATTTAACTTCCAGTCTCGCGTGCGTTTAAGAGACACTACTATGTTGAGATGGAGACAGGTGTGGAAAATATTGTCCCCACACCCAAAATATACAGCCAAGGAGAAAACTATCTGATGTTGCTTTTATTTTCTTAATCCAGCGTCCATCAGCTGCTGTGACTGAGAGTTTTAATGATGTGAGGAAACATGCAGAAGTAAAGTCTTTACTTTGTTTACTCCTCCTTTATTTAACTCTATCAGTGTTCTAATAACATCAATACTAGCTCAAATGTTTTCTCATCTCATCCAACTGAAGGCAGGCTGTGAAGATTGTGTATTCGGTGTGGGAGGTATCACTCCTTTTTATTGTTGTTGGCCAGACTGTTGTACTGAACCACTAGGAGGCGTTGGAGAAGAACAAAGCTTGTTTATAAGACTTCATCTTCATTAGCCAAACTGCTTTGAGTTTTATATTAATATCAAAAAGTAAACACCAGGTTTTTTTGAATTGTGTTTTTTTTTTTTTTTTTTTCAAAAACCATAATTTTGTTAATGTGTTATTGTGTGTAGTTCATTCATATTTAACATATTTCTGCTCAAAGTCTTAATGGATCTGTCCTGATACAGCATCTACATGTATATATACATCTACATAACTTAAATAAATCATCTAAAAATACCCCTCATAATAAACTGACAAGTTGATATTATTAATGAATAAAAAAAACAAAAATGTTTTTGTAAATATATGGATAACATGTATTTATAGTATTTTTATGAGACATTACAAAGTACACGATGCTAATACATGCACACTCCAACACTGCTTTACTTAATCACTAATTATGATTTCAATATTGATAACAGAAATCTTAATTATTACTTTGGCCATGATTGGCCGCCTTGGATCTCGTACATGAACACTTTTTGTATCTATATGGAGAAAAAGTGCACAAAAAGTGTCTTTTGGCCATCAGGTGCCACCTTGCAAAATTCTTACATTGTTTTTTTATTTGTTCACTTCTTATGTCCATAAAGTGCTATCTTGCACAATGTTCACATTTACAAACCTCGTTTCCATATGAGTTGGGAAATTGTGTTAGATGTAAATATAAACAGAATACAATGATTTGCAAATCCTTTTCAAGCCATATTCAGTTGAATATGCTACAAAGACAACATATTTGATGTTCAAACTCATAAACATTATTATTATTTTTTTGCTAATGATTAACTTAGAATTTCATGGCTGCAACACGTGCCAAAGTAGTTGGGAAAGGGCATGTTCACCACTGTGTTACATCACCTTTTATTTCAACAACACTCAATAAAGGTTTGGGAACTGAGGAAACTAATTGTTGAAGCTTTGAAAGTGGAATTCTTTCCCATTCTTGTTTTATGTAGAGCTTCAGTCCTTCAACCGCTGTCCTATTTTACGCTTCACACATTTTCCATGGGAGACAGGTCTGGACTGCAGGCGGGCCAGGAAAGTACCCACACTCTTTTACTACGAAGCCACGCTGTTGTAACACGTCCTGAATGTGGCTTGGCATTGTCTTGCTGAAATAAGCAGGGGCATCCATGAAAAAGACAGTGCTTAGATGGCAACATATGTTGTTCCAAAAGCTGTATGTACCTTTCAGCATTAATGGTGCCTTCACAGATGTGTAAGTTACCCATGCCTTGGGCACTAATGCACCCCCATACCATCACACATGCTGGCTTTTACACTTTGCGTCGATAACAGTCTGGATGGTTCGCTTCCACTTTGGTCCGGATGACACGATGTAGAATATTTCCAAAAACAATTTGAAATTTGAACTCGTCAGACCACAGAACACTTATCCACTTTGCATCAGTCCATCTTAGATGATCTCGGGCCCAGAGAAGCCGGCGGCGTTTCTGGATGTTGTTGATAAATGGCTTTTGTTTTGCATAGTAGAGCTTTAACTTGCACTTACAGATGTAGCGACCAACTGTATTTAGTGACAGTGGTTTTATGAAGTGTTCCTGAGCCCATGTGGTGATATCCTTTAGAGATTGATGTGGGTTTTTTGATACAGTGCCGTCTGAGGGGTGGAAGGTCACGGTCATTCAATGTTGGTTTCCGGCCATGCCGCTTACGTGGAGTGATTTCTCCAGATTCTCTGAACCTTTTGATGATATGGACCGTAGATGTTGAAATCCTTAAATTTCTTGCAATGTCACTTTGAGAAAGGTTGTTCTTAAACTGTTTGACTATTTGCTCACACAGTTGTGGACAAAGGGGTGTACCTCGCCCATCCTTTCTTGTGAAATTTTTTGGGAAGCTGTTTTTATAGCCAATCATGGCACCCACCTGTTCCCAATTAGCCTGCACACCTGTGGGATGTTCCAAATAAGTGTTTGATGAGCATTCCTCAACTTTCTCAGTATTTATTGCCACATTTCCCAACTTCTTTGTCGCATGTTGCTGGCATCAAATTCTAAAGTTAATGATTATTTGCACCCAAAAAAAAATGTTTATGAGTTTGAACATGAAATATGTTGTCTTTGTAGCATATTCAACTGAATATGGCTTGAAAAGGATTTGCAAATCATTGTATTCTGTTTATATTTACATCGAACACAATTTCCCATCTCATGGAAAAGGGGTTTGTATTTGTACTTACTGATGTTATGATTTACTCTCTGCCATAGTGCTTGTGTTGCTTTCATTTGCACGTTCAATGTATGTTCTTCTCTACATCAAGTTTCCCCTACGAAGGAAATCTTTTTGAATGTGCTTATTTTTTTAAATGAAACTTGGTTAAAATATTTCAATATTCATACATTTTGAAGATTTAACAATAGCGCCATGACATGGATGCTGCTGCGTCACCTTCAGGTCAGGGATGTTAAACTTGTTGTTGGAGGACAGGTTGTTGGTGCGCGTGGTGGCCACCATCAGCTTGTCCCACGTCTGCTGACACGTCTTCTCGCCCGGGGCCGAGATCAACCAGAATTCCGTCATGGCTGCCGGCGGGAGGCTTGGTGAAGCAGGACGAGGACTCTGCGGGTCAGACGGAAGATGATTGACTACTTCACTGGACTCGAAGGATACAGCAGCTAACAGAATCAACTATCTGCATGGAGTGAGAAGGGAAAGTCCAAATGAAGAAATTGTGGATCAACGAGGAAAGGTCAGTGTTTGATTTTTTTTTTTTTTTTTAAAGGGACCAATGTGGTGTGTAAATGATACAAGACGCTCAGCCACACCATCTTAGCCCACCCTTTAGAGCACAGCGCTAACTTCCTGGCACCAAACCTGCAGAAAATAGTTCTCAGGTTTTTCTATGTTTGCATCAGGGGTGTCCAAAGTGTGGCCCGGGGACCATTTGTGGCCCGCCACACATTCTGGAAATGTTATTTCAAAAATTAAAAAAAAAAAAAGATTTAAAAAAGTGGGATGAGGTGAAATCCAACAAGAAAAAGTTGCAATGTTGACACAAAGCTGTCATGCAGGCTGCTTTTTTTAAAAATAGTTTTTTCATTGCTCAAACAAACAAAATAAATTACAAAAAAATCTATGTTATAATCAATTATTTTCAAGGCTACAATTACTTCAAAAACTTGACTTTAACATTTTTTTATGTGCAATAAATATTGCATAGACTGTGTGGTTGCCATATAAAAACATCAAAGTTTTATTTACAAAACACCATAAAACAGGGGTCGGGAACCTTTTTGCCTGAGAGAGCCATGAACGCCAAATATTTTAAAAGGTATTTCCGTAAGAGCCATGTAACATTATTAACACCGAATACAACTTTCAGGTTCAAACACTGATGACATCTATTAAACAGACAAGAAGCAAGGAATTAAACACAGACAGGAATCCATTTAGCTCAATGAGGAGAGAAACCTGTAGCGCTGTACACTTCTACAATTCTACGCCTCCTCGTTCATTTGGACTTTCCCAGATTACAACAACTAAATGTGTGCATCTCTTATTCTTTTTAATGACATTGTTATTCTGAAGTTAGCAATACTTTTGAGCATTAATGCGACTTCTTGAACAGGTGCGTTAGAAACGGATAGATAGAATAAAATGCATGAGAATGTTTTATATTTTGAAGAATATTTTTAACACTGTGATTACCAGCGGAATTATTAAATACTTATCCTGGTAAGCAACGTCAGCTCAGATTTATCTGAGAGCCAGATGCGGTCATCAAAAGAGCCACATCTGGCTCGAGAGCCATAGGTTCCCTACCCCTGCCATAAAACAAAACTAAATAATAGTTTAAATGTAAAATCGACTGATATATCTGGAGTTTGATCTCGTAATTTAAGTGTGAAAGTTAAAAAATATATATAATAAAAATGTATCACTTCATGAGTGGGGCACCTTTTGGATCCCAAAGATATTTAGTGGGATTTTATTTATTACTCCAAAAAATAATAGTGAATTAAAATCAATGGTGTCCTGCATTATTGGTCTTTTAAGCTTTTAATGACTAAATACAGAGATGCAGAGAGAGAACGGCGCTCCAGAGAGTCATAAAGACCGCCCAGAAGTTAATCGGATGCCCCCTCCCCCCCTGGCTGACCTGTACAGCTCCCGCTGTCTCAGGAAAGCACAGAGCATCCTGAAAGACCCATTCCACCCCGGGCACATCCACCTGGAACTGCTACCCTCAGGCAGACGCTACAGGGTGCTAAAAGCGAGCACCAATAGACTAAAAAATAGCTTTTACCCAAGAGCCATAGTAGCACTAAACAGGCACTGAGTGTCCATATGTCCATCATGTCCTCATGTGTAATGTTTAAATGTTTTTCTATTTTTTTGGACTACAATGTGAAATAATGTTTTATGTATGTATACATAGATACATCTGTCATCTCTATCTTTTTTTTTTTAATTTATTTTTTATTTATTTATTTATTTATTTATTTATTTTTTAATTTATACTACCATATTGTATATGCACCTTAGGAGGAGCTGCTCCAATTTCATTGTTCTTTGAACCTGTTCATTGCAATAATGACAATAAAACTCTATTTTATTCTATTCTATTCTATTCTATTCTAAATACTGCATATTTCAGTTTTACTATAAAAACAAAGTTATCTTTGACAAAAAAAGGCATAAAACCCTTTTTATTTTATTTTTTTACTTCATATCAACCTTAAGTTGATACAGAGATGTACTGTAAGCGTTAAATAATTTAAAAAATAATAATAATTTGACTTATTTTTTGACCCTTTTTGGTCCCTGTGACCCCTAAAGGTAAAAAAACCCAAAAAAAACATATATTTTCTTATGGTTTGAACATAAAAATATCAAAATGGCCCCCGCATGCTTAAATTTGTCAATTGACGGCCCTCAGTGGAAAAACTCTGGACACCCCTGGTTTAAATGTTCACACTATGCACTGTTTTCTTACACTTGTGAAGCATTTTGTTTTACATATTCATGACTTTTAGATGCTATGGTTATTTGTTCAATGGGATTTTACTATTTTGTTGACATTTTTGGGTGTTTTCCATGCTTGTGTTGCCATTTAATTTCTGCCTTGACAGCTGAGGGATTATAATCAGAGGAGATTTCAAATAAAATATATATTTCTCATGCTCCTTATTTTCCATAGGTCATTAAAATATCAATAACCAGGAGGGGCAATTGCTGAAGGAATTGTGTGAGAATGCTCTGATGCTGAAGTTGAAGTCAAAAGCTGACAGAATGTAGTATGAAAGGAAGAATAGTTGGAATGTTGGAATGGTTTGAATGTTGAAGAGCTTGAATTTCCAGGAAAAAAGGAATTAGGTTTGGAACTTGTGAAAGTGTTAGTTTGACGAGTGTTGAAGGTGGAATGGTTGAAATAGGTTGAAAAATGTGCAAATTGTGGAAGTTTAAACAATGGGCAATTCATTTGGAAAGGGGAGATGTCCCTGAAACCTGGGAATTCTTGAAAAACTGGGAATTTGTTTTAAATTGTTGAAGGAGAGCACACAATTTGGAACAAGCTGAATATTTTGGAGTTGGATCAGTTTGAATTGGATGAAAAATGTTGGAATTGTGGAATTTTAAAAAACGTCCCATTCTTTTCAATGAGAATTCCATGGAAATTTGTGAATTTCGGGAAAAGCGGGAATTTTTGGGAAAATGTTAAAAGACTTGAGTGCTCTCAATTAGTTGAAATGGTTGCTGTTGGAATTTCTCATATCGGTCGTGAAATGTTGAAGTAGTAACATTTTTTATTGAGAAATGGTGTTAAGGATTTCCAGAAATTTCGGGGAAACCGGGAATTTTCCCAGTTCAAAAATCAACTTTGTTTTTGTGCTGATTAAGAGGAATGTTTGGACGGTAGGACGGTTGAAAATGTGGAAGGAGTAGTCACCAAAAAAAAGTGTCTAAAAAGGCTTTGAAAAAAGGGGAATTCCTGGAATTGTTTAGAACTTGTAAAAAAGATAGTTTGAAAGTCCAGGATGAGTGGAATGTGTTGAAGGGGGAATGGTTGGAATAGGTTGAAAAATGTGCAAATTGTGGAAGTTTAAAAAATGGACAATTCATTTTTGAATGGGAACATGTCCCTGAAACCTGGGAATTCTTGGAAATACGGGATTTTTTTTTAATTGTTGAAGGAGAGCACACAATTTGGAACATGCTGAATATTTTGGAGTTGGATCGGTTAGAATTGAAGGAAAAATGTGCGAATTGTGGAACTTTAAAAAACGTCCCATTCTTTTCAACGAGAATTCCATGGAAATTTAGGAATTTCAGGAAAAGCGGGATTTTTGGGGAAAATGTTAAAAGACTTGAGTGCTCTCAATGAGTTGAAATGGTTGGTGTTGGAATTTCTCACATCGGTCGTGAAATGTTGAAGTAGTAACATTTTTAATTGAGAAATTGCATTAAAGATTTCCAGGAATTTCGGGGAAACCGGGAATTTTTTCAGTTCAAAAAACAACTTAGTTTTTGTCCTGATTAAGAGGAATGTTTGGACGGTAGGACGGTTGAAAAATAAAAAGGGTCCAAAAAGGGTTTGAAAAAAGGGGAATTATGGGAATTCCTGGAAATGTTTTTGAACGTGTAAAAAAGATAGTTTGAATGTCCAGGATGAGTGGAATGTGTTGAAGGTGGAATGGTTGGTATAGGTTGAAAAATGTGGCAATTGGTGGAAGTTTCCAAAACCGCCAATTCATTTTTGAATGGGAAAAATGTCCGGGAAAACCTGGAATTCTGGGAAATGTGGGAATTTTTGGAATGTGCCAAGGGAAAGCCTGCCATTCCGGAATAGGCTAAACATTTTAAAGCTGCAATGGTTTGAATCGGGTGCCAAAATCTGGAGAAGAAAGAAAACTAATAAATAGAGGAATGCAGGTGTAGAAAACATATGTGGATGTTTGCAACATTCACAATAATAATAATAATAATAATAATAAAAATAGAGGAATGCAGGTGTAGAAAACATATGTGGATGTTTGCAACATTCACAATAATAATAATAATAATAATAATAATAGAGGAATGCAGGTGTAGAAAACATATGTGGATGTTTGCAACATTCACAATAATAATAATAATAATAATAAAAATAGAGGAATGCAGGTGTAGAAAACATATGTGGATGTTTGCAACATTCACAATAATAATAATAATAATAATAATAATAGAGGAATGCAGGTGTAGAAAACATATGTGGATGTTTGCAACATTCACAATAATAATAATAATAATAATAAAAATAGAGGAATGCAGGTGTAGAAAACATATGTGGATGTTTGCAACATTCACAATAATAATAATAATAATAATAAAAATAGAGGAATGCAGGTGTAGAAAACATATGTGGATGTTTGCAACATTCACAATAATAATAATAATAATAATAATAATAGAGGAATGCAGGTGTAGAAAACATATGTGGATGTTTGCAACATTC
Organism: Nerophis ophidion; assembly: GCF_033978795.1. NCBI lineage: Eukaryota > Metazoa > Chordata > Actinopteri > Syngnathiformes > Syngnathidae > Nerophis > Nerophis ophidion. Next base: position 2,059,798 of record NC_084614.1, read on the forward strand.
ACAATAATAATAATAATAATAATAAAAATAGAGGAATGCAGGTGTAGAAAACATATGTGGATGTTTGGAACATTCACGATAATAATAATAATAATAATAAAAATAGAGGAATGCAGGTGTAGAAAACATATGTGGATGTTTGGAACATTCACAATAATAATAATAATAATAATAATAGAGGAATGCAGGTGTAGAAAACATATGTGGATGTTTGGAACATTCACGATAATAATAATAATAATAATAAAAATAGAGGAATGCAGGTGTAGAAAACATATGTGGATGTTTGCAACATTCACGATAATAATAATAATAATAATAAAAATAGAGGAATGCAGGTGTAGAAAACATATGTGGATGTTTGCAACATTCACAATAATAATAATAATAATAATAATAAAAATAGAGGAATGCAGGTGTAGAAAACATATGTGGATGTTTGCAACATTCACAATAATAATAATAATAATAATAATAATAGAGGAATGCAGGTGTAGAAAACATATGTGGATGTTTGCAACATTCACAATAATAATAATAATAATAATAAAAATAGAGGAATGCAGGTGTAGAAAACATATGTGGATGTTTGCAACATTCACAATAATAATAATAATAATAATAATAATAGAGGAATGCAGGTGTAGAAAACATATGTGGATGTTTGCAACATTCACAATAATAATAATAATAATAATAAAAATAGAGGAATGCAGGTGTAGAAAACATATGTGGATGTTTGCAACATTCACAATAATAATAATAATAATAATAATAATAGAGGAATGCAGGTGTAGAAAACATATGTGGATGTTTGCAACATTCACAATAATAATAATAATAATAATAATAAAAATAGAGGAATGCAGGTGTAGAAAACATATGTGGATGTTTGCAACATTCACAATAATAATAATAATAATAATAATAATAGAGGAATGCAGGTGTAGAAAACATATGTGGATGTTTGCAACATTCACAATAATAATAATAATAATAATAAAAATAGAGGAAATCAGGTGTAGAAAACATATGTGGATGTTTGCAACATTCACAATAATAATAATAATAATAATAATAATAGAGGAATGCAGGTGTAGAAAACATATGTGGATGTTTGCAACATTCACAATAATAATAATAATAATAATAAAAATAGAAGAATGCAGGTGTAGAAAACATATGTGGATGTTTGCAACATTCACAATAATAATAATAATAATAATAATAATAGAGGAATGCAGGTGTAGAAAACATATGTGGATGTTTGCAACATTCACAATAATAATAATAATAATAATAATAAAAATAGAGGAATGCAGGTGTAGAAAACATATGTGGATGTTTGCAACATTCACAATAATAATAATAATAATAATAATAATAGAGGAATGCAGGTGTAGAAAACATATGTGGATGTTTGCAACATTCACAATAATAATAATAATAATAATAAAAATAGAGGAATGCAGGTGTAGAAAACATATGTGGATGTTTGCAACATTCACAATAATAATAATAATAATAATAATAATAGAGGAATGCAGGTGTAGAAAACATATGTGGATGTTTGCAACATTCACAATAATAATAATAATAATAATAATAAAAATAGAGGAATGCAGGTGTAGAAAACATATGTGGATGTTTGCAACATTCACAATAATAATAATAATAATAATAATAATAGAGGAATGCAGGTGTAGAAAACATATGTGGATGTTTGCAACATTCACAATAATAATAATAATAATAATAATAAAAATAGAGGAATGCAGGTGTAGAAAACATATGTGGATGTTTGCAACATTCACAATAATAATAATAATAATAATAATAATAGAGGAATGCAGGTGTAGAAAACATATGTGGATGTTTGCAACATTCACAATAATAATAATAATAATAATAAAAATAGAGGAATGCAGGTGTAGAAAACATATGTGGATGTTTGCAACATTCACAATAATAATAATAATAATAATAATAATAGAGGAATGCAGGTGTAGAAAACATATGTGGATGTTTGCAACATTCACAATAATAATAATAATAATAATAATAAAAATAGAGGAATGCAGGTGTAGAAAACATATGTGGATGTTTGCAACATTCACAATAATAATAATAATAATAATAATAATAGAGGAATGCAGGTGTAGAAAACATATGTGGATGTTTGCAACATTCACAATAATAATAATAATAATAATAAAAATAGAGGAATGCAGGTGTAGAAAACATATGTGGATGTTTGCAACATTCACAATAATAATAATAATAATAATAATAATAGAGGAATGCAGGTGTAGAAAACATATGTGGATGTTTGCAACATTCACAATAATAATAATAATAATAATAAAAATAGAGGAATGCAGGTGTAGAAAACATATGTGGATGTTTGCAACATTCACAATAATAATAATAATAATAATAATAATAGAGGAATGCAGGTGTAGAAAACATATGTGGATGTTTGCAACATTCACAATAATAATAATAATAATAATAAAAATAGAGGAATGCAGGTGTAGAAAACATATGTGGATGTTTGGAACATTCACGATAATAATAATAATAATAATAAAAATAGAGGAATGCAGGTGTAGAAAACATATGTGGATGTTTGGAACATTCACAATAATAATAATAATAATAATAATAGAGGAATGCAGGTGTAGAAAACATATGTGGATGTTTGGAACATTCACGATAATAATAATAATAATAATAAAAATAGAGGAATGCAGGTGTAGAAAACATATGTGGATGTTTGCAACATTCACGATAATAATAATAATAATAATAAAAATAGAGGAATGCAGGTGTAGAAAACATATGTGGATGTTTGGAACATTCACAATAATAATAATAATAATAATAATAGAGGAATGCAGGTGTAGAAAACATATGTGGATGTTTGCAACATTCACAATAATAATAATAATAATAATAAAAATAGAGGAATGCAGGTGTAGAAAACATATGTGGATGTTTGCAACATTCACAATAATAATAATAATAATAATAATAATAATAGAGGAATGCAGGTGTAGAAAACATATGTGGATGTTTGCAACATTCACAATAATAATAATAATAATAATAAAAATAGAGGAATGCAGGTGTAGAAAACATATGTGGATGTTTGCAACATTCACAATAATAATAATAATAATAATAATAATAGAGGAATGCAGGTGTAGAAAACATATGTGGATGTTTGCAACATTCACAATAATAATAATAATAATAATAAAAATAGAGGAATGCAGGTGTAGAAAACATATGTGGATGTTTGGAACATTCACAATAATAATAATAATAATAATAATAGAGGAATGCAGGTGTAGAAAACATATGTGGATGTTTGGAACATTCACGATAATAATAATAATAATAATAAAAATAGAGGAATGCAGGTGTAGAAAACATATGTGGATGTTTGGAACATTCACGATAATAATAATAATAATAATAAAAATAGAGGAATGCAGGTGTAGAAAACATATGTGGATGTTTGCAACATTCACGATAATAATAATAATAATAATAAAAATAGAGGAATGCAGGTGTAGAAAACATATGTGGATGTTTGCAACATTCACAATAATAATAATAATAATAATAAAAATAGAGGAATGCAGGTGTAGAAAACATATGTGGATGTTTGCAACATTCACAATAATAATAATAATAATAATAATAATAGAGGAATGCAGGTGTAGAAAACATATGTGGATGTTTGCAACATTCACAATAATAATAATAATAATAATAATAATAGAGGAATGCAGGTGTAGAAAACATATGTGGATGTTTGCAACATTCACAATAATAATAATAATAATAATAAAAATAGAGGAATGCAGGTGTAGAAAACATATGTGGATGTTTGCAACATTCACAATAATAATAATAATAATAATAATAATAGAGGAATGCAGGTGTAGAAAACATATGTGGATGTTTGCAACATTCACAATAATAATAATAATAATAATAATAAAATAGAGGAATGCAGGTGTAGAAAACATATGTGGATGTTTGCAACATTCACAATAATAATAATAATAATAATAATAATAGAGGAATGCAGGTGTAGAAAACATATGTGGATGTTTGCAACATTCACAATAATAATAATAATAATAATAAAAATAGAGGAATGCAGGTGTAGAAAACATATGTGGATGTTTGCAACATTCACAATAATAATAATAATAATAATAATAATAGAGGAATGCAGGTGTAGAAAACATATGTGGATGTTTGCAACATTCACAATAATAATAATAATAATAATAAAAATAGAGGAATGCAGGTGTAGAAAACATATGTGGATGTTTGCAACATTCACAATAATAATAATAATAATAATAATAATAGAGGAATGCAGGTGTAGAAAACATATGTGGATGTTTGCAACATTCACAATAATAATAATAATAATAATAAAAATAGAGGAATGCAGGTGTAGAAAACATATGTGGATGTTTGCAACATTCACAATAATAATAATAATAATAATAATAATAGAGGAATGCAGGTGTAGAAAACATATGTGGATGTTTGCAACATTCACAATAATAATAATAATAATAATAAAAATAGAGGAATGCAGGTGTAGAAAACATATGTGGATGTTTGCAACATTCACGATAATAATAATAATAATAATAATAATAGAGGAATGCAGGTGTAGAAAACATATGTGGATGTTTGGAACATTCACGATAATAATAATAATAATAATAAAAATAGAGGAATGCAGGTGTAGAAAACATATGTGGATGTTTGGAACATTCACAATAATAATAATAATAATAATAATAGAGGAATGCAGGTGTAGAAAACATATGTGGATGTTTGGAACATTCACGATAATAATAATAATAATAATAAAAATAGAGGAATGCAGGTGTAGAAAACATATGTGGATGTTTGCAACATTCACAATAATAATAATAATAATAATAAAAATAGAGGAATGCAGGTGTAGAAAACATATGTGGATGTTTGCAACATTCACGATAATAATAATAATAATAATAAAAATAGAGGAATGCAGGTGTAGAAAACATATGTGGATGTTTGGAACATTCACAATAATAATAATAATAATAATAATAGAGGAATGCAGGTGTAGAAAACATATGTGGATGTTTGCAACATTCACAATAATAATAATAATAATAATAAAAATAGAGGAATGCAGGTGTAGAAAACATATGTGGATGTTTGCAACATTCACAATAATAATAATAATAATAATAATAATAATAGAGGAATGCAGGTGTAGAAAACATATGTGGATGTTTGCAACATTCACAATAATAATAATAATAATAATAAAAATAGAGGAATGCAGGTGTAGAAAACATATGTGGATGTTTGCAACATTCACAATAATAATAATAATAATAATAATAATAGAGGAATGCAGGTGTAGAAAACATATGTGGATGTTTGCAACATTCACAATAATAATAATAATAATAATAAAAATAGAGGAATGCAGGTGTAGAAAACATATGTGGATGTTTGGAACATTCACAATAATAATAATAATAATAATAATAGAGGAATGCAGGTGTAGAAAACATATGTGGATGTTTGGAACATTCACAATAATAATAATAATAATAATAAAAATAGAGGAATGCAGGTGTAGAAAACATATGTGGATGTTTGCAACATTCACAATAATAATAATAATAATAATAAAAATAGAGGAATGCAGGTGTAGAAAACATATGTGGATGTTTGCAACATTCACAATAATAATAATAATAATAATAAAAATAGAGGAATGCAGGTGTAGAAAACATATGTGGATGTTTGCAACATTCACGATAATAATAATAATAATAATAAAAATAGAGGAATGCAGGTGTAGAAAACATATGTGGATGTTTGGAACATTCACAATAATAATAATAATAATAATAATAGAGGAATGCAGGTGTAGAAAACATATGTGGATGTTTGCAACATTCACAATAATAATAATAATAATAATAAAAATAGAGGAATGCAGGTGTAGAAAACATATGTGGATGTTTGCAACATTCACAATAATAATAATAATAATAATAATAATAATAGAGGAATGCAGGTGTAGAAAACATATGTGGATGTTTGCAACATTCACAATAATAATAATAATAATAATAATAAAAATAGAGGAATGCAGGTGTAGAAAACATATGTGGATGTTTGCAACATTCACAATAATAATAATAATAATAATAATAGAGGAATGCAGGTGTAGAAAACATATGTGGATGTTTGGAACATTCACGATAATAATAATAATAATAATAAAAATAGAGGAATGCAGGTGTAGAAAACATATGTGGATGTTTGCAACATTCACAATAATAATAATAATAATAATAAAAATAGAGGAATGCAGGTGTAGAAAACATATGTGGATGTTTGCAACATTCACAATAATAATAATAATAATAATAAAAATAGAGGAATGCAGGTGTAGAAAACATATGTGGATGTTTGCAACATTCACGATAATAATAATAATAATAATAAAAATAGAGGAATGCAGGTGTAGAAAACATATGTGGATGTTTGGAACATTCACAATAATAATAATAATAATAATAATAGAGGAATGCAGGTGTAGAAAACATATGTGGATGTTTGCAACATTCACAATAATAATAATAATAATAATAATAATAGAGGAATGCAGGTGTAGAAAACATATGTGGATGTTTGCAACATTCACAATAATAATAATAATAATAATAAAAATAGAGGAATGCAGGTGTAGAAAACATATGTGGATGTTTGGAACATTCACGATAATAATAATAATAATAATAAAAATAGAGGAATGCAGGTGTAGAAAACATATGTGGATGTTTGGAACATTCACAATAATAATAATAATAATAATAATAGAGGAATGCAGGTGTAGAAAACATATGTGGATGTTTGGAACATTCACGATAATAATAATAATAATAATAAAAATAGAGGAATGCAGGTGTAGAAAACATATGTGGATGTTTGCAACATTCACGATAATAATAATAATAATAATAAAAATAGAGGAATGCAGGTGTAGAAAACATATGTGGATGTTTGGAACATTCACAATAATAATAATAATAATAATAATAGAGGAATGCAGGTGTAGAAAACATATGTGGATGTTTGGAACATTCACGATAATAATAATAATAATAATAATAATAGAGGAATGCAGGTGTAGAAAACATATGTGGATGTTTGGAACATTCACAATAATAATAATAATAATAATAATAATAGAGGAATGCAGGTGTAGAAAACATATGTGGATGTTTGGAACATTCACAATAATAATAATAATAATAATAATAATAGAGGAATGCAGGTGTAGAAAACATATGTGGATGTTTGCAACATTCACAATAATAATAATAATAATAATAATAATAATAATAGAGGAATGCAGGTGTAGAAAACATATGTGGATGTTTGCAACATTCACGATAATAATAATAATAATAATAAAAATAGAGGAATGCAGGTGTAGAAAACATATGTGGATGTTTGGAACATTCACAATAATAATAATAATAATAATAATAGAGGAATGCAGGTGTAGAAAACATATGTGGATGTTTGCAACATTCACAATAATAATAATAATAATAATAAAAATAGAGGAATGCAGGTGTAGAAAACATATGTGGATGTTTGCAACATTCACAATAATAATAATAATAATAATAATAATAATAGAGGAATGCAGGTGTAGAAAACATATGTGGATGTTTGCAACATTCACAATAATAATAATAATAATAATAAAAATAGAGGAATGCAGGTGTAGAAAACATATGTGGATGTTTGCAACATTCACAATAATAATAATAATAATAATAATAATAGAGGAATGCAGGTGTAGAAAACATATGTGGATGTTTGCAACATTCACAATAATAATAATAATAATAATAAAAATAGAGGAATGCAGGTGTAGAAAACATATGTGGATGTTTGGAACATTCACAATAATAATAATAATAATAATAATAGAGGAATGCAGGTGTAGAAAACATATGTGGATGTTTGGAACATTCACGATAATAATAATAATAATAATAAAAATAGAGGAATGCAGGTGTAGAAAACATATGTGGATGTTTGGAACATTCACGATAATAATAATAATAATAATAAAAATAGAGGAATGCAGGTGTAGAAAACATATGTGGATGTTTGCAACATTCACGATAATAATAATAATAATAATAAAAATAGAGGAATGCAGGTGTAGAAAACATATGTGGATGTTTGCAACATTCACAATAATAATAATAATAATAATAAAAATAGAGGAATGCAGGTGTAGAAAACATATGTGGATGTTTGCAACATTCACAATAATAATAATAATAATAATAATAATAGAGGAATGCAGGTGTAGAAAACATATGTGGATGTTTGCAACATTCACAATAATAATAATAATAATAATAAAAATAGAGGAATGCAGGTGTAGAAAACATATGTGGATGTTTGCAACATTCACAATAATAATAATAATAATAATAATAATAGAGGAATGCAGGTGTAGAAAACATATGTGGATGTTTGCAACATTCACAATAATAATAATAATAATAATAAAAATAGAGGAATGCAGGTGTAGAAAACATATGTGGATGTTTGCAACATTCACAATAATAATAATAATAATAATAATAATAGAGGAATGCAGGTGTAGAAAACATATGTGGATGTTTGCAACATTCACAATAATAATAATAATAATAATAATAAAAATAGAGGAATGCAGGTGTAGAAAACATATGTGGATGTTTGCAACATTCACAATAATAATAATAATAATAATAATAATAGAGGAATGCAGGTGTAGAAAACATATGTGGATGTTTGCAACATTCACAATAATAATAATAATAATAATAAAAATAGAGGAATGCAGGTGTAGAAAACATATGTGGATGTTTGCAACATTCACAATAATAATAATAATAATAATAATAATAGAGGAATGCAGGTGTAGAAAACATATGTGGATGTTTGCAACATTCACAATAATAATAATAATAATAATAAAAATAGAGGAATGCAGGTGTAGAAAACATATGTGGATGTTTGCAACATTCACAATAATAATAATAATAATAATAATAATAATAGAGGAATGCAGGTGTAGAAAACATATGTGGATGTTTGCAACATTCACAATAATAATAATAATAATAATAAAAATAGAGGAATGCAGGTGTAGAAAACATATGTGGATGTTTGCAACATTCACAATAATAATAATAATAATAATAATAATAGAGGAATGCAGGTGTAGAAAACATATGTGGATGTTTGCAACATTCACAATAATAATAATAATAATAATAAAAATAGAGGAATGCAGGTGTAGAAAACATATGTGGATGTTTGGAACATTCACAATAATAATAATAATAATAATAATAGAGGAATGCAGGTGTAGAAAACATATGTGGATGTTTGGAACATTCACGATAATAATAATAATAATAATAAAAATAGAGGAATGCAGGTGTAGAAAACATATGTGGATGTTTGGAACATTCACGATAATAATAATAATAATAATAAAAATAGAGGAATGCAGGTGTAGAAAACATATGTGGATGTTTGCAACATTCACGATAATAATAATAATAATAATAAAAATAGAGGAATGCAGGTGTAGAAAACATATGTGGATGTTTGGAACATTCACAATAATAATAATAATAATAATAATAGAGGAATGCAGGTGTAGAAAACATATGTGGATGTTTGCAACATTCACAATAATAATAATAATAATAATAATAATAGAGGAATGCAGGTGTAGAAAACATATGTGGATGTTTGCAACATTCACAATAATAATAATAATAATAATACAAATAGAGGAATGCAGGTGTAGAAAACATATGTGGATGTTTGGAACATTCACGATAATAATAATAATAATAATAAAAATAGAGGAATGCAGGTGTAGAAAACATATGTGGATGTTTGGAACATTCACAATAATAATAATAATAATAATAATAGAGGAATGCAGGTGTAGAAAACATATGTGGATGTTTGGAACATTCACGATAATAATAATAATAATAATAAAAATAGAGGAATGCAGGTGTAGAAAACATATGTGGATGTTTGCAACATTCACGATAATAATAATAATAATAATAAAAATAGAGGAATGCAGGTGTAGAAAACATATGTGGATGTTTGGAACATTCACAATAATAATAATAATAATAATAATAGAGGAATGCAGGTGTAGAAAACATATGTGGATGTTTGGAACATTCACGATAATAATAATAATAATAATAATAATAGAGGAATGCAGGTGTAGAAAACATATGTGGATGTTTGGAACATTCACAATAATAATAATAATAATAATAATAATAGAGGAATGCAGGTGTAGAAAACATATGTGGATGTTTGGAACATTCACAATAATAATAATAATAATAATAATAATAGAGGAATGCAGGTGTAGAAAACATATGTGGATGTTTGCAACATTCACAATAATAATAATAATAATAATAATAATAATAATAATAGAGGAATGCAGGTGTAGAAAACATATGTGGATGTTTGCAACATTCACAATAATAATAATAATAATAATAATAATAATAATAATAATAGAGGAATGCAGGTGTAGAAAACATATGTGGATGTTTGCAACATTCACAATAATAATAATAATAATAATAATAATAATAATAGAGGAATGCAGGTGTAGAAAACATGTGCGGATGTTTGGAACATTCACAAAATGATCGATATAGAGCGATATCAAACACTTAAATCCTGATACAGTCTTCAGCCCTGTGTAGGTTTCCATTGCTGCTTGAAGGAAAATGTCCACAATGGATCAATACAACGTCCGCATTACTGAAGACGCCGCACCGATCCGCCTGTCGATCTCACCATCCACTCTTCCCCCACTCGTGAACAAGACTCCTAGGTACTTGAACTCCTCCACTTGGGGCAGGGTCTCCTCCCCAACCCGGAGATGGCACTCCACCCTTTTCCGGGCGAGAACCATGGACTTGGACTTGGAGGTGCTGATTCTCATTCCTGTCGCTTCACACTCGGCTGCAAACCGATCAAGTGAGAGCTGAAGATCCCGGTCAGATGAAGCCATCAGGACCACATCATCTGCAAAAAGCAGAGACCTAATCCCGCGGCCACCAAACCGGAACCCCTCAACGCCTTGACTGCGCCTAGAAATTCTGTCCATAAAAGTTATGAACAGAATGGGTGACAAAGGACAGCCTTGGCGGAGTCCAACCCTCACTGGAAACGTGTCCGACTTACTGCCAGCAATGCGGACCAAGCTCTGACACTGATCATACAGGGAGCGGACCGCCACAATAAGACAGTACCATACCCCATACTCTCTGAGCACTCCCCACAGGACTTCCCGAAGGACACGGTCCAATGCCTTCTCCAAGTCCACAAAGCACATGTAGACTGGTTGGGCAAACTCCCATGCACCCTCAAGAACCCTGCCCAGAGTATAGAGCTGGTCCACAGTTCCACCACCAGGACGAAAACCACACTGTTCCTCCTGAATCCGAGGTTTGACTATCCTGCCGACAACAACATTTAATACCATGAATTGATGAAGGTGGACCCCGACTTAAACAAGTTGAAAAACTTATTGGGGTGTTACCATTTAGTGGTCAATTGTACGGAATATGTACTGTACTGTGCAATCTACTAATAAAAGTATCAATCAATCAATCAATCAAAATTATGCGTAGTGCACTTCAAATAATTACGACCATATTTAGGAATTGATATGACGGGAATTTTCCGATTGTTTGCTTGGTGCAGCGATAAACTGAACGCATCATAATTTGCCCCCTCAGTAGAACACATGTCCAACTCTGACAAAGTCACAGCAGAAAAAACTTGTTCTAACTTAACTGACTCCTCACCCAGACTAGCAGGCTCGCGTCTTCCATTTAAATCCATCTTCAGGATGGAGGGAAGCGGTGTTCTGTGGGGATTAGCCTTTTGCTTTGTTGTTAGCCCTGCTGGGCATACGCGTTCTGAAGTTGATCTCGGGATTATTGTGCTAAAAGTAAACAGTAAAAAAAAATTATAATTTCATTTTTAACACTTTAATGAGTAGGACACTTTTGGATCCCCAATTATTTTAGTGTGATTTCTTTTTAAGTGTCATAGCTCAAAAAATAATAATAAATGTATATATTTGTGGGCGCTCTGGCGTGGGAAAGGGGGAGGATTAAATAAACATTGCTTCTTCCTACTCCTTTGCATTGTGTATTGTGAAATGATGAAATTGCCTGATGTATAATGTTGTAAGGATGTCATGTTTGAAACAAACTAAGAAAAGAAAGGAAGAAAGAAATCAAAATCCAGAATTAAGGCTCCAATTATTATATAATCTCAAATATTCCACCTACAAAAGTTATTGGGTGAAAACGTTGCATATTTTGTGTTTTTTTCCATTTTTTTCCCCTAATGTTGATTTAGTGCAGGGGTCGGGAACCTTTTTGGCTGAGAGAGCCATGAAAGCCAGATATTTCAAAATGTATTTCCGTGAGAGCCATATCATATTTTCTAACACTGAATACAACTAAATGCGTGCATTTTTAAATAAGACCAACATTTTTATAGTATAATAGGTCTCTTATTCTTTTTAATAACATTGTTATTCTGAAGTTAACCAATAGTAAATACAATGTCATGTCTGTTGATCATGTTTTTGTTTGGCCATGTGCTGTTTGTCCTTTGGACTCTTTAAGTTCCTGTTTTTTTTCCACTCCCTTGTCTGGTTTCCTTGGTTACTCATTTTGTCCACCTGTCTCTGGTGGACAAAATGCCCACTCACCTGCTTCCCGAGCACTAATCAGAGGCAGTATTTAAGCTCGTCTTTGCCAGTCAGTCGCTCTGTGCTGACTTGTTTCATGCCTTGCCATAGTTTCGTGCTTCATGCCATGCCAAGTAAGTTTTGTTTGATTTATGTTCATAGTCCGTTTATGCGTTAGCTTTCTTCTTTAGCTTTCTTCTTTGTTTGTATATTTTTTTTGTTAAAATTAAATCATGTTTTTACCTAAGTGCCATGTCCCGAGTAGTCCGTCTGCCTTCCTGGGAGAACGACCCCGCAGCAAGCTGCAACCCCCCCATCATGACATAAAATATTTCTTACCATTAATGCGACTTCTTGAACAGGTGCGGTGGAAAACGGATGGGTGGATTTAAATGCATGACAATTTTTTGTATTTTGCATGTTATTTTTAGCACTGTGATTACCATCGAAATTATTCATAATTATCGCGTTAAGCAATGTCAGCTAAGATTTATCTGAGAGCCAGATGCAGTCATCAAAAGAGCCACATCTGGCTCTAGAGCCATAGGTTCCCTACCCCTGGTCTAGAGATTTAAAACTTGAATAATAATGAAAATAGTAATACTAAATAATGACACATTTTTAGTTTGGTTTTTTTACCAAAACCCTTAGGGGTCCCCGGGATCATAACTGAGTGGAGGCCTAAATGTATATATATATATATATATATATATATATATATACAATTCAGAGGAGGCGGTCTGTAGTGGCGGCGTGTCCAAACTTTTTCCACTGAGGGCCGCATACTGAAAAATCGAAGCAAGCCATTTTCATATTTTTTCATTTTCAAAACCAATGCAATATATATATATATATATATATATATATATATATATATATATATCCTGAGGCAGGGGTGTCCAAACTTTTTCCATATATATATATATATTGCATTGGTTTTGAAAATGAAAAAATATGAAAATGGCTTGCTTCGATTTTTCAGTATGAAAAAATATGAAAATGGCCCCCGCTTGCTTCAATTTTTCAGTATGCGGCCCTCAGTGGAAAAAGTTTGGACACCCCTGCCTCAGGACATGGCTTATGCATGATGACGTCACACGCTGTCACGTGATCATCACACGCCGCCACTACAGACCGCCTCCTCTGAATTGTACGCCGAACACAAACAAAAACACAAATGGCGATGAATCAGCCTCGAGGTGCAAAAGCCGCAAAAAGGTGGCGGACACGCACATAAATGTGATTTAGACAAGTTAGTTAGCATAGCGCTAGCATGTAGCAGCGTCACGACAGCCGTATTCGCGGTGACACCGTCCTTACCGAAATGTTGACACGGGCTTGGAGGTTTGCGTGTGTCGGCGTGAGTCAGTGGGCTGGTCGCAGGTGTTCATGCATATTGTGAGGACGGCAAGCGACGTGTTTTGGGATCCAGAGGTCCTGCGACTCAACCTAGCATCCCGCGCGAGTCAGCTGATTTAGTCCGGCACTACTGCGCATGCGCCCAAGGATGCCGCGCTCCGTGCTGCCTTCAGTGGACCGACAGACTCCTTGGAAACGCGCTGTAAAATAAAAACAAATGAGCGAGATAAAGAGTTTAAATAGGATTTGCTTGAAACAAATTGTACAAATAATAATAATATCACACTGGAAAGGAATTAGGAAGTGCTTTCCGTAGTCATGCCGGATAGATTAAAAAATAAGTATTTTCTCCGACGGTCACTGAAGGTGACAAGAGAATTTGTTTTGACAGCAAAGCGAGCCGCCCTCAATGCTGCCCCCTCTGGTGGAATTACAGTACTGCACTACAACGACACTTGCAGTACTTAGTCTTTGCATCACTGAGGGCCAGTCCTTCCTTTTGCTTCTCATTTTCACTTTATTTCCATCGACATCCAGCATCAGACATTTATATCCATTACATCATATATCTGTTGTCTGCCCTAAATGTAAAATATATTTTTTTGTTTATATCCCAGCCATACCATCCCTTTCTCCCCTAAAAAGAAAGAAACAGCAGAGAAACATAGTATTTGCAAATACATCAATTAAATACAGAAAAAAGAAATAATAAAAAAAGAAATAAAAATAAATTATTAACAGTAATAATCAGAAATAAAGTAAATATATATATATATGTATATATAAAATCATTTTTTATTTTTTTCTAAGCAGTACAATCTTTAATTTGAGAAATTAAAGTCAGGTTTATGGGGCGTGACATAATTGACTCAGTTTTCACAGTTTCAAGTTTAGTTTAGTTGAGTTGAGTCTTTATTTGAAGAGACAATGCACAGAAACATTAAGCTCAAAGACAAATATGTTCTGTACCAGATTATAGCTAAATAGCTAATTTCCGTTACCTAAAATAAAGGGATACAAAAATCATGCTGTTAAGGGCCTCAAAAAGGGATCCAAACGTAAAAATAAAAAAAATAAAAAAAAATCACAGCTATTTCAAAAGGGCCTTGCTTGCTCTGCTGCTCGGGTCAAAATAAAATAAAATAAAATAAAATAAAACAAAATACAAATTAAAATTAAATTAAATTAAATTAAATTAAATTAAATTAAATTAAATTAAATTAAATTGAATTAAATTGAATTAAATTGAATTAAATTGAATTAAATTGAATTAAATTGAATTAAATTGAATTAAATTAAATTAAATTAAATTAAAAAAAATGTAAGAATTGAAATAATAAAAATAAAATGTTAAATGTTTTCAATTAAAATCAATTAAATAAACATGAAATAAAGCCACTTCGGACTGTAATTGTCATTTGCAGCAATTAGTATGAAGATCTGAACATGTGAAACCAAGTTATTAAATGTTTCGTGTTTTGTGGCGAGCCATTAAGAAGAAAAAATGGAGCAACTTCAACAGGACCCCTGTGGAGCGACTCAGGCCATCAATACTAAACAAATACACTGACGGAAAAAAATAAAATGCATTTTTACACATTTGCGCAGCGCTATAATAAATGAATAATTAATGTTAAAAATATATATTTTTACATAAACAGTCAATAAAATTGAAGTGCAAATGAAAATACAGCTTTGTCACTTTGGTCATCATTTTTGCGCTTTCTATGAGTTTAGCTCCAGAACTTCTTTCTGTTTGTATTAAAGTCCTACAGAAAGCCACTACTAGCCACCACACAGTCTGATAGTTTATATATCAATCATGAAATATTAACATTGCAACACATGCCAATACGGCCGCTTTAGTTTACTAAATTGCAATTTTAAATTTCCCAGGAGTTTCGTCTTGAAAACGTTGTGTAATGATGACGTGTGTGCAAGACCTCACGGGTTTTTAGGAAGTATGAGCGCTGCACACACACACAGCTAAAAGTTGTCTGCTTTAACGGCATAATTACACAGTATTTTGGAGATCTGTGTTGCTGAATATTTTGCAATTTGTTCAATTAATATCGGAGAAGTCAAAGTAGCAAGATGGAGTTGGGAAGCTTTAGCCTTTAGCCACACAAACACACGGTGATTCCTTGTTTAAAATTCCTGGAGGTGAAAATTTACTATGGATCACAGCCAACATGGATCCCGACTAAATGTCAACCAGCAGGTTTCGGTGAGAAAATTGTGGTTAAAAAGTCAGTTCTTATCGGAGAAAAGCTGAGCTTGTGCCGTCCATAAAGCTGCCGTCGACTCCCCTGAGACACTGATGCCAACACACCTGTGGACACACACCTCTGACTATCAGGTACTATTTAACTCACTAAAACACTAGCAAACCAATAGAAAGATAAGGGATTTCCCAGAATTATCCTAGTAAATGTGTCATTTGGAATTTGATTACTGCAACACGTTTCAAAAAAGTTGGCACAAGTGGCAAAAAATACTGATAAAGTTGAGGAATGCTCATCAAAGACTACAAGGTGAACAGGCTAACTGGGAACAGGTGGGTGACATGATTGGCTATAAAAGCAGCTTCCATGAAATGCTCACTCATTCACAAACAAGGACTGGGCGAGGGTCACCACTTTGTCAACAAATGCCTGAGCAATTTCTCAACAAGCTATTGCAAGGAATTTAAGGATTTCACCATCTATGTTCCGTATTATCATCAAAAGTTTCATAGAATCTGGAGAAATCACGTAAGCCATTATATTGCGCACCTTCCATCCCTCAGGCGGTACTGCACCAAAAAGCCACATCCGTGTGCAAAGGATATCACCACATTGGCTCAGGAACACTTCAGAAAACCACTGTCAGTAACTACAGTTGATCGCTACATCTGTAAGTGCAAGTTAAAACTCTACTATGCAAAGCCAAAGCCATTTATCAACAACACCCAGAAACGCCACCGGCATTGTGGATCCGAGCTCATCAAAAATGGACTGATGCAAAGTGGAAAAGTGTTCTTTGGTCTGACGAGTCCACATTTCAAATTGTTTTCGGAAACTGTGGACATCATGTCCTCCGGACCAAAGGGGAAGCGAACCATCCGGACTGTTATTGACGCAAAGTGTAAAAGCCAGCATGTGTGATGGTATGGGGGTGCATTAGTGTAACTTACACATCTGTGAAGGCACCATTAATGCTGAAAGGTACATACGGGTTTTGGAACAACATATGCTGCCATCTAAGTGCAGTCTTTTTCATGGACGCCCCTGCTTATTTCAGCAAGACAATGCCAAGCCACATTCAGCACGTGTTACAACAGCGTGGCTTTGTAAAAAAAAGAGTGGGGATACTTTCCTGGCCCGCCTGCAGTCCAGACCTGTCTCCCATGGAAAATGTGTGGCGCATTATGAAGCGTAAAATAGGACAGCGGAGACCCCGGACTGTTGAAGGACTGAAGCTCTACATAAAACAAAAATGGGAAAGAATTCCACTTTCAAAGCTTCAACAATTAGTTTCCTCAGTTCCCAAACCTTTATTGAGCGTTGTTGAAAGAAAATGTGATGTAACACAGTGGTGAACATGCCCTTTCCCAACTACTTTGGCACATGTTGCAGCCATGAAATTCTAAGTTAATTATTATTCGCAAAAAAAGTTTGAACATCAAATATGTTGTCTTTGTAGCATATTCAACTGAATATGGCTTGAAAATGATTTGTAGGTAGGACATACTGCAGAATGGATAATATCAGAAGGAAATATCTGTGAATAAATCAGTACTGAACCGCCTTATGTTTGTCATTTGAAGCAAGTAATGAGACATGATCATCCAATCAGATCATTCTAGCTGTGATCCAGAGGCAGTGTCTAAGAAGAATGTCAACAACAGAAGATATTTATACTGCACTTCCTGGGATTTCACGCCAAACTGGGGCCACAATAAAGTAAGAAGTAGCTGTCAGAGTCAACTTTCTAATGGGATTCATTATTCACGCCCGCTACTTCCCTCCCCCGAGGATGTTGGCAGAGGGGAGGACTTCACCCACAAGAAAAATAAACCCTTGTGGGAAAACTTTGGCCCCTCTGAGCTCCGTACGCACCTTTTTTTTTCTTCTGACATTGGTCACGCGTGTTTGGTCTCTGCTGGAGCAGCTGGCCGCTAAAAGTGTTTGGGCCTCCTCACTCCTGACTCAAGCAAATCTAACAAACCGCCAAAACTAATCTTTTCCTTTCCAAGTTAATGAAGCATCCCAGCGTCACTAAAGTGCTGAGCAGTACTGATTGGGACGTTTCCACTGCCAAGCAGCCACAAGACATTGAAACAGCCTTCAGAACTTCTTGAATCAAGTCCTGATGTTGGCCAACTTAAAGATAACCTGGAAACAACATGCTTCTGAGGACATTTATTCAATGTTGGTTTGGGACGTTGATTTGACCTTTGAAATTTGGTCATTTCCCAAACAATTTATAAATAAAGGTTTATAAAATTCAAAAAAACAAACAAACAAAAAAATTTATAAAAAAAATTAAAAACAAAAAAAAATGAAGAATCATTTACAACCCCCTGGCGCTGCTTTGTACTGTTTTTGTTCTTATTTTGATGATTATTATTTCTTAATCGTTTGTAAATATTGCAATTTATAAATAAAGTTTTAGAACGTTAAAAAAATAAAACAAAAAAAAGAAAAAAAAAGAAAAAGAAATGAGTGATAATTTGCAAACCCCTGGCGCTGTTTTGTACTTTTTTTGTACTTTCTACCGCTTGTCTGTTTATAAAATTAAAAATAATAATAAAATTTAAAAAAAAAAATACAAAAAAAAAATAAAGAGGAATAATTAACAACCCCAGGCGCTGTTTTGTACAGTTTTTGTACTTATTTTGATTAGTATTATTTTTCAATTGTTTGTAAATGTTGCAATTTATAAATAAAGGTTTATAAAGTAAAACAAAAAAATAAACAAATACAAATTTAAAAAATCAAAAAGAAATGAATGATAATTTACAACCATCTGGTGCTGTTTTGTACTGTTTTTGTACTTCTATAAGTACAAAAACTGTTTTTGTACTGTTTTGTAATGTTTTGTACTTTCTACCACTTGTCCGTTTATAAAATAAAATTAAAAAAATAAAAAATAAAAAAAATAGGAAAAAGCTCTGGTGCTGTTTTGTACTGTTTTTGTTCTTATTTTGATGATTATTGTTTCTCAAACGTTTGTAAATGTTGCGATTTATAAATAAAGTTTTAGAAAATTCATAAAATAAAACAAAGAAAAAGAAAAAAAAAGAAAAAGAAATGAGTGATTATTTGCAAACCCCTGGCGCTGTTTTGTACTTTCTACCACTTGTCTGTTTATAAAATTAAAAATAATAATAAAAAATACAAAAAAAAGAAGAGGAATAATTAACAACGCCAGGCGCTGTTTTGTACAGTTTTTGTACTTATTTGTTTAGTATTATTTTTCAATTGTTTGTAAATGTTGCAATTTATAAATAAAGGTTTATAAAATTCCAAAAACAAAACAAAAAAATAAACAAATAAAAATTTAAAAAATCAAAAAGAAATGAATGATAATTTACAACCATCTGGCGCTGTTTTGTACTGTTTTTGAACTTCTACAAGTACAAAAACTGTTTTGTACTGTTTTTGTACTTTCTACCACTTGTCCGTTTATAAAATAAAATAAAAAATAAAAAAATAAAAAAAATAGGAAAAACCTCTGGTGCTGTTTTGTACTGTTTTTGTTCTTATTTTGATGATTATTATTTCTCAATCGTTTGTAAATGTTGCAATTTATAAATAAAGTTTTAGAAAATTCAAAAAATAAAACAAAGAAAAAGAAAAAAAAAGAAAAAGAAATGAGTGATTATTTGCAAACCCCTGGCGCTGTTTTGTACTTTTTTTGTACTTTCTACCACTTGTCTGTTTATAAAATTAAAAATAATGATAAAAAATACAAAAAAAAGAGGAATAATTAACAACCCCAGGCGCTGTTTTGTACAGTTTTTGTACTTATTTGATTAGTATTATTTCTCAATTATTTGTAAATGTTGCAATTTATAAATAAAGGTTTATAAAATTCCAAAAACAAAACAAAAAAATAAACAAATAAAAATTTAAAAAATTAAAAAGAAATGAATGATAATTTACAACCGTCTGGCGCTGTTTTGTACTGTTTTTGTACTTCTACAAGTACAAAAACTGTTTTGTACTGTTTTTGTACTTTCTACCACTTGTCCGTTTATAAAATAAAAAATAAATAAATACAAAATAAAAAAAATAGGAAAAAAGAGATGAAGAATAATTTACAACCTCTGGCGCTGTTTTGTACTGTTTTTGTTCTTATTTTGATGAGTATTATTTCACAATTGTTTGTAAATGTTGTAATTTATAAATAAAAGTTTAGAAAATTAAAAAAAAAAATAATAATAAAAAAATAAAATAAAAAAGGAAATGAAGAATAATTTACAACCCGCTTGTGCTGTTTTGTACTGTTTTTGTACTTTCTACCGCTTGTCCGTTTATAAAATTAAATCACATAAATAGATAAACAAATAAATAAAGAAAGAAAGAAAAAAAAAGAAAAAAAGGTACAATTCCTGGCGCTGTTTTGTACTGTTTTTGTATTTTCTACCGCTTGTCGGTTTATAAAATTAAAATTTATAAATAAAAAATTTTTAAAAAAGGAAAAAAGAAATGAAGAATAAAATACAACCCCTGGCGCTGTTTTGTACTGTTTTTGTACTATTTTTGATTAGTATTATCTCAAATTTGTTTGTAAATGTTGCAATTTATAAATAAAAGTTTATAAAATAAAAAATAAAAAATAAAAAATAAAAAGGAAATGAAGAATAATTTACAACCCCCTGGTGCTGTTTTGTACTGTTTTTGTATTTTCTACCGCTTGTCCGTTTATAACATTTAAAAAAAATCAATAAATAAAAATAAATTAATAAACAAAACTAAATGAAGAATAATTGACAACCCCCTGGCGCTGTTTTGTACTGTTTTTTGATGATTATTATTTCTCAATTGTTTGTAGATGTTGCAATTTATAAATAAAGATTTATAAAATAAAATAAATACATGAAAATAAAAAATAAAATAAAATAAAAAAGAAATTAAGAATAATTTACAACCCCCGGCGCTTTTTTGTACTGTTTTTGTACTTATTTGATTAGTATTATTTCTCAATTGTTTGGAAATGTTGCAATTCATAAATACAGGTTTATAAAATCCAAAAACAAACCAAAAAGAAATAAAGAAAAAAGAAAACCAAGAATAAGTGTCAGAAAGTTGAAATGTTTGACGTGCTGATGAAGCTGAGTGACAGAGAACAACATTTGTGTTTTGTTTTAAAGATGTCATATTTGGATTTACACTGTATGGAAACAAAAATTGAAAAGGAATTTTACCTTTCCACATCATTAGACTATTGGCTAAGTTTTATATTCATCAATGGAAGTTTCACAATACCCGACCAGTTTTTTGTGCCTTTAGAAAAAGAATTAGAACTCTTCATTAAAACACTGTCTACCTCAAACAAGCAAAAAGCTGTGACAACGATGCTGCTGTGTTCCACATTTAAATCATTTACTGAAATTGAGTGAGCCTATGGCTTTGCACTTTGTTTCTTTTATATATATATTTTTATTTTTATTTTTTTTCTACAGAGGCACTATAGAGAGCCTGCTGACCAACAGCATCTCTGTCTGGACTGGAGCCTGCAATGCCTCAGACTGGAAGTCTCTCGGGAGAGTGGTGAGGACGGCGGAAAAGGATATCAGGACTCCTCTTCCTCCTATCCAGGAGATGGCAAAAAAGCCGCTGCCTGACCAGGGCTCAGAAAATCTGCAAAGACTCCTAACATCCCCAACAAGGACTGTTTTCACTGCTGGACTCTAGGAAGAGGTTCCGCAGCCTCCGAAGCAGAACCTCCAGGTTCTGTAACAGCTTCTTCCCTCAGGCCGTAATACTCTTGAACGCATCATAATTAAATCATCCCCTCAACTCCACCCAAAATGGATTAACTCGCTGGAATAAAAAGACAATATAACATACATCCTCAAACCTGGATGCATATGCAAATATGCAATATATTTATCTGTACAGTAATCTATTTATTTATTGCTTTTTTTTATCCTGCACTACCAAGAGCTAATGCAACATAATGTTGTTGTTATTTGTACTGTAAAGTTCAAATTTGAATGACAATAAAAAAGGAAGTCTAAGTCTAAATATATAAGTTACTTTGAATCCAAAGACATGCACCTGGGGATAAGTTGATTGGCAACTCTAAATTGGCCCTAAAGCGGTAGAAAATGGATGGATGGATGGAATTTAAAACCCTGGCGCTGTTTTGTACTGCTTTTGTGTTTTTGTACTTACTTTGATTATTATTTCTCAACTGTTTGTAAATGTTAAAATGTATAAATAAAGGTTTGTAAAATAAAATAAAATAAAATAAAATAAAATAAATAAATAAATAAATAAATAAATAAATAAATAAATAAATAAATAAATAAATAAATAAATCCATTTAGAAAAAGCAAACATCAGACTACGTCGCAGTGCAAGTGCGGAAGTACGTAGCTGCTAATGCCGACAGCCGATTGGCTGACTGACCTCTTCTACTTCCGGCCTGGAGAGTTTTTTTACATCTCCTCATTGGCTGACGAGTCTGGGCAGACCACGCCTACGAGCCGGTGCTGACATTTTCTACTTCCGGCTTTGGAGCGTGATAGCTCTCCTCATTGGCCGACGAGTGAGGGCAGACCACGCCCACGAGACGTTGCTGACCTTTTTTTCTACTTCCGGCCCGGAGGCCTCAGCTTCAGATCTTCTCCGACACCGACCGCAGCCGCCCGGCGGATAATGGCCACAGCAGCCCTGGATCTTTCTTTCCGCCTTGGGACCACTACTCTTTAAAAATTCCGCCGAAAAAGAGAAGACGATTTTCCAAAACATTCTGGCCGTTATCTCACGTAAGTGGAGCAAAGTGTGTTGTGGGGGGGGGGGGGGGGGGTTAACATGGCGGGCTGTTCTTTCTGCCTCCATGACTCCATGACAGTCTCTCTATATGTATATATATACATATACATATATGTGTAAATATGTCTTCATCGAGTGGGAATACTATTCCTCCCATGAGTTGAGCGCCTTGGTTCTATTGGGTAGTTTTATTCCAGCGTTGCCGAGGTTATTTATAACGTGTGCGGGTCTATGACGTCACCACTCCTTTCCCCCCCGATGGCCGCAGATGTGACGTCACCACACCTTTGCAGTTTTTATTTCACCTTCGCAATCCAGCATTCTGATCGCATTTGGCGAGTTGTGGCACTGCCCGCGCGCATGCGCACTCGTCTCTTTGGAGCGTCGTTATTCAAATAATTCCCACAGTAGTCAATCAATGATTATTTATATAGCCCTAAATCATTAGTGTCTCAAAGGGCAAGTTTAAGGCCTACTGAAATGAGATGTTCTTATTTAAAGTGTCATACTTCATCATTTCACCATATTGCCATATTTTTGCTGAAAGGATTTAGTAGAAAACATCCACGATAAAGTTCACAACTTTTGGTCACTAATAAAAAAGCCTTGCCTGTACCGGAAGTAGCAGACGATGTGCGTGTGACGTCACGGGTTGTGGAGCTCCTCACATCTGAACATTGTTTACAATCATGGCCACCATCAGCTAGAGCGATTCGGACCGAGAAAGTGACGATTTCCCTATTAATATGAGCGAGGATGAAAGATTTGTGGATGAGGAAAGTGAGAGTGAAGGACTAGAACAACTGACTGTACAACTCCTCTCTGGGGCGGGGGGGCGAGGGGTACTAGGATGACAGGGGATGCAAAACAATAACAGTGCAATACGTTTTCATAACATGGTCACTACTGCCTACTTTGTCTTGTTATATTCTTATTTTACTGTTATATTGTTATTCCCATTGTTGCTTTTTAGTTTTTATTCCTATTGTAATATTTCTCTATTTTGTTTCCATTTAAACCCCCATTATTTACTTTTTACTTTTATTTAAATTGATCTCAACTCTGTTCACTGCTGCTGGAATTTTAATTTTCCTGAAGAATTGCGCCAGCGCCCCCCGCGACCCCGAAAGGGAATAAGCGGTAGAAAATGGATGGATGAAAATGGATGGAATTCTCCTGGAGGAATCAGTAAAGTACAATCTATCTATCTATCTAGAAGAAAAAAAAAAGGCGGGGGCAGTGGGAGTGATTCAGATGTTATTAGACGGCAGTATAGCTCGGTTGGTAGAGCGGCCGTGCCAGCAATTTGAGGGTTGCAGGTTCGATCCCCGCTTCCGCCATCCTAGTCACTGCCGTTGTCCTTGGGCAAGACACTTTACCCACTTGCTCCCAGTGCCACCAACACTGGTTTGAATGTAAAAATTAGATATCGGGTTTGACTTTGTAAAGCGCTTTGAGCCACTAGAGAAAAAGCGCTATATAAATATAATTCAATAAAAAAAAATAGACACATTTACCAGGATAATTCTGCAAAATCCCTTATCTGCTTATTGTTTTACTAGTGTTTTAGTGAGATTATGTAGTCATTTTTAATTTTCCTGAAGGAATCAATAAAGTACTATCTATCTATCATACATGAAAGTCGGAGGGGTGTGGTGACCGCCAGTGTCTCTGAGGGAAGCCATGGTGGAGCCAAGAAAGTCGTAGCTGCCTCTTTGACAGCTGCAGGAGGAACGACACAAGCTCCGCTCATGTTTACGGTAAGAGGTGACTTATTACCACAATTTTCTCACCGGTGGACATGCGGTAGAGAAACATGTTCGCTTGACCACTCTGTTCCATAGTAAAGCTTCACAACAAACAAGGAAACACCGACTGTGTTTGTGTTGCTAAAGGCGGCCGCAATACACCGCTTCCCACCTACATCTTTCTTCTTTGACGTCTCCATTATTAATTGAACAAATTGCAAACGATTCAGCCACACAGATGTCCAGAATACTGTGGAATTATGCGATTAAAGCAGACTACTTTTAGCTGGGATCAGGCTGGAAAAAAATGTCCACTACAACCGGTGACGTCACTCGCACGCGTCATCATTTCGCAACGTTTTCAACAGGAAACTCTGCGGGAAATTTAAAATTGCAATTTAGTAAACTAAAGCGGCCGTATTGGCATGTGTTGCAATGTTAATATTTCATCATTGATATATAAACTATCAGACTGCGTGGTCGCTAGTAGTGGCTTTCAGGATAATCGCATAATTCCCCTGTGTTCTGGACATCTGTGTTGCTGAATCTTTTGCAATTTGTTCAATTAATAATGGAGACGTCAAAGAAGAAAGATGTAGGTGGGAAGCGGTGTATTGCGGCCGCCTTTAGCAACACAAACACAGCCGGTGTTTCCTTGTTTACATTCCCGAAAGATGATGGTGAAACGTTTCTATGGAACAGAGCGGTCGAGCGAACATGGTTCCCTACCACATGTCAACCGGCAGGTTTTGGCGGGAAAATGGTGGCAATAAGTCGGCTCTTACCGTAGACGTGCGCGGAGAGTTTGCGTCGTTCTTCCTCTTGTCTCCTCCCACTGGCCGCCCCCGACCGTCGGATGCTTACACCGTGGAGGAGGGGAAAATATTAAAAATTCTTGCTTCGTCGAGAAACGTGGGTTCCCTCAGAGACACTGGCGGTCACCACACCCGTGGCCACACCCCTCCGACTTTCAGTTACGACCATATAATCTCACTAAAAGACTAGTAACACAATAAGCAGATAAGGGATTTTCCAGAATTATCCTAGTAAATGTGTCTAATAACATCTGAATCGCTCCCGCTGCCCTCGTCTTTTTTTTTTTTTTTGTAATCCTTCACTTTCACTTTCCTCATCCTCGCTCAAATTAATGGGGAAATTGTTGCTTTCTCGGTCCGAATCGCTCTAGCTGCTGGTGGCCATGATTGTAAACAATGTTCAGATGTGAGGAGCTCCACAACCCGTGACGTCACGCCCACATCGTCTGCTACTTCCGGTACAGGCAAGGCTTTTTTATTAGTGACCAAAAGTTGCAAACTTTATCGTAGATGTTCTCTACTAAATCCTATCAGCAAAAATATGTCAATATGGTGAAATGATGAAGTATGACACATAGAATGGAGCTGCTGTCCCCGCTTAAATAACAACATCTCATTTCAGTAGGCCTTTAAAGTGTCAGATGTGCTCCTGCTGCCAGAAGTAAACAAAGCATGTTTTTGTCTTTCACTTGGGGCATTAATGACGTCTGAGCAAGTTCATTTCAAGGTTTAGGACAAACTGTGTGGGAAATCAGCTTCTGCAGGACGATATAGTGACCTAGAAATTATTGACAATAAAAATGATAATACATAATAATGCTACAAACGTGTATATTTTGACATTGTAATTGGAATGTTAACAAGTATCCAAGTTAAATAAAACATCCATCCTTCTTCTTCCGCTTATCCGAGGTTGGGTCGCGGGGGCAGCAGCCTAAGCAGGGAAGCCCAGACTTCCCTCTCCCCGGCCACTTGGTCCAGTTCCTCCCCGGGGGATCCCAGTCTTCACAACGTGTCCTGGGTCTTCCCCGTGGCCTCTTACCCATTGGACGTGGCATTCTGACCAGATGCCCAAACCACCTCATCTGGCTTAAATAAAACAATTAAAATAAAATATACTATTGGCAAAATGTTTAACTTGAATAAGAATCACAACCCAAAACAATAAAATAGTTATCGTGACATACCTTAATTTTTATCTGTAAAGGTAGTAAAACGGCTGATCCAACAAAAAAGAAGTCATGGTCATACTTACATACCTTAATTAATTGTTTCAAAACGACGCAATGTAGTATCTGTTAGTCTATAAAATGGCATGTGTGGTGAAAGATTAGTTAAAGTACCAATGATTGTCACACACACACTAGGTGTGGCAAAATTTGTCCTCTGAATTCGACCCATCCCCTTGTTCACCCCCTGGGAGGTGAGGGGAGCAGTGAGCAGCGGCGGTGCCACGCCTGGGAATCATCTTTTGGTGATTTAATGATGTAATTCAACCCTTAATGCTGAGTGCCAAGCAGGGAGGTAATGGCTCCCATTTTTCAGCTGGGGTTTAAACTCACAACCTACCAATCTTAAGGCGGACACTCTAACCACGAGGCCACTGAGTAGGAAGATCGCCATATTATCCGGATTAAAAAAAAACGCACCAGTATATAAGCAGCACCCACAGAATTTTAGAAGAATTACACAAATATTTTACAAATGTTTATTTACATGCCTTAATTGTTTCCCAACGGTGCCTGTAACACGGCAGTAAAACGGCTGATCAAACAAAACAGAAGTCATGATCATAGTTACAAACCTTAATAGTTTCCAAATGAAGCAATGTAGTATCTGTTAGTCTAAAAAATAACATGTCCCGGCCCATTTGGTGGAAGATCACCATATTTTCCAGATTAAAAAATGCACCAGTATATAAATTGCACCCACAAAATTTTAGAAGGAATGAATATATTTCCATATTTTAGCCACACTCGACTATACGTCAGTGATATAAATGTAGTGAAATTAGTTATTTACACAAATATTTTATTAATGTTTATTTACATGCCTTAATTGTTTCCAAACGGTGCCTGTAACATGGCAGTAAAACGGCTGATCAAACAAAACAGAAGTCATGATCATATTTACATACCTTAGTTAATTGTTTCCACATGAAGCAATGTAGTATCTGTTAGTCTACAAAATAACATGTCCCGTCCCATTTGGTGGAAGATCACCATATTTTCCAGATTAAAAAATGCACAAGTATATAAGCCGCACCCACAACATTTTGGAAGGAATAAATATATTTCCATATATTAGCCACACTCGGCTATATGTCAGCGATATAAACGTAGTGAAATTAGTTATTTACACAAATATTTTATACATGTTTATTTACATGCCTTAATTGTTTCCAAACTGTGCCTGTAACACGGCAGTAAAACGGCTGATCAAACAAAACAGAAGTCATGATCATATTTACATACCTTAGTTAATTGTTTCCACATGAAGCAATGTAGTATCTGTTAGTCTACAAAATAACATGTCCCGGCCCATTTGGTGGAAGATCACCATATTTTCCAGATTAAAAAATGCACCAGTATATAAATTGCACCCACAAAATTTTAGAAGGAATTAATATATTTCCATATATTAGCCACACTTGGCTAAACGTCAGCGATATAAACGTAGTGAAATTAGTTATTTACACAAATATTTTATTAATGTTTGTGTACATGCCTTAATTGTTTCCCAACGGTGCCTGTAACATGGCAGTAAAACGGCTGATCAAACAAAACAGAAGTCATGATCATATTTACATACCTTCATTAATTGTTTCCAAATGAAGCAATGTAGTATCTGTTAGTCTACAAAATAACATGTCCTGTCCTATTTGGTGGAAGATCACCATATTTTCCAGATTAAAAAATGCACCAGTGTATAAGTTGCACCAACAACATTTTAGAAGGAATGAATATATTTCCATATATTAGCCACACTCGGCTATACGTCAGCGATATAAACGTAGTAACATTAGTTATGTACACAAATATTTTATAAATGTTTATTTACATACCTTAATTGTTTCCAAACGGTGCCTGTAACACGGCAGTAAAACGGCTGATCAAACAAAACAGAAGCCATGATCATATTTACGTACCTTAATTAATAGTTTCCAAATGAAGCAATGTAGTATCTGTTAGTCTACAAAATAACATGTCCACTCCCCATTTGGTGGAAGATCACCATATTTTCCAGACAAAAAACACACCAGTATATAAGTTGCACCCACAGCATTTTTTAGAAGGAATAAATATATTTCCATATGTTAGTGACAGCATGTACAAATATGCATGAAAACACTCCGACAGACATTTTTTTACTGATCAATTATTATTATTATTATTGTGGTATGTTCTCAAAAAGTACTTACACACTTAAAGCTTGTAACCGTTTTAAAATAAATAGACACTGTTACAAAAGCTACTATTTTCTGTGCTGCCTGTTGTTGTTTGGGTCTTAGTATTTGATGTTTTAATGGTTCTAAATATTGTTTCAGGCTTTAACTCGTGATTAATCACAAAAAATATTGCATCAATCATGCGAACAGAGTGTCCGCCCTGAGGTGGGTATGTTGTGAGTTGAAACCCCGGCAGAGTCATACCAAAGACTATAAAATGGGAGCCATGACCTCCCTGCTCTGCACTCAGCATCAAGGCTTGGAATTGGGGGTTAAATCACCACCACTGCTGCTCACTGCTCCCCTCACCTCCCGGGGGGGATCAAGGGTGATGGGTCAAATGCAGGGAATAATTTTGTGTGTGCCAATCATTGCTATTTTGACTTGAACTGGCATGAATCCTGCAACATATTTTGAGCCAACCCCCTTTTTTTGATGAGGTCTGTGCAAGAATGGCTGAGGAGACTCCAACTGCTACAAAATAATCCATCACTGTTAAGAACTTCAGACAAAAGCAATGTTAGCAAAGGTTGTGCATATATGTGAACACATGTTGGGCTCCTTTAATTATGCATGTCAGTTATTTATTTCAAATTTTAAAAAAAATCTTTTTACAGCCCTAATTTTAGCGTGACAAATGAAATCTATGATTATTATTTCTTATTTGCGGTGGGCGTCGTACCCTGTCCGACGGTCCTTGAACGCACCCTGAGTGTATACGAGGGCTTGTAGGTCTAATGTACACAATTACACAGCAGACTGTTTATAACTTTAAAATATGTCCTTTCTTAGTGGGGAAAGATGTTAATGTCTCTTGTTTTCATGTTAGCATTCAAGCTAGTGAGCTGTGTTGAGTTGATCAAAGTGCAGTTATGCATCATTTTCATTTAAAGCGCTAATGCTAAGCTATGTTAATACATATTACTGACATGGGAATTTCTGACATTGCCACGAGGAATGCGATGTTAAATACTTGGTGTGTGTGCGCGCGCAGGGCTCCCCCGTCTCTGCACAGGTGTATGAGCGCTACCCAGAGGGCCTAGGGGCGGCTCTCTACCGGGAGCACTTCGACTTCAACGCTGAGCCGCCTTGGGATCCTAGCTGATAGCGGGACCGGTCCCACCCCTGACTTGTCCATGTGAGTCCCGCACGCCGCACCGCAGGAGGCCACGCCCCCCTCATTTAACCGGCGCTCTTCTCTCCCAGTTTGTTGCATAACCCCAGGACCCCCCTCGGCTCGCTCGTCACCCGTTCTTTATGATTTTTGGCTCTCTGGAATACGGTTAGGATGAAAGGAGTCGCCGGCTACAGCGTGGAAGTCTTGGAGGGCGGCGCCACCCTGCGAGATGTCCTGGAGGAGCGGGCACTGGTGGGCACACGCACCTTCACGGGGCACGCTGGTCCAGATAACAACATGAGCGCCTTGCAGGTGGAGAAGAGCGCCTTCATGGTGGCCGACCTGGGCGCTGTGATGCGCCAACACGCCCGCTGGCAGAGCGCCGTGCCGCGGCTGCAGCCTTACTTCCCGCTCAAGTGCAACCGCAGCCCGGCGGTCTTGGAGGTGCTGGTCTCCCTGGGCCTGGGCTTCGTCTGCGCCAGCAAGGTGAGCCACCGCTGCCCCGCCTCCGACGGCTCACTGACTGGTTTGTGTGGGACTAGGCGGAGGTCAAGCTGGCGCTGGAGCACGGCGCCTCGCCCGACCACATCATGCTGGCGGGCGTCTGCAAGCAGCTGGCGCTCATCAAGAGCGCCGCCCGGAACCACGTCCAGCTTCTGGTGTGCGAGAACCAGGCCGAGCTGTCCAAGATTTCCCGTGTCCACCCGCACGCCAAGTAAGTCACCCGCGTCAAGTTGGCCCCGCCCCCACCCTGTCCAGACCTCATCAAACTGGCCCCAATCAGTGCTGTTACAGTTTTTTTTAATTAACATTTTAGGGTTTATTTCTATGAGATGCACCCACTCAATTTCAGACACCAAATATTCACCTTATAATAGTCACACCGGACTATAAGTTACAAGTATATACCTTGTGGAATAACTGATTTATTACATACCTTAATTGTTCCAAATGAAGCATCTGTTAGTCTACAAAATAACATGTTTTTCCCCCCATTTGGTAGAATATTACCATATTTTCCAGACTGTTTTCCACCGGACCCACTAAATTTTACAAGAAATAAATATATTTCCATAGATTAGCCCCATCGGACTATAAATCACAGATATGTACGTTTTTTAATGAGTTATTTACACAAAAATATTCTGTAAATGTTTATTTACATACCTTCATTGTATCCAAATGAAGCAATGTAGTATCTGTTAGTCTACAAAATGACATGTCCTCCCCCCAATTTGGTGGAAGATTACTGTATTTTCCAGACTACAAAGCACACCAGTATATAAGCCGAAACAACTCAATTTTACCCCCCAAAAAATGTTTTTCCCATATATTAGCCACTCCAGACTACAAGCAGCAGATATATACTTTGTGAATTGAGGTATTTACACAAATATTGTGTAAATGTTTATTTACATACCTTAATTCTTTCCAAATGAAGCATCTGTTAGTCTATAAAATAACATGTTTTTTCTTCCATTTGGTAGAATATTACCATATTTTCCAGTCTAAAAAGCGCACCAGTATATAAGCCGCACCCACTAAATTTTAGAAGGAATAAATATATGTCCACATATTAGTATATTAGCTGCACCGGACTATAAGCAGCAGATATATACTTTGTGAATTGAGTTATTTACACAAATATTGTATAAATGTTTATTTACATACCGTAATTGTTTCCAAATGAAGCATCTGTTAGTCTACAAAATAACATGTTTTTTTTTTCACCCATTTGGTAGAATATTACCATATTTGCAAGACTATTTTCCACTAGTATACCCACTAAGTTTGATAAGAAATAAATATATTTCCATATATTAGCCGCACTGGACTATAAGCAGCGTTGTAAAATGGGTTATTTACACAAATATTGTATAAATGTTTTATTTACATACCTAAATTGTTTCCAAACGAAGCATCTGTTAGTCTACAAAATAACATGTTTTTCTTCCATTTGGTAGAAGATTTCCATATTTTCCTAATTAAAAAGCGCACCAGTATATAAGCCACACCCACTAAATTTGAGAAGAAATAAATATATTAACCGCATCGGACTACAAAAGGCATATTTATACTTTGTGAATTGAGGTATTTACACAAATATTGTGTAAAGGTTTATTTACATACCTTAATTCTTTCCAAATGAAGAATCTGTTAGTCTACAAAATAACATGTTTTTTTTCACCCATTTGGTAGAAGATTTCCATATTTTCCTGACTAAAAAGCGCACCAGTATATAAGCCACACCCACTAAATTTGAGAAGAAATAAATATATTTCCATATATTAGCCACACTGGACTATAAGCAGTGTTGTAAAATGGGTTATTTACACAAATATTGTATAAATGTTTATTTACATACCTTAATTGTTTCCAAACGAAGAATCTGTTCGTCTACAAAATAACATGTTTTTCTTCCATTTGGTAGAAGATTTCCATATTTTCCTAATTAAAAAGCGCACCAGTATATAAGCCGCACCCACTAAATTTTGGAAGAAATAAATATATTAGCCACTCCAGACTACAAGCAGCAGATATATACTTTGTGAATTGAGGTATTTACACAAATATTGTGTAAATGTTTATTTAAATACCTTAATTGTTTCCAAATGAAGCATCTGTTAGTCTACAAAATAACATGTTTTTTTCCCCCATTTGGTAGAATATTACCATATTTTCCAGACTATTTTCCACCGGTATATAAGCCGCACCCACTAAATTTCAGAAGAAATAAATATATTTATATATATTTGCCACACCGGACTTTAAGCAGCGTTGTGAAATGAGTTATTTACACAAATATTGTATAAATGTTTATTAACATACTTTAATTGTTTCCAAATGAAACATCTGTTAATCTATAAAATAAAATGTTTTTTCTTCCATTTGGTAGAATATTACCCTATTTTCCAGACTAAAAAGCGCACCAGTATATAAGCCGCACCCACTAAACTTTAGAAGGAATACATATATGTCCATATATTAGTATATTAGCCTAAGCAGCACATATATATGTTGTGAATTGAGGTATTTACACAAATATTGTGTAAATGTTTATTTACATACCTTAATTCTTTCCAAATGAAGAATCTGTTAGTCTACAAAATAACATGTTTTTTTTCACCCATTTGGTAGAATATTACCAAATTTTCCAGACTATTTTCCACCAGTATATAAGCTGCACCCACTAAATTTGAGAAGAAATAAATATATTTCCATATATTAGCCGCACTGGACTATAAGCAGCGTTGTAAAATGGGTTATTTACACAAATCTTGTATAAATGTTTTTACATACCTAAATTGTTTCCAAACGAAGCATCTGTTAGTCTACAAAATAACATGTTTTTCCCCCCCATTTGGTAGGAGATTTCCATATTTTCCTGACTTAAAAGCGCACCAGTATATAAGCCGCACCCACTAAATTTGAGAAGAAATAAATATATTAACGGCATCGGACTATAAGCAGCAGATATATATGTTGTGAAATGAGTTATTTACACAAATATTGTATAAATGTTTATTTACATACGGCGCCTGTAGCAGGGCAGTAAAACGGCTGATCAAACAAAACGTCAGTCATGCTCACGGACTCACTAGCTGCGCAAGCTAGCTCTCCAATCAGCTAAACAGACGCAATAACTCCACGCTGACCTTTTGCTGAACTTACTGAATCATTTGTGAACGTGAAAAGAATGCAAAAAGAATGTAAGTTAATAATACTAACACAGACACTTGTAAGCATGTTAGCTAATGCTAACGACGCTAGCTTGATGACATCACGATGGCCCGTACAAATATGCATGAAAACACTCCTACAAACATCACACATGGGACGATTTAGTAAGTAAGAATAGTTTTAGTTATATTGCAAAACTGACAAAAGTTGCTCGGAGTGATGAATGAAGAATCCATACGGGTAGGAACGCTATGGATGGCTAGAAAACGAAACGGCACTTGTACTTCCGGTTCAAAGCTTTAAGCGGCTGGTCACCCAGCAGCACCTGCAGTGAGCTAACTTGTCCAATAGATGGCGCCATAGCATGACCAATAGCACACCTTTTCAGTGTCTTTGCATCGGGTTCAAGAAAACCGTTTGATTTACTTCATGGACGTCGGCGAAGAAAAATCCATAAATTTGCCGCACTGTTTTATGAGCTGCAGGGTTCAAAGCGTAGGGACAAAACAGTGGCTTTTTTTCAACGTTTGATATTCTTGTGCTGAAACAGGCTTCACGGTGGCAGAGGGGTTAGTGCGTCTGCCTCACAATACGAAGGTCCTGCAGTCCTGGGTTCAAATCCAGGCTCGGGATCTTTCTGTGTGGAGTTTGCATGTTCTCCCCGTGAATGCGTGGGTTCCCTCCGGGTACTCCGGCTTCCTCCCACTTCAAAAGACATGCACCTGGGGATAAGTTGATTGGCAACACTAAAATTGGCCCTAGTGTGTGAATGTGAGTGTGAATGTTGTCTGTTTATCTGTGTTGGCCCTGCGATGAGGTGGCGACTTGTCCAGGGTGTACCCCGCCTTCCGCCCGATTGTAGCTGAGATAGGCGCCAGCGCCCCCCGCGACCCCGAAAGGGAATAAGCGGTAGAAAATGGATGGATGGATGATATTCTTCATGTACATACTTAAGGTCTTTTGAGAAGAGCATTTTGCAGCACAAAGGGGCGGGGCCACATGACACAGGTGATGTTGTCGCCCAGGTTGCTGCTGCAGTTGACCACGGACGCCCACGCGGCCGAGACCAGCGTGGCGTTCGGGGCGTCCCTGAAGAGCTGCCGCCACCTGCTGGAGGCCGCCAAGGAGCTGGGCGTCCAGGTGGTGGGCGTGGCCTTCCACGTGCCCACCACCTGCCAGGACCAGCAGGAAGCCTACCGCCACGCGCTGCTGGACGCCCGCTGCGTGTTCGACATGGGGGTGAGCGGCCGCCGTCTTGCCTTAGGCCCCTCCCCCCTCTGACCGGCGTTGTCTTGCAGGAGGAGCTGGGCTTCCACATGAACATCCTGGACATTGGCGGCGCCGACTTCCAGCTCCAACAGGTCTCAGCCGGGCGGGACTTTGCCCCAGAGATCAGGCGTGTTGACGTGTCGTTGTCGTGACAACAGGTGGAGTCCGACGTCAGCCCGCTGCTGGACGCCTACTTCCCCGCGCAGTCCGGCGTGCACGTGCTGGCCCAGCCCGCCAGCTTCTACGTGGCGTCTGCCTTCAGCCTGGCGGTCAACGTGATCGCCAAGGAGGCGGCTCCAGGTGGGTCACGTGTTGCGTCATCACCGCCCGGTCCTGACCTCTGACCTCTGACCTCACGTGCACAAACAGGCGAGCAGAAGGAGTTCCTGTACCACATGAGCGAGGGCGTCTACGGTCCCTTCGCCGTCAAGCTCCTGGGGAACGCCATCTCCGCCCCGTCGGTGCACAAAGTATGTTTCACCGCCTTTCTGGACTTTTATTGACCCCATGATGTCACACATCCTTTTTTGAACGCAGTGAGCCCTCTTTTCACTCATTCACAATACAAACCCTGTTTCCATAGGAGTTGGGAAATGGTGTTAGATGTAAATATAAACAGAATACAATGATTTGCAAATCCTTTTCAAGCCATATTCAGTTGAATATGCTACAAAGACAACATATTTGATGTTCAAACTCATAAACTTTACTTTTGTTGCAAATAATCATTAACTTTAGAATTTGATGCCAGCAACACGTGACAAAGAAGTTGGGAAAGGTGGCAATAAATACTGATAAAGTTGAGGAATGCTCATCAAACACTTATTTGGAACATCCCACAGGTGTGCAGGCTAATTGGGAACAGGTGGGTGCCATGATTGGCTATAAAAACAGCTTCCCAAAAAGGATGGGGCGAGGTACACCCCTTTGTCCACAACTGCGTGAGCAAATAGTCAAACAGTTTAAGAACAACCTTTCTCAAAGTGACATTGCAAGAAATTTAGGGATTTCAACATCTACGCTCCATAATATCATCAAAAGGTTCAGAGAATCTGGAGAAATCACTCCACGTAAGCGGCATGGCCGGAAACCAACATTGAATGACCGTGACCGTCCATCCCTCAGACGGCACTGTATCAAAAACCGACATCAATCTCTAAAGGATATCACCACATGGGCTCAGGAACACTTCAGAAAACCACTGTCACTAAGTACAGTTGGTCGCTACATCTGTAAGTGCAAGTTAAAGCTCTACTATGCAAAACAAAAGCCATTTATCAACAACATCCAGAAACGCTGCCGGCTTCTGTGGGCCCGAGATCATCTAAGATGGACTGATGCAAAGTGGAAAAGTGTTCTGTGGTCTGACGAGTCCACATTTCAAAGTGTTTTTGGAAATATTTGATGTCGTGTCATCTGGACCAAAGGGGAAGCGAACCATCCAGACTGTTATCGACACAAAGTGTAAAAGCCAGCATGTGTGATGGTATGGGGGTGCATTAGTGCCCAAGGCATCGGTAACTTACACATCTGTGAAGGCACCATTAATGCTGAAAGGTACATACAGGTTTTGGAGCAACTAAGCGCCGTCTTTTTCATGGACGCCCCTGCTTATTTCAGCAAGACAATGCCAAGCCACATGTTACAACAGCGTGGCTTTGTAAAAAAAAGAGTGCGAGTACTTTCCTGGCCCGCCTGCAGTCCAGACCTGTCTCCCATGGAAAATGTGTGGCGCATTATGAAGTGTGAAATAGGACAGCGGAGACCCCGGACTGTTGAAGGACTGAAGCTCTACATAAAACAAGAATGGGGAAGAATTCCACTTTCAAAGCTTCAACAAGTAGTTTCCTCAGTTCCCAAACCTTTATTGAGTGTTGTTAAAAAAAAGGTGATGTAACACAGTGGTGAACATGCCCTTTCCCAACTACTTTGGCACGTGTTGCAGCCATGAAATTCTAAATGAATTATTTGCAAAGCAAAATGAAGTTTATGAGTTTGAACATCAAATATGTTGTCTTTGTAGCATATTCAACTGAATATGGCTTGAAAAGGATTTGCAAATCATTGTATTCTGTTTATATTTACATCTAACACCATTTCCCAGCTCATATGGAAACGGGGTTTGTATGTTTTATATGCCAAGTGTCGCCATTTGCAACAAAAAGTGTTTAGTTTTAAGTGACTCTTAGTTGTGAAAAGTAATCTTTAAAAAACTGATCTGCTGGCTCGCCGCAAGACTTTCAACATTTCTAACTCGGCTCTGCAGATTCACATCTTGATCATCTTGATGCTTGATTGGTCAGCAGCTACTAGGATTTCTTTCAGTTGGTAGAGTGGCTATGACAGCAACTTGAGGGTTGCAGGTTCGATCCCTAGTCACTGCCGTTGTGTCCTTGGGCAAGACACTTTACCCACCTGCTCCCAGTGCCACCCACACTGCTTTAAATGTAACTTAGATATTGGGTGTCACTATGTAAAGCGCTTTGAGTCACTAGAGAAAAGCGCTATATAAACATGATACACTTCACTTCACTTTGTGATGAGCGGCGAAACCATCACAACTGTGATGAGCAAAAGTGATGTTGTGCTTTACAGCCTAGACTTGGGTATTAGTGCCGACGTCGCCCCCTGCTGGTGATGAATTCTATTGAGACTATTCTGCATGTTCATGTGTGAACTGAAAGACGGGAGTGTGTTGTTTTTGCAACCCTTGCAGCACAAGTTGTGCGGCGAGGAGGCCTTGTTCCCCAGCAGCCTGTGGGGTCCCTCACTGGACCAGCTGGACCAGGTGGTAGAGCACTGCTTGCTGCCGGAGCTCAGTGTCAGCGACTGGCTCCTCTTCCCCGACATGGGCACCTGCGGCCTGGCCCCCCCGCACGTCTACTACGCCGTCACCGCCGCCGACTGGTGAGTGCGTGCGCTCGCCGGCGGGTGAACACCACGTCACCCTGCTGTCCTCCTCAGGTACCACATGCAGGAGGCCGGCGTGCTGCTGGAGCGCGCCACCGAGACCCTGACCGTGGTCTAGGCCCCCTCCTTCAGCCAACATTCCGTCCCTGCAAAGTTGTGTCTTCTGCTTCTATCGCCCTGTCGGATCAAATCGATGGTTATGCAACAAAATGGACGACTCCGGAGATGGAGCCCCGCCCCTTCTAATCTCTCACCTGATTGGCCGTCCTGTGTCTGAAGAATGGATGTCTTCACAACACAATATTATTAATATTAACTTTATTTTGTATTTATTGGATGGAGTTCAGCAGCTCTCTCCTAATAATATTAATAATAATAATAATGTTCATGTCGGCGTGTGCTTTGTCTTGGTGTTGCCGTCCGAGCGCTGAGGACTGAGAGCAGATGTTCTTCATGCGGCACTGGCGGACTTTCAGTGTTCTATGTAAATTGTGATTAATTTAATACATTTCTGACTGAAATCAGCTGTCCTGTGTCAGCGTGCTGCTGTCCAAAGTACTCAAGTAACTTATAAACACTCCAGTACGACTCCAAAGTACTCAAGTAACTTATAAACACTCCAGTACGAGTCCAAAGTACTCAAGTAACTTATAAACACTCCACTACGAGTCCAAAGTACTCAAGTAACTTATATACACTCCAGTACGAGTCCAAAGTACTAAAGTAACTTATATACACTCCAGTACGAGTCCAAAGTACTCAAGTAACTTATAAACACTCCACTACGAGTCCAAAGTACTCAAGTAACTTATATACACTCCAGTACGAGTCCAAAGTACTCAAGTAACTTATATACACTCCAGTACGAGTCCAAAGTACTCAAGTAACTTATATACACTCCAGTACGAGTCCAAAGTACTCAAGTAACTTATATACACTCCAGTACGAGTCCAAAGTACTCAAGTAACTTATATACACTCCAGTACGAGTCCAAAGTACTCAAGTAACTTATAAACACTCCAGCACGAGTCCAAAGTACTCAAGTAACTTATATACACTCCAGTACGAGTCCAAAGTACTCAAGTAACTTATATACACTCCAGTACGAGTCCAAAGTACTCAAGTAACTTATAAACACTCCAGCACGAGTCCAAAGTACTCAAGTAACTTATAAACACTCCAGTACGAGTCCAAAGTACTCAAGTAACTTATATACACTCCAGTACGAGTCCAAAGTACTCAAGTAACTTATAAAGACTCCAGTACGAGTCCAAAGTACTCAAGTAACTTATATACACTCCAGTACGACTCCAAAGTACTCAAGTAACTCATAAACACTCCAGTACGAGTCCAAAGTACTCAAGTAACTTATAAACACTCCAGTACGACTCCAAAGTACTCAAGTAACTTATAAACACTCCAGTACGAGTCCAAAGTACTCAAGTAACTTATAAACACTCCAGTACGAGTCCAAAGTACTCAAGTAACTTATAAACACTCCAGTACGAGTCCAAAGTACTCAAGTAACTTATATACACTCCAGTACGAGTCCAAAGTACTCAAGTAACTTATATACACTCCAGTACGACTCCAAAGTACTCAAGTAACTTATAAACACTCCAGCACGAGTCCAAAGTACTCAAGTAACTTATAAACACTCCACTACGAGTCCAAAGTACTCAAGTAACTTATATACACTCCAGTACGAGTCCAAAGTACTAAAGTAACTTATATACACTCCAGTACGAGTCCAAAGTACTCAAGTAACTTATAAACACTCCACTACGAGTCCAAAGTACTCAAGTAACTTATATACACTCCAGTACGAGTCCAAAGTACTCAAGTAACTTATATACACTCCAGTACGAGTCCAAAGTACTCAAGTAACTTATATACACTCCAGTACGAGTCCAAAGTACTCAAGTAACTTATATACACTCCAGTACGAGTCCAAAGTACTCAAGTAACTTATATACACTCCAGTACGAGTCCAAAGTACTCAAGTAACTTATAAACACTCCAGCACGAGTCCAAAGTACTCAAGTAACTTATATACACTCCAGTACGAGTCCAAAGTACTCAAGTAACTTATATACACTCCAGTACGAGTCCAAAGTACTCAAGTAACTTATAAACACTCCAGCACGAGTCCAAAGTACTCAAGTAACTTATAAACACTCCAGTACGAGTCCAAAGTACTCAAGTAACTTATATACACTCCAGTACGAGTCCAAAGTACTCAAGTAACTTATAAAGACTCCAGTACGAGTCCAAAGTACTCAAGTAACTTATATACACTCCAGTACGACTCCAAAGTACTCAAGTAACTCATAAACACTCCAGTACGAGTCCAAAGTACTCAAGTAACTTATAAACACTCCAGTACGACTCCAAAGTACTCAAGTAACTTATAAACACTCCAGTACGAGTCCAAAGTACTCAAGTAACTTATAAACACTCCAGTACGAGTCCAAAGTACTCAAGTAACTTATATACACTCCAGTACGAGTCCAAAGTACTCAAGTAACTTATATACACTCCAGTACGAGTCCAAAGTACTCAAGTAACTTATAAACACTCCAGCACGAGTCCAAAGTACTCAAGTAACTTATATACACTCCAGTACGAGTCCAAAGTACTCAAGTAACTTATATACACTCCAGTACGAGTCCAAAGTACTCAAGTAACTTATATACACTCCAGTACGAGTCCAAAGTACTCAAGTAACTTATATACACTCCAGTACGAGTCCAAAGTACTCAAGTAACTTATAAACACTCCAGCACGAGTCCAAAGTACTCAAGTAACTTATATACACTCCAGTACGAGTCCAAAGTACTCAAGTAACTTATATACACTCCAGTACGAGTCCAAAGTACTCAAGTAACTTATAAACACTCCACTACGAGTCCAAAGTACTCAAGTAACTTATATACACTCCAGTACGAGTCCAAAGTACTCAAGTAACTTATATACACTCCAGTACAAGTCCAAAGTACTCAAGTAACTTATATACACTCCAGTACGAGTCCAAAGTACTCAAGTAACTTATATACACTCCAGTACGAGTCCAAAGTACTCAAGTAACTTATATACACTCCAGTACGAGTCCAAAGTACTCAAGTAACTTATAAACACTCCAGCACGAGTCCAAAGTACTCAAGTAACTTATATACACTCCAGTACGAGTCCAAAGTACTCAAGTAACTTATATACACTCCAGTACGAGTCCAAAGTACTCAAGTAACTTATAAACACTCCAGTACGAGTCCAAAGTACTCAAGTAACTTATAAAGACTCCAGTACGAGTCCAAAGTACTCAAGTAACTTATATACACTCCAGTACGACTCCAAAGTACTCAAGTAACTCATAAACACTCCAGTACGAGTCCAAAGTACTCAAGTAACTTATAAACACTCCAGTACGACTCCAAAGTACTCAAGTAACTTATAAACACTCCAGTACGAGTCCAAAGTACTCAAGTAACTTATAAACACTCCAGTACGAGTCCAAAGTACTCAAGTAACTTATATACACTCCAGTACGAGTCCAAAGTACTCAAGTAACTTATATACACTCCAGTACGAGTCCAAAGTACTCAAGTAACTTATAAACACTCCAGCACGAGTCCAAAGTACTCAAGTAACTTATATACACTCCAGTACGAGTCCAAAGTACTCAAGTAACTTATATACACTCCAGTACGAGTCCAAAGTACTCAAGTAACTTATATACACTCCAGTACGAGTCCAAAGTACTCAAGTAACTTATATACACTCCAGTACGAGTCCAAAGTACTCAAGTAACTTATAAACACTCCAGCACGAGTCCAAAGTACTCAAGTAACTTATATACACTCCAGTACGAGTCCAAAGTACTCAAGTAACTTATATACACTCCAGTACGAGTCCAAAGTACTCAAGTAACTTATAAACACTCCAGCACGAGTCCAAAGTACTCAAGTAACTTATAAACACTCCAGTACGAGTCCAAAGTACTCAAGTAACTTATATACACTCCAGTACGAGTCCAAAGTACTCAAGTAACTTATAAAGACTCCAGTACGAGTCCAAAGTACTCAAGTAACTTATATACACTCCAGTACGACTCCAAAGTACTCAAGTAACTCATAAACACTCCAGTACGAGTCCAAAGTACTCAAGTAACTTATAAACACTCCAGTACGACTCCAAAGTACTCAAGTAACTTATAAACACTCCAGTACGAGTCCAAAGTACTCAAGTAACTTATAAACACTCCAGTACGAGTCCAAAGTACTCAAGTAACTTATATACACTCCAGTACGAGTCCAAAGTACTCAAGTAACTTATAAACACTCCAGCACGAGTCCAAAGTACTCAAGTAACTTATATACACTCCAGTACGAGTCCAAAGTACTCAAGTAACTTATAAACACTCCAGTACGAGTCCAAAGTACTCAAGTAACTTATAAACACTCCAGCACGAGTCCAAAGTACTCAAGTAACTTATATACACTCCAGTACGAGTCCAAAGTACTCAAGTAACTTATATACACTCCAGTACGAGTCCAAAGTACTCAAGTAACTTATATACACTCCAGTACGAGTCCAAAGTACTCAAGTAACTTATATACACTCCAGTACGAGTCCAAAGTACTCAAGTAACTTATAAACACTCCAGCACGAGTCCAAAGTACTCAAGTAACTTATATACACTCCAGTACGAGTCCAAAGTACTCAAGTAACTTATATACACTCCAGTACGAGTCCAAAGTACTCAAGTAACTTATAAACACTCCAGCACGAGTCCAAAGTACTCAAGTAACTTATAAACACTCCAGTACGAGTCCAAAGTACTCAAGTAACTTATATACACTCCAGTACGAGTCCAAAGTACTCAAGTAACTTATAAAGACTCCAGTACGAGTCCAAAGTACTCAAGTAACTTATATACACTCCAGTACGACTCCAAAGTACTCAAGTAACTCATAAACACTCCAGTACGAGTCCAAAGTACTCAAGTAACTTATAAACACTCCAGTACGACTCCAAAGTACTCAAGTAACTTATAAACACTCCAGTACGAGTCCAAAGTACTCAAGTAACTTATAAACACTCCAGTACGAGTCCAAAGTACTCAAGTAACTTATATACACTCCAGTACGAGTCCAAAGTACTCAAGTAACTTATAAACACTCCAGCACGAGTCCAAAGTACTCAAGTAACTTATATACACTCCAGTACGAGTCCAAAGTACTCAAGTAACTTATAAACACTCCAGTACGAGTCCAAAGTACTCAAGTAACTTATATACACTCCAGTACGAGTCCAAAGTACTCAAGTAACTTATATACACTCCAGTACGAGAGTACTCAAGTAACTTATATACACTCCAGTACAAGTCCAAAGTACTCAAGTAACTTATATACACTCCAGTACGAGTCCAAAGTACTCAAGTAACTTATAAACACTCCAGTACGAGTCCAAAGTACTCAAGTAACTTATATACACTCCAGTAAGAGTCCAAAGTACTCAAGTAACTTATATACACTCCAGTACG
Organism: Nerophis ophidion; assembly: GCF_033978795.1. Taxonomy (NCBI): domain Eukaryota; kingdom Metazoa; phylum Chordata; class Actinopteri; order Syngnathiformes; family Syngnathidae; genus Nerophis; species Nerophis ophidion. Next base: position 2,103,572 of record NC_084614.1, read on the forward strand.
AGTCCAAAGTACTCAAGTAACTTATATACACTCCAGTACGAGTCCAAAGTACTCAAGTAACTTATAAACACTCCAGTACGAGTCCAAAGTACTCAAGTAACTTATATACACTCCAGTACGAGTCCAAGTACTCAAGTAACTTATAAACACTCCACTACGAGTCCAAAGTACTCAAGTAACTTATATACACTCCAGTACGAGTCCAAAGTACTCAAGTAACTTATATACACTCCAGTACGAGTCCAAAGTACTAAAGTAACTTATAAACACTCCAGTACGAGTCCAAAGTACTCAAGTAACTTATATACACTCCAGTACGAGTCCAAAGTACTCAAGTAACTTATAAACACTCCACTACGAGTCCAAAGTACTCAAGTAACTTATATACACTCCAGTACGAGTCCAAAGTACTCAAGTAACTTATAAACACTTCAGCACGAGTCCAAAGTACTCAAGTAACTTATATACACTCCAGTACGAGTCCAAAGTACTCAAGTAACTTATATACACTCCAGTACGAGTCCAAAGTACTCAAGTAACTTATATACACTCCAGTACGAGTCCAAAGTACTCAAGTAACTTATATACACTCCAGTACGAGTCCAAAGTACTCAAGTAACTTATAAACACTCCAGCACGAGTCCAAAGTACTCAAGTAACTTATATACACTCCAGTACGAGTCCAAAGTACTCAAGTAACTTATATACACTCCAGTACGAGTCCAAAGTACTCAAGTAACTTATAAACACTCCAGCACGAGTCCAAAGTACTCAAGTAACTTATAAACACTCCAGTACGAGTCCAAAGTACTCAAGTAACTTATATACACTCCAGTACGAGTCCAAAGTACTCAGTAACTATAAAGACTCCAGTACGAGTCCAAAGTACTCAAGTAACTTATATACACTCCAGTACGACTCCAAAGTACTCAAGTAACTCATAAACACTCCAGTACGAGTCCAAAGTACTCAAGTAACTTATAAACACTCCAGTACGACTCCAAAGTACTCAAGTAACTTATAAACACTCCAGTACGAGTCCAAAGTACTCAAGTAACTTATATACACTCCAGTACGAGTCCAAAGTACTCAAGTAACTTATATACACTCCAGTACGAGTCCAAAGTACTCAAGTAACTTATAAACACTCCAGTACGAGTCCAAAGTACTCAAGTAACTTATATACACTCCAGTACGAGTCCAAAGTACTCAAGTAACTTATAAACACTCCAGTACGAGTCCAAAGTACTCAAGTAACTTATATACACTCCAGTACGAGTCCAAAGTACTCAAGTAACTTATATACACTCCAGTACGAGTCCAAAGTACTCAAGTAACTTATATACACTCCAGTACAAGTCCAAAGTACTCAAGTAACTTATATACACTCCAGTACGAGTCCAAAGTACTCAAGTAACTTATAAACACTCCAGTACGAGTCCAAAGTACTCAAGTAACTTATATACACTCCAGTAAGAGTCCAAAGTACTCAAGTAACTTATATACACTCCAGTACGAGTCCAAAGTACTCAAGTAACTTATATACACTCCAGTAACGAGTCCAAAGTACTCAAGTAACTTATAAACACTCCAGTACGAGTCCAAAGTACTCAAGTAACTTATATACACTCCAGTACGAGTCCAAAGTACTCAAGTAACTTATAAACACTCCACTACGAGTCCAAAGTACTCAAGTAACTTATATACACTCCAGTACGAGTCCAAAGTACTCAAGTAACTTATATACACTCCAGTACGAGTCCAAAGTACTAAAGTAACTTATAAACACTCCAGTACGAGTCCAAAGTACTCAAGTAACTTATATACACTCCAGTACGAGTCCAAAGTACTCAAGTAACTTATAAACACTCCACGTACGAGTCCAAAGTACTCAAGTAACTTATATACACTCCAGTACGAGTCCAAAGTACTCAAGTAACTTATAAACACTCCACTACGAGTCCAAAGTACTCAAGTAACTTATATACACTCCAGTACGAGTCCAAAGTACTCAAGTAACTTATAAACACTCCACTACGAGTCCAAGTACTCAAGTAACTTATATACACTCCAGTACGAGTCCAAAGTACTCAAGTAACTTATATACACTCCAGTACGAGTCCAAAGTACTAAGTAACTTATATACACTCCAGTACGAGTCCAAAGTACTCAAGTAACTTATAAACACTCCACTACGAGTCCAAAGTACTCAAGTAACTTATATACACTCCAGTACGAGTCCAAAGTACTCAAGTAACTTATATACACTCCAGTACGAGTCCAAAGTACTCAAGTAACTTATATACACTCCAGTACGAGTCCAAAGTACTCAAGTAACTTATATACACTCCAGTACGAGTCCAAAGTACTCAAGTAACTTATATACACTCCAGTACGAGTCCAAAGTACTCAAGTAACTTATAAACACTCCAGCACGAGTCCAAAGTACTCAAGTAACTTATATACACTCCAGTACGAGTCCAAAGTACTCAAGTAACTTATAAACACTCCAGTACGAGTCCAAAGTACTCAAGTAACTTATAAAGACTCCAGTACGAGTCAAAGTACTCAAGTAACTTATATACACTCCAGTACGAGTCCAAAGTACTCAAGTAACTCATAAACACTCCAGTACGAGTCCAAAGTACTCAAGTAACTTATAAACACTCCAGTACGACTCCAAAGTACTCAAGTAACTTATAAACACTCCAGTACGAGTCCAAAGTACTCAAGTAACTTATAAACACTCCAGTACGAGTCCAAAGTACTCAAGTAACTTATATACACTCCAGTACGAGTCCAAAGTACTCAAGTAACTTATATACACTCCAGTACGAGTCCAAGTACTCAAGTAACTTATATACACTCCAGTACGAGTCCAAAGTACTCAAGTAACTTATAAACACTCCAGTACGAGTCCAAAGTACTCAAGTAACTTATAAACACTCCAGTACGAGTCCAAAGTACTCAAGTAACTTATAAACACTCCAGCACGAGTCCAAAGTACTCAAGTAACTTATATACACTCAGTACGAGTCCAAAGTACTCAAGTAACTTATATACACTCCAGTACGAGTCCAAAGTACTCAAGTAACTTATATACACTCCAGTACGAGTCCAAAGTACTCAAAGTAACTTATATACACTCCAGTACGAGTCCAAAGTACTCAAGTAACTTATATACACTCCAGTACGAGTCCAAAGTACTCAAGTAACTTATAAACACTCCAGTACGAGTCCAAAGTACTCAAGTAACTTATATACACTCCAGTAAGAGTCCAAAGTACTCAAGTAACTTATATACACTCCAGTACGAGTCCAAAGTACTCAAGTAACTTATATACACTCCAGTACGAGTCCAAAGTACTCAAGTAACTTATATACACTCCAGTACGAGTCCAAAGTACTCAAGTAACTTATATACACTCCAGTACGAGTCCAAAGTACTCAAGTAACTTATATACACTCCAGTACGAGTCCAAAGTACTCAAGTAACTTATATACACTCCAGTACGAGTCCAAAGTACTCAAGTAACTTATATACACTCCAGTACGAGTCCAAAGTACTCAAGTAACTTATATACACTCCAGTACGAGTCCAAAGTACTCAAGTAACTTATATACACTCCAGTACGAGTCAAAGTACTCAAGTAACTTATATACACTCCAGTACGAGTCCAAAGTACTCAAGTAACTTATATACACTCCAGTACGAGTCCAAAGTACTCAAGTAACTTATATACACTCCAGTACGAGTCCAAAGTACTCAAGTAACTTATATACACTCCAGTACGAGTCCAAAGTACTCAAGTAACTTATATACACTCCAGTACGAGTCCAAAGTACTCAAGTAACTTATATACACTCCAGTACGAGTCCAAAGTACTCAAGTAACTTATATACACTCCAGTACGAGTCCAAAGTACTCAAGTAACTTATATACACTCCAGTACGAGTCCAAAGTACTCAAGTAACTTATATACACTCCAGTACGAGTCCAAAGTACTCAAGTAACTTATATACACTCCAGTACGAGTCCAAAGTACTCAAGTAACTTATATACACTCCAGTACGAGTCCAAAGTACTCAAGTAACTTATATACACTCCAGTACGAGTCCAAAGTACTCAAGTAACTTATATACACTCCAGTACGAGTCCAAAGTACTCAAGTAACTTATATACACTCCAGTACGAGTCCAAAGTACTCAAGTAACTTATATACACTCCAGTAAGAGTCCAAAGTACTCAAGTAACTTATATACACTCCAGTACGAGTCCAAAGTACTCAAGTAACTTATATACACTCCAGTAAGAGTCCAAAGTACTCAAGTAACTTATATACACTCCAGTACGAGTCCAAGTACTCAAGTAACTTATATACACTCCAGTACGAGTCCAAGTACTCAAGTAACTTATAAACACTCCAGTACGAGTCCAAAGTACTCAAGTAACTTATATACACTCCAGTACGAGTCCAAAGTACTCAAGTAACTTATATACACTCCAGTACGAGTCCAAAGTACTCAAGTAACTTATATACACTCCAGTACGAGTCCAAAGTACTCAAGTAACTTATATACACTCCAGTACGAGTCCAAAGTACTCAAGTAACTTATATACACTCCAGTACGAGTCCAAAGTACTCAAGTAACTTATAAACACTCCAGTACGAGTCCAAAGTACTCAAGTAACTTATATACACTCCAGTACGAGTCCAAAGTACTCAAGTAACTTATAAACACTCCAGTACGAGTCCAAAGTACTCAAGTAACTTATAAACACTCCAGTACGAGTCCAAGTACTCAAGTAACTTATAAACACTCCAGTACGACTCCAAAGTACTCAAGTAACTCATAAACACTCCAGTACGAGTCCAAAGTACTCAAGTAACTTATAAACACACCAGTACGACTCCAAAGTACTCAAGTACTTATATACTCTCCAGTACGAGTCAAAGTACTCAAGTAACTTATATACACTCCAGTACGAGTCCAAAGTACTCAAGTAACTTATAAACACTCCAGTACGACTCCAAAGTACTCAAGTGACTTATATACTCTCCAGTACGAGTCCAAAGTACTCAAGTAACTTATATACACTCCAGTACGAGTCCAAAGTACTCAAGTAACTTATAAACACTCCAGTACGACTCCAAAGTACTCAAGTAACTCATAAACACTCCAGTACGAGTCCAAAGTACTCAAGTAACTTATATACACTCCAGTAAGAGTCCAAAGTACTCAAGTAACTTATAAACACTCCAGTACGACTCCAAAGTACTCAAGTAACTCATAAACACTCCAGTACGAGTCCAAAGTACTCAAGTAACTTATAAACACACCAGTACGACGTCCAAAGTACTCAAGTAACTTATAAACACTCCAGTACGAGTCCAAAGTACTCAAGTAACTTATAAACACTCCAGTACGACTCCAAAGTACTCAAGTAACTTATAAACACTCCAGTACGAGTCCAAAGTACTCAAGTAACTTATAAACACTCCAGTACGACGTCCAAAGTACTCAAGTAACTTATAAACACTCCAGTACGACTCCAAAGTACTCAAGTAACTTATATACACTCCAGTACGAGTCCAAAGTACTCAAGTAACTTACAAACACTCCAGTACGAGTCCAAAGTACTCAAGTAACTTATATACACTCCACTACGACTCCAAGTACTCAAGTAACTCATAAACACTCCAGTACGAGTCCAAAGTACTCAAGTAACTTATAACACACCAGTACGACTCCAAAGTACTCAAGTAACTTATAAACACTCCAGTACGAGTCCAAAGTACTCAAGTAACTTATAAACACTCCAGTACGAGTCCAAGTACTCAAGTAACTTATATACACTCCAGTACGAGTCCAAAGTACTACAAGTAACTTATAAACACTCCAGTACGAGTCCAAAGTACTCAAGTAACTTATAAACACTACCAGTACGAGTCCAAAGTACTCAAGTAACTTATAAACACTCCAGTACGAGTCCAAAGTACTCAAGTAACTTATAACACTCCAGTACGAGTCCAAAGTACTCAAGTAACTTATAAACACTCCAGTACGAGTCCAAAGTACTCAAAGAGTAACTTATAAACACTCCAGTACGAGTCCAAAGTACTCAAGTAACTTATATACACTCCAGTACGAGTCCAAAGTACTCAAGTAACTTATATACACTCCAGTACGAGTCCAAAGTACTCAAGTAACTTATATACACTCCAGTACGAGTCCAAAGTACTCAAGTAACTTATATACACTCCAGTACGAGTCCAAAGTACTCAAGTAACTTATAAACACTCAGTACGAGTCCAAAGTACTCAAGTAACTTATAAACACTCCAGTACGAGTCCAAAGTACTCAAGTAACTTATAAACACTCCAGTACGAGTCCAAAGTACTCAAGTAACTTATAAACACTCCAGTACGAGTCCAAAGTACTCAAGTAACTTATAAACACTCCAGTACGAGTCCAAAGTACTCAAGTAACTTATAAACACTCCAGTACGAGTCCAAAGTACTCAAGTAACTTATAAACACTCCAGTACGAGTCCAAAGTACTCAAGTAACTTATAAACACTCCAGTACGAGTCCAAAAGTACTCAAGTAACTTATAAACACTCCAGTACGAGTCCAAAGTACTCAAGTAACTTATAAAACACTCCAGTACGAGTCCAAAGTACTCAAGTAACTTATAAACACTCCAGTACGAGTCCAAAGTACTCAAGTAACTTATAAACACTCCAGTACGAGTCCAAAGTACTCAAGTAACTTATAAACACTCCAGTACGAGTCCAAAGTACTCAAGTAACTTATAAACACTCCAGTACGAGTCCAAAGTACTCAAGTAACTTATAAACACTCCAGTACGAGTCCAAAGTACTCAAGTAACTTATAAACACTCCAGTACGAGTCCAAAGTACTCAAGTAACTTATAAACACTCCAGTACGAGTCCAAAGTACTCAAGTAACTTATAAACACTCCAGTACGAGTCCAAAGTACTCAAGTAACTTATATACACTCCAGTACGAGTCCAAAGTACTCAAGTAACTTATATACACTCCAGTACGAGTCCAAAGTACTCAAGTAACTTATAACACTCCATACGAGTCCAAAGTACTCAAGTAACTTATAAACACTCCAGTACGAGTCCAAAGTAACTCAAAGTAACTTATATACACTCCAGTACGAGTCCAAAGTACTCAAGTAACTTATAAACACTCCAGTACGAGTCCAAAGTACTCAAGTAACTTATATACACTCCAGTACGAGTCCAAAGTACTCAAGTAAACTTATTATAAACACTCCAGTACGAGTCCAAAGTACTCAAGTAACTTATAAACACTCCAGTACGAGTCCAAAGTACTCAAGTAACTTATAAACACTCCAGTACGAGTCCAAAGTACTCAAGTAACTTATAAACACTCCAGTACGAGTCCAAAGTACTCAAGTAACTTATAAACACTCCAGTACGAGTCCAAAGTACTCAAGTAACTTATAAACACTCCATTACGAGTCCAAAGTACTCAAGTAACTTATAAACACTCCAGTACGAGTCCAAAGTACTCAAGTAACTTATAAACACACCAGTACGAGTCCAAAGTACTCAAGTAACTTATAAACACTCCAGTACGAGTCCAAAGTACTCAAGTAACTTATAAACACTCCAGTACGAGTCCAAAGTACTCAAGTAACTTATATACACTCCAGTACGAGTCCAAAGTACTCAAGTAACTTATATACACTCCAGTACGAGTCCAAAGTACTCAAGTAACTTATATACACTCCAGTACGAGTCCAAAGTACTCAAGTAACTTATATACACTCCAGTACGAGTCCAAAGTACTCAAGTAACTTATAAACACTCCAGTACGAGTCCAAAGTACTCAAGTAACTTATATACACTCCAGTACGAGTCCAAAGTACTCAAGTAACTTATAAACACTCCAGTACGAGTCCAAAGTACTCAAGTAACTTATATACACTCCAGTACGAGTCCAAAGTACTCAAGTAACTTATATACACTCCAGTACGAGTCCAAAGTACTCAAGTAACTTATAAACACTCCAGTACGAGTCCAAAGTACTCAAGTAACTTACAAACACTCCAGTACGACTCCAAAGTACTCAAGTAACTCATAAACACTCCAGTACGAGTCCAAAGTACTCAAGTAACTCATATACACTCCACTACGACTCCAAAGTACTCAAGTAACTCATAAACACTCCAGTACGAGTCCAAAGTACTCAAGTAACTTACAAACACTCCAGTACGAGTCCAAAGTACTCAAGTAACTTATAAACACTCCAGTACGAGTCCAAAGTACTCAAGTGACTTATATACTCTCCAGTACGAGTCCAAAGTACTCAAGTAACTTATATACACTCCAGTACGAGTCCAAAGTACTCAAGTAACTTATAAACACTCCAGTACGAGTCCAAAGTACTCAAGTAACTTACAAACACTCCAGTACGACTCCAAAGTACTCAAGTAACTTATAAATACTCCAGTACGAGTCCAAAGTACTCAAGTAACTTATAAACACTCCAGTACGAGTCCAAAGTACTCAAGTAACTTATATACACTCCACTACGACTCCAAAGTACTCAAGTAACTCATAAACACTCCAGTACGAGTCCAAAGTACTCAAGTAACTTATAAACACACCAGTACGACTCCAAAGTACTCAAGTGACTTATAAACACTCCAGTACGAGTCCAAAGTACTCAAGTGACTTATAAACACTCCAGTACGACTCCAAAGTACTCAAGTGACTTATATACTCTCCAGTACGAGTCCAAAGTACTCAAGTAACTTATATACACTCCAGTACGAGTCCAAAGTACTCAAGTAACTTATAAACACTCCAGTACGAGTCCAAAGTACTCAAGTAACTTACAAACACTCCAGTACGACTCCAAAGTACTCAAGTAACTTACAAACACTCCAGTACGAGTCCAAAGTACTCAAGTAACTTATAAACACTCCAGTACGAGTCCAAAGTACTCAAGTAACTTATATACACTCCAGTAAGAGTCCAAAGTACTCAAGTAACTTATAAACACTCCAGTACGACTCCAAAGTACTCAAGTAACTCATAAACACTCCAGTACGAGTCCAAAGTACTCAAGTAACTTATATACACTCCAGTAAGAGTCCAAAGTACTCAAGTAACTTATAAACACTCCAGTACGACTCCAAAGTACTCAAGTAACTCATAAACACTCCAGTATGACTCCAAAGTACTCAAGTAACTCATAAACACTCCAGTACGAGTCCAAAGTACTCAAGTAACTTATATACACTCCAGTAAGAGTCCAAAGTACTCAAGTAACTTATAAACACTCCAGTACGACTCCAAAGTACTCAAGTAACTCATAAACACTCCAGTACGAGTCCAAAGTACTCAAGTAACTTATAAACACACCAGTACGACTCCAAAGTACTCAAGTAACTTATAAACACTCCAGTACGAGTCCAAAGTACTCAAGTAACTTATAAACACTCCAGTACGACTCCAAAGTACTCAAGTAACTTATAAACACTCCAGTACGAGTCCAAAGTACTCAAGTGACTTATATACTCTCCAGTACGAGTCCAAAGTACTCAAGTAACTTATAAACACTCCAGTACGACTCCAAAGTACTCAAGTGACTTATAAACACTCCAGTACGACTCCAAAGTACTCAAGTGACTTATATACTCTCCAGTACGAGTCCAAAGTACTCAAGTAACTTATAAACACACCAGTACGACTCCAAAGTACTCAAGTAACTTATAAACACTCCAGTACGAGTCCAAAGTACTCAAGTAACTTATAAACACTCCAGTACGACTCCAAAGTACTCAAGTAACTTATAAACACTCCAGTAAGACTCCAAAGTACTCAAGTGACTTATATACTCTCCAGTACGAGTCCAAAGTACTCAAGTAACTTACAAACACTCCAGTACGAGTCCAAAGTACTCAAGTAACTTATATACACTCCACTACGACTCCAAAGTACTCAAGTAACTCATAAACACTCCAGTACGAGTCCAAAGTACTCAAGTAACTTATAAACACACCAGTACGACTCCAAAGTACTCAAGTAACTTATAAACACTCCAGTACGAGTCCAAAGTACTCAAGTAACTTATAAACACACCAGTACGACTCCAAAGTACTCAAGTAACTTATAAACACTCCAGTACGAGTCCAAAGTACTCAAGTAACTTATAAACACTCCAGTACGACTCCAAAGTACTCAAGTAACTTATAAACACTCCAGTACGACTCCAAAGTACTCAAGTAACTTATAAACACTCCAGTACGACTCCAAAGTACTCAAGTGACTTATATACTCTCCAGTACGAGTCCAAAGTACTCAAGTAACTTATATACACTCCAGTACGAGTCCAAAGTACTCAAGTAACTTATAAACACTCCAGTACGAGTCCAAAGTACTCAAGTAACTTATATACACTCCAGTACGAGTCCAAAGTACTCAAGTAACTTATAAACACTCCAGTACGACTCCAAAGTACTCAAGTGACTTATATACTCTCCAGTACGAGTCCAAAGTACTCAAGTAACTTATATACACTCCAGTACGAGTCCAAAGTACTCAAGTAACTTATATACTCTCCAGTACGACTCCAAAGTACTCAAGTGACTTATATACTCTCCAGTACGAGTCCAAAGTACTCAAGTAACTTATATACACTCCAGTACGAGTCCAAAGTACTCAAGTAACTTATAAACACTCCAGTACGACTCCAAAGTACTCAAGTAACTTATAAACACTCCAGTACGAGTCCAAAGTACTCAAGTAACTTATAAACACTCCAGTACGAGTCCAAAGTACTCAAGTAACTTATAAACACTCCAGTACGACTCCAAAGTACTCAAGTGACTTATATACTCTCCAGTACGAGTCCAAAGTACTCAAGTGACTTATATACACTCCAGTACGAGTCCAAAGTACTCAAGTAACTTATATACACTCCACTATGACTCCAAAGTACTCAAGTAACTTATAAACACTCCAGTGCGAGTCCAAAGTACTCAAGTAACTTATAAACACTCCAGTAAGAGTCCAAAGTACTCAAGTAACTTATAAACACTCCAGTACGAGTCCAAAGTACTCAAGTAACTTATAAACACTCCAGTACGAGTCCAAAGTACTCAAGTAACTTATAAACACTCCAGTACGAGTCCAAAGTACTCAAGTAACTTATAAACACTCCAGTACGAGTCCAAAGTACTCAAGTAACTTATAAACACTCCAGTACGAGTCCAAAGTACTCAAGTAACTTATAAACACTCCAGTACGACTCCAAAGTACTCAAGTAACTTATAAACACTCCAGTAAGAGTCCAAAGTACTCAAGTAACTTATAAACACTCCAGTACGAGTCCAAAGTACTCAAGTAACTTATATACACTCCAGTACGAGTCCAAAGTACTCAAGTAACTTATAAACACTCCAGTACGAGTCCAAAGTACTCAAGTAACTTATAAACACTCCAGTACGAGTCCAAAGTACTCAAGTAACTTATAAACACTCCAGTACGAGTCCAAAGTACTCAAGTAACTTATAAACACTCCAGTACGAGTCCAAAGTACTCAAGTAACTTATAAACACTCCAGTACGAGTCCAAAGTACTCAAGTAACTTATAAACACTCCAGTACGAGTCCAAAGTACTCAAGTAACTTACAAACACTCCAGTACGAGTCCAAAGTACTCAAGTAACTTATAAACACTCCAGTAAGAGTCCAAAGTACTCAAGTAACTTATAAACACTCCAGTACGAGTCCAAAGTACTCAACTAACTTATAAACACTCCAGTACGAGTCCAAAGTACTCAAGTAACTTATAAACACTCCAAACTTATAAACACTCCAGTACGAGTCCAAAGTACTCAAGTAACTTATAAACACTCCAGTACGAGTCCAAAGTACTCAAGTAACTTATAAACACTCCAGTACGAGTCCAAAGTACTCAAGTAACTTATAAACACTCCAGTACGAGTCCAAAGTACTCAAGTAACTTATAAACACACCAGTACGAGTCCAAAGTACTCAAGTAACTTATAAACACTCCAGTACGAGTCCAAAGTACTCAAGTAACTTATAAACACTCCAGTACGAGTCCAAAGTACTCAAGTAACTTATATACACTCCAGTACGAGTCCAAAGTACTCAAGTAACTTATATACACTCCAGTACGAGTCCAAAGTACTCAAGTAACTTATATACACTCCAGTACGAGTCCAAAGTACTCAAGTAACTTATATACACTCCAGTACGAGTCCAAAGTACTCAAGTAACTTATATACACTCCAGTACGAGTCCAAAGTACTCAAGTAACTTATATACACTCCAGTACGAGTCCAAAGTACTCAAGTAACTTATAAACACTCCAGTACGAGTCCAAAGTACTCAAGTAACTTATAAACACTCCAGTACGAGTCCAAAGTACTCAAGTAACTTATAAACACTCCAGTACGAGTCCAAAGTACTCAAGTAACTTATAAACACTCCAGTACGAGTCCAAAGTACTCAAGTAACTTATAAACACTCCAGTACGACTCCAAAGTACTCAAGTAACTTATAAACACTCCAGTAAGAGTCCAAAGTACTCAAGTAACTTATAAACACTCCAGTACGAGTCCAAAGTACTCAAGTAACTTATAAACACTGCAGTACGAGTCCAAAGTACTCAAGTAACTTATAAACACTCCAGTACGAGTCCAAAGTACTCAAGTAACTTACAAACACTCCAGTACGAGTCCAAAGTACTCAAGTAACTTATAAACACTCCAGTAAGAGTCCAAAGTACTCAAGTAACTTATAAACACTCCAGTACGAGTCCAAAGTACTCAAGTAACTTATAAACACTCCAGTACGAGTCCAAAGTACTCAAGTAACTTATAAACACTCCAGTACGAGTCCAAAGTACTCAAGTAACTTATAAACACTCCAGTACGAGTCCAAAGTACTCAAGTAACTTATAAACACTCCAGTACGAGTCCAAAGTACTCAAGTAACTTATAAACACTCCAGTACGAGTCCAAAGTACTCAAGTAACTTATAAACACTCCAGTACGAGTCCAAAGTACTCAAGTAACTTACAAACACTCCAGTACGAGTCCAAAGTACTCAAGTAACTTACAAACACTCCAGTACGAGTCCAAAGTACTCAAGTAACTTATAAACACTCCAGTACGAGTCCAAAGTACTCAAGTAACTTATAAACACTCCAGTACGAGTCCAAAGTACTCAAGTAACTTATAAACACTCCAGTAAGAGTCCAAAGTACTCAAGTAACTTATAAACACTCCAGTACGAGTCCAAAGTACTCAAGTAACTTATAAACACTCCAGTACGAGTCCAAAGTACTCAAGTAACTTATAAACACTCCAGTACGAGTCCAAAGTACTCAAGTAACTTATAAACACTCCAGTACGAGTCCAAAGTACTCAAGTAACTTATAAACACTCCAGTACGAGTCCAAAGTACTCAAGTAACTTATAAACACTCCATTACGAGTCCAAAGTACTCAAGTAACTTATAAACACTCCAGTACGAGTCCAAAGTACTCAAGTAACTTATAAACACACCAGTACGAGTCCAAAGTACTCAAGTAACTTATAAACACTCCAGTACGAGTCCAAAGTACTCAAGTAACTTATAAACACTCCAGTACGAGTCCAAAGTACTCAAGTAACTTATATACACTCCAGTACGAGTCCAAAGTACTCAAGTAACTTATATACACTCCAGTACGAGTCCAAAGTACTCAAGTAACTTATATACACTCCAGTACGAGTCCAAAGTACTCAAGTAACTTATATACACTCCAGTACGAGTCCAAAGTACTCAAGTAACTTATAAACACTCCAGTACGAGTCCAAAGTACTCAAGTAACTTATATACACTCCAGTACGAGTCCAAAGTACTCAAGTAACTTATATACACTCCAGTACGAGTCCAAAGTACTCAAGTAACTTATATACACTCCAGTACGAGTCCAAAGTACTCAAGTAACTTATAAACACTCCAGTACGAGTCCAAAGTACTCAAGTAACTTACAAACACTCCAGTACGACTCCAAAGTACTCAAGTAACTCATAAACACTCCAGTACGAGTCCAAAGTACTCGAGTAACTTATATACACTCCACTACGACTCCAAAGTACTCAAGTAACTCATAAACACTCCAGTACGAGTCCAAAGTACTCAAGTAACTTATAAACACACCAGTACGACTCCAAAGTACTCAAGTAACTTATAAACACTCCAGTACGAGTCCAAAGTACTCAAGTAACTTATAAACACTCCAGTACGACTCCAAAGTACTCAAGTGACTTATATACTCTCCAGTACGAGTCCAAAGTACTCAAGTAACTTATATACACTCCAGTACGAGTCCAAAGTACTCAAGTAACTTATAAACACTCCAGTACGAGTCCAAAGTACTCAAGTAACTTACAAACACTCCAGTACGACTCCAAAGTACTCAAGTAACTCATAAACACTCCAGTACGAGTCCAAAGTACTCAAGTAACTTATATACACTCCAGTAAGAGTCCAAAGTACTCAAGTAACTTATAAACACTCCAGTACGACTCCAAAGTACTCAAGTAACTCATAAACACTCCAGTACGAGTCCAAAGTACTCAAGTAACTTATAAACACACCAGTACGACTCCAAAGTACTCAAGTAACTTATAAACACTCCAGTACGAGTCCAAAGTACTCAAGTAACTTATAAACACTCCAGTACGACTCCAAAGTACTCAAGTAACTTATAAACACTCCAGTACGAGTCCAAAGTACTCAAGTGACTTATATACTCTCCGGTACGAGTCCAAAGTACTCAAGTAACTTATAAACACTCCAGTACGACTCCAAAGTACTCAAGTAACTTATAAACACTCCAGTACGACTCCAAAGTACTCAAGTGACTTATATACTCTCCAGTACGAGTCCAAAGTACTCAAGTAACTTATAAACACACCAGTACGACTCCAAAGTACTCAAGTAACTTATAAACACTCCAGTACGAGTCCAAAGTACTCAAGTAACTTATAAACACTCCAGTACGACTCCAAAGTACTCAAGTAACTTATAAACACTCCAGTACGACTCCAAAGTACTCAAGTGACTTATATACTCTCCAGTACGAGTCCAAAGTACTCAAGTAACTTACAAACACTCCAGTACGAGTCCAAAGTACTCAAGTAACTTATATACACTCCAGTACGACTCCAAAGTACTCAAGTAACTCATAAACACTCCAGTACGAGTCCAAAGTACTCAAGTAACTTATAAACACACCAGTACGACTCCAAAGTACTCAAGTAACTTATAAACACTCCAGTACGAGTCCAAAGTACTCAAGTAACTTATAAACACTCCAGTACGACTCCAAAGTACTCAAGTAACTTATATACACTCCACTACGACTCCAAAGTACTCAAGTAACTCATAAACACTCCAGTACGAGTCCAAAGTACTCAAGTAACTTATAAACACACCAGTACGACTCCAAAGTACTCAAGTAACTTATAAACACTCCAGTACGAGTCCAAAGTACTCAAGTAACTTATATACACTCCAGTACGAGTCCAAAGTACTCAAGTAACTTATAAACACTCCAGTACGACTCCAAAGTACTCAAGTGACTTATATACTCTCCAGTACGAGTCCAAAGTACTCAAGTAACTTATATACACTCCAGTACGAGTCCAAAGTACTCAAGTAACTTATAAACACTCCAGTACGACTCCAAAGTACTCAAGTAACTTATAAACACTCCAGTACGACTCCAAAGTACTCAAGTAACTTATAAACACTCCAGTACGACTCCAAAGTACTCAAGTGACTTATATACTCTCCAGTACGAGTCCAAAGTACTCAAGTAACTTATATACACTCCAGTACGAGTCCAAAGTACTCAAGTAACTTATAAACACTCCAGTACGAGTCCAAAGTACTCAAGTAACTTATATACACTCCAGTACGAGTCCAAAGTACTCAAGTAACTTATAAACACTCCAGTACGAGTCCAAAGTACTCAAGTAACTTATAAACACTCCAGTACGACTCCAAAGTACTCAAGTGACTTATATACTCTCCAGTACGAGTCCAAAGTACTCAAGTAACTTATATACACTCCAGTACGGGTCCAAAGTACTCAAGTAACTTATAAACACTCCAGTACGACTCCAAAGTACTCAAGTGACTTATATACTCTCCAGTACGAGTCCAAAGTACTCAAGTAACTTATATACACTCCAGTACGGGTCCAAAGTACTCAAGTAACTTATAAACACACCAGTACGACTCCAAAGTACTCAAGTAACTTATAAACACTCCAGTACGAGTCCAAAGTACTCAAGTAACTTATAAACACTCCAGTATGACTCCAAAGTACTCAAGTAACTTATAAACACTCCAGTACGACTCCAAAGTACTCAAGTGACTTATATACTCTCCAGTACGAGTCCAAAGTACTCAAGTAACTTATATACACTCCAGTACGAGTCCAAAGTACTCAAGTAACTTATATACACTCCAGTACGAGTCCAAAGTACTCAAGTAACTTATAAACACTCCAGTACGACTCCAAAGTACTCAAGTAACTTATAAACACTCCAGTACGACTCCAAAGTACTCAAGTAACTTATAAACACTCCAGTACGACTCCAAAGTACTCAAGTGACTTATATACTCTCCAGTACGAGTCCAAAGTACTCAAGTAACTTATATACACTCCAGTACGAGTCCAAAGTACTCAAGTAACTTATATACACTCCAGTACGAGTCCAAAGTACTCAAGTAACTTATAAACACTTCAGTACGAGTCCAAAGTACTCAAGTAACTTATAAACACTCCAGTACGACTCCAAAGTACTCAAGTGACTTATATACACTCCAGTACGACTCCAAAGTACTCAAGTGACTTATATACTCTCCAGTACGAGTCCAAAGTACTCAAGTAACTTATATACACTCCAGTACGAGTCCAAAGTACTCAAGTAACTTATATACACTCCAGTACGAGTCCAAAGTACTCAAGTAACTTATAAACACTCCAGTACGAGTCCAAAGTACTCAAGTAACTTATAAACACTCCAGTAGGACTCCAAAGTACTCAAGTGACTTATATACTCTCCAGTACGAGTCCAAAGTACTCAAGTAACTTATATACACTCCAGTACGAGTCCAAAGTACTCAAGTAACTTATATACACTCCACTACGACTCCAAAGTACTCAAGTAACTTATAAACACTCCAGTGCGAGTCCAAAGTACTCAAGTAACTTATAAACACTCCAGTAAGAGTCCAAAGTACTCAAGTAACTTATAAACACTCCAGTACGAGTCAAAAGTACTCAAGTAACTTATAAACACTCCAGTACGAGTCCAAAGTACTCAAGTAACTTATAAACACTCCAGTACGAGTCCAAAGTACTCAAGTAACTTATAAACACTCCAGTACGACTCCAAAGTACTCAAGTAACTTATAAACACTCCAGTAAGAGTCCAAAGTACTCAAGTAACTTATAAACACTCCAGTGCGAGTCCAAAGTACTCAAGTAACTTATAAACACTCCAGTACGAGTCCAAATTACTCAAGTAACTTATAAACACTCCAGTACGAGTCCAAAGTACTCAAGTAACTTATAAACACTCCAGTACGAGTCCAAAGTACTCAAGTAACTTATAAACACTCCAGTACGAGTCCAAAGTACTCAAGTAACTTATAAACACTCCAGTACGAGTCCAAAGTACTCAAGTAACTTATAAACACTCCAGTACGAGTCCAAAGTACTCAAGTAACTTACAAACACTCCAGTACGAGTCCAAAGTACTCAAGTAACTTATAAACACTCCAGTAAGAGTCCAAAGTACTCAAGTAACTTATAAACACTCCAGTACGAGTCCAAAGTACTCAAGTAACTTATAAACACTCCAGTACGAGTCCAAAGTACTCAAGTAACTTATAAACACTCCAGTACGAGTCCAAAGTACTCAAGTAACTTATAAACACTCCAGTACGAGTCCAAAGTACTCAAGTAACTTATAAACACTCCAGTACGAGTCCAAAGTACTCAAGTAACTTATAAACACTCCAGTACGAGTCCAAAGTACTCAAGTAACTTACAAACACTCCAGTACGAGTCCAAAGTACTCAAGTAACTTACAAACACTCCAGTACGAGTCCAAAGTACTCAAGTAACTTATAAACACTCCAGTACGAGTCCAAAGTACTCAAGTAACTTACAAACACTCCAGTACGAGTCCAAAGTACTCAAGTAACTTATATACACTCCAGTACGAGTCCAAAGTACTCAAGTAACTTATAAACACTCCAGTGCGAGTCCAAAGTACTCAAGTAACTTATATACACTCCAGTACGAGTCCAAAGTACTCAAGTAACTTATATACACTCCAGTACGAGTCCAAAGTACTCAAGTAACTTATATACACTCCAGTACGAGTCCAAAGTACTCAAGTAACTTATATACACTCCAGTGCGAGTCCAAAGTACTCAAGTAACTTATATACACTCCAGTACGAGTCCAAAGTACTCAAGTAACTTACAAACACTCCAGTACGAGTCCAAAGTACTCAAGTAACTTATAAACACTCCAGTACGAGTCCAAAGTACTCAAGTAACTTACAAACACTCCAGTACGAGTCCAAAGTACTCAAGTAACTTATATACACTCCAGTACGAGTCCAAAGTACTCAAGTAACTTATAAACACTCCAGTGCGAGTCCAAAGTACTCAAGTAACTTATATACACTCCAGTACGAGTCCAAAGTACTCAAGTAACTTATAAACACTCCAGTACGAGTCCAAAGTACTCAAGTAACTTATAAACACTCCAGTACGAGTCCAAAGTACTCAAGTAACTTATAAACACTCCAGTACGAGTCCAAAGTACTCAAGTAACTTACAAACACTCCAGTACGAGTCCAAAGTACTCAAGTAACTTACAAACACTCCAGTACGAGTCCAAAGTACTCAAGTAACTTATATACACTCCAGTACGAGTCCAAAGTACTCAAGTAACTTATAAACACTCCAGTACGAGTCCAAAGTACTCAAGTAACTTATATACACTCCAGTACGAGTCCAAAGTACTCAAGTAACTTATATACACTCCAGTACGAGTCCAAAGTACTCAAGTAACTTATAAACACTTCAGTACGAGTCCAAAGTACTCAAGTAACTTATAAACACTCCAGTACGAGTCCAAAGTACTCAAGTAACTTACAAACACTCCAGTACGAGTCCAAAGTACTCAAGTAACTTATATACACTCCAGTACGAGTCCAAAGTACTCAAGTAACTTATATACACTCCAGTACGAGTCCAAAGTACTCAAGTAACTTATAAACACTTCAGTACGAGTCCAAAGTACTCAAGTAACTTATAAACACTCCAGTAAGAGTCCAAAGTACTCAAGTAACTTATAAACACTCCAGTAAGAGTCCAAAGTACTCAAGTAACTTATAAACACTCCAGTACGAGTCCAAAGTACTCAAGTAACTTATAAACACTCCAGTAAGAGTCCAAAGTACTCAAGTAACTTATAAACACTCCAGTAAGAGTCCAAAGTACTCAAGTAACTTATAAACACTCCAGTACGAGTCCAAAGTACTCAAGTAACTTATAAACACTCCAGTACGAGTCCAAAGTACTCAAGTAACTTACAAACACACCAGTAAGAGTCCAAAGTACTCAAGTAACTTATAAACACTCCAGTACGAGTCCAAAGTACTCAAGTAACTTATATACACTCCAGTACGAGTCCAAAGTACTCAAGTAACTTATATACACTCCAGTACGAGTCCAAAGTACTCAAGTAACTTATATACACTCCAGTACGAGTCCAAAGCACTCAAGTAACTTATAAACACTCCAGTAAGAGTCCAAAGTACTCAAGTAACTTATAAACACTCCAGTACGAGTCCAAAGTACTCAAGTAACTTATATACACTCCAGTACGAGTCCAAAGTACTCAAGTAACTTATAAACACTCCAGTAAGAGTCCAAAGTACTCAAGTAACTTATAAACACTCCAGTAAGAGTCCAAAGTACTCAAGTAACTTATAAACACTCCAGTACGAGTCCAAAGTACTCAAGTAACTTATAAACACTCCAGTACGAGTCCAAAGTACTCAAGTAACTTACAAACACTCCAGTACGAGTCCAAAGTACTCAAGTAACTTATATACACTCCAGTACGAGTCCAAAGTACTCAAGTAACTTATAAACACTCCAGTACGAGTCCAAAGTACTCAAGTAACTTATAAACACTCCAGTACGAGTACAAAGTACTCAAGTAACTTATAAACACTACAGTACAAGTCCAAAGTACTCAAGTAACTTTTTTTCCTTCTACGGAAGGTTTTTTGTTGAGAATAAATGGGAAAAAAAACACTTAATTGAACAATTTAAAAGAGGAGAAAACACAAAAAAAATGAAAATTAAATTTTGAAACATAGTTCATCTTCAATTTGCACTCCAGAATGTTTTTTAAATTTGAATCATAAGTTTGATGAAATATTTCACAAATGTTCTTCGTCGAAAAAACAGAAGCTAAAATGAAGAATCAAATTAAAATTGATTTATTATTCTTTACAATAAATAAAAAAATAATTTACTTGAACATTGATTTAAAACTACAATGACATATAAAATGTAACTGTAATGTCCCCAAATGTCCAGCAGAGGGAGACTCCCGTCTGCCTGAATGACTTCAACACATTGTATCCAATTCGACAATTATATTCAATATATCAGCACTATTACACTTTTTTAACGTGTCTGACATGTTGTTAACTTATTAAAGACAACTTACGGCATTGCTCCTTTGCCGCTTTGTGGAGGATAACAACATAAATGACCAGAGAAGTTTTGTGTAGGATAACAACATAAATGACCAGAGAAGACCGCAACATGTATGAACAGGTGCATGTCTTTGGAGGTGGGAGGGGCCTATCCCCAGGTGCATGTCTTTATTTTAGGCAATGACATAAAAAAACATATAATAATATAAGTTAATATAGTGCAAAAGGTGATGTTTAGACCCTGGACAAGTGGAGTAATGATGAAGAAGAGTTGTGAGACAGCTTTAGAAATATTCCTGATGGAGACACTTGTTGATCTGGCGGCCATATGCAAGAGTCAGGCGACCAATCAGGTGCGAGCAGGCTGTGGCGCCGCGCATGCGCACGAGGCGGCCTGCCCTCCACACAGTGACTGAGTCCACAGCGGGGCCAGCGCTCTCTCTCCCCGTCTCACGGCGTCTCCTCAGCGGCGGCGCCCTCATCCTGCCCCCGCCCTGCCGGCTGGCTCCCCGGCGGATGAGAGGATGGTGGAGTGGAGGAGCGAATGACCGCCAGGTGCTCGGTAGCGGTTATGGTCCAGCGACGACGGGACGGCCGCCTGGCGAGCGAGTGAAGGCGGCGGCAGGGTGAGTAGAAAGCGGCCGAGATTTGACGTCGATGCTCGGGTTGAGTGGAGGTAGCACACCCCGCTAGCTTCCGGAGGTAGCACACCCAGCTAGCTCCCCCAGAGCACCGCCCATTTAGACGCGGGCACCCACCCTTCTTTCCGGAGGTAGCACACCCAGCTAGCTCCCCCCCAGCCCGGAGCACCGCCCATCTAGAGGCGGGCACCCACCCGTCTTTCCGGATGTAGCACACCCAGCTAGCTCCCCCCAGCCCGGAGCACCGCCCATCTAGACGCGGGCACCCACCCTTCTTTCCGGAGGTAGCACACCCAGCTAGTTACCCCCAGCCCGGAGCACCGCCCATCTAGAGGCGGGCATCCACCCTTCTTTCTGGGTAACGGCGCGGGCTTGTTGCGTTGACCCGGCGGTTGTGTTGTAGAAGAAAGGCGAGGGGAGTGTGCCGGGGCCGCCTGGAAGACACCACGCCGACACCAGTGCACCATGGTCGGGGGGCCGAGTGCTCCACTTGCACGCGGATGTCCCCGAGGAACCGTCGCCAGGTGTGACCCACTTATGGAGCAGCTAGCTCCCTGTTAGCATCCGTCATGTTTACCTGTGCCAGGTGTTGTCTGTTACAGGGGGTGATCAACAAATGTTTACTCATTCATACTTTTTAGCCTTTTTGTTGGCAAGTTCTTTTTTAGCCTGCCTGGACTTGGAAAGGATGAACCATGTTTTTTTCAACTAAACATTAGTTGATTTTCTTCTTTTAAATTAATTAATTAATTAATTTATTTATTTATTTTTAATTATTGGGAAAGGGGCTTCACGGTGTAAGAGGGGTTAGTGCCTCTGCCTCACAATACGAAGGTCCTGAGTAGTCTGGGGTTCAATCCCAGGCTCGGGATCTTTCTGTGTGGAGTTTGCATGTTCTCACCGTGACTGCGTGGGTTCTACTCCGGCTCCCTCCCACCTCCAAAGACATGCGCCTGGGGATAGGCCCCTCCCACCTCCAAAGACATGCGCCTGGGGATAGGCCCCTCCCACCTCCAAAGACATGCGCCTGGGGATAGGCCCCTCCCACCTCCAAAGACATGCGCCTGGGGATAGGCCCCTCCCACCTCCAAAGACATGCGCCTGGGGATAGGCCCCTCCCACCTCCAAAGACATGCACCTGGGGATAGGCCCCTCCCATCTCAAAAGACAGACCTGGGGATAGGCCCCTCCCATCTCAAAAGACAGACCTGGGGATAGGCCCTTCCCATCTCTAAAGACATGCACCTGGGGATAGGCCCCTCCCATCTCCAAAGACATGGACCTGGGGATAGGCCCCTCCCACCTCCAAAGACATGCGCCTGGGGATAGGCCCCTCCCACCTCCAAAGACATGCACCTGGGGTTAGGCCCCTCCCACCTCCAAAGACATGCACCTGGGGTTAGGCCCCTCCCACCTCCAAAGACATGCACCTGGGGATAGGCCCCTCCCACCTTCAAAGACATGCACCTGGGGATAGGCCCCTCCCACCTTCAAAGACATGCACCTGGGGATAGGCCCCTCCCACCTCCAAAGACATGCACCTGGGGATAGGCCCCTCCCACCTCCAAAGACATGCACCTGGGGATAGGCCCCTCCCACCTCCAAAGACATGCACCTGGGGATAGGCCCCTCCCACCTCCAAAGACATGCACCTGGGGATAGGTTGATTGGCAACACTAAATGGTCCCTAGTGTGTGAATGTTGTCTGTCTATCTGTGTTGGCCCTGCAATGAGGTGGCGACTTGTCCAGGGTGTACCCCGCCTTCCGCCCGATTGTAGATGAGATAGGCACCAGCGACCCCAAAAAGAATAAGCGGTAGAAAATATGGATGGATAGATTATTGGAAAGGCTGAACGATGTTTTTTAACTAAACACTAGTTGATTTTCTTCTTTTTTTTTTTGTAATTTATCTGTATCGATTTATTTATTTTTCATTAATCAATTCAACACAACAATACCATAATAATTTAATCCAAATCCAAAACCCAGCAACATTGAGAACAGCAATCAAGAGAGTAATTAAGAGGACACAAAACAATTTAAAAGTAGTGAAACAAAACTAAATATTATCAACAGTATCAATATTAGTAACACTTTCAATGACTAAATGGATGGAGATCCCTTCCGTGCTTCTTTTGTTGTTTTCCACCACAACTCTTTAATTCTCTGACATTCCCACAATAAATGAAGAAGAGTTGCCTCGGCTGCCCGACACTTCATTCATAAAAAACATGTTCCTGACTTTATTTCACTCCTGAGCTTGTTGTTGATAACCCTAAAGCTGACCCTCAAAATAGCATTTGAGACTAAACATTGTTCAATGCTTTATTAATATTAATCTGTATTTCATTTCATTATTTGGTACAACCAGTAACAACATACAAGCATGTCACATTCTCACAAAACTGCAAAAAAAAGTCAGTTTTTGAACCGTCAAAATATTATTTCCGCGTTTGTATAATGAGATATCAATAAGTATGTGATGTAAACAACATTTGTTGAATGCTTGAAATGTTAAATCCCCCCCCCTGTTAATATCGGACTGCCGATATTTGCTTTAAAATGTAATATCGGAAATCATTGGTATCGGTTTCGAAAAGTAAAATGTATGACTTTTTAAAACGCGGCTGTCTACACGACCGTAGGGACAAGTACGGAGCGCCAATGAAACTTAAAGGCACTGCCTGTACATGCCGGCCCAATCACATAATATCTAAAGCCTCTCTCACGCACAACTGAATGCAATGCATACTTGGTCAACAGCCATGCAGGTCACACTGAGGGTTGTGATATAAACAACTTTAACACTGTTACAAATATGCGCCACACTGTGGACCCACACCAAACAAGAATGACAAACACATTTCGGGAGAACATCCGCACCGTAACACAACATAAACACAACAGATTGTGAACATTATTGGACATCTCTACTCACATCCCTTGATATGAAAATTTCATATCAGATTTATGGTGACCAAAAATGATCACAGATATAATTATTATTGTGGGTGGTGCTGATAAGTAATGTGTCTATAGAAGTTTAAATCGGGGTATGTTGCTTCTTAAGGTCTCTTATTTTCATGTAAGCTAGCTAGCACTAGCTTGTTTCTCTAGTAAATGAGCCTCGTCAATAGTCTTTGTCTTTATCAATCACAATTTTAATGAGGATTTGAGTTTAAAACGGTAATACTAACTGTTAGTTTGACCCACTTTATCATTACATTGTTACTTTACTCACCTACAAGTGATATGAACTGGTGCTGCAGTTCAATCAATTACTCAGTCTTTATTTATATAGCCTTATATCACAATTGTCTCAATGGGCTGCACAAGCCACAACGACAGTTATCGATTGTTTTAGTAATCCAGTAATCAGTAGATTTGCTGGATGAACTAAGTGCACTTTATAGCTCAGTGGTATTCAAACGTTATTTTACATAATCAAAGCATGCTGGGTCCATTTTGATATTGTATTTTGTAAAAACTGAATACTAAAACAGACATCTACCTAAAGCAGGGGTCGGCAACCCAAAACGCTGAAAGAGCCACATTGGACCAAAGATACAAAAAACAAATCTGTGGGGAGCCGCACAAAATGAAAAGCAGTAAATACTGTAAGTCTTATAGTGAAGGCAACACATGACGTCAGTGTCTATTATATAACCTACTATCAGAATGACTGAGGCAAGTCTTCGTTGACAGAAATGTTGACATTTTATATATTTATTCTATACATTTTTACAACATTAGAAACCATTAGTAAATCATAGGCTACTCAGAAGGTGAGATAAGTCCTGGAAATGACTGGCTCAGAATGGCCAAAAGTATAAGTGTGTGTGTCCAAGTAAAAGGAATCGTTTAATAGATTTATTACAATCTTTGGCAAGCTAGGGCATGTTTGCTGTGGTCTGGAACAACATGGCACACAAAGTACTATCTCAAATGCACCCAATATTACATACAGATAATGTGTCATGAGACATGCAAAACTAAATTATACACAAAGAAGACAAAAGTAAAGGATGTTAAATTATCTCAAATATAGCTACAAATGATGTAATATGTACATACAGCTAGCCTAAATAGCATGTTAGCATCGATTAGCTTGCAGTCATCCCGTGACCAAATAGGTCTGATTAACACACTCCACATAAGTCGATAACATCAACAAAACTCACCTTTGTGCTTTCATGCATAACATTAAAAGTTTGGTTGAAAAAATGAGACAGAAAAAGAAGTGGCGTGAATCACGTCCTAGAAGGTCGGAGAAAGTTGTACATGGAAAAACTACGGTGAGTTCAAAGACCGCCAAAATCAGTAGGACAAAACGGCGCTCGCCAAATACTCGAATCAATGAAGCATGTTTAATATAAACAATGTGCTTTATAGCAATTAGGGAGATTTGTGTCATGTTTGTCCTCCTAGAGAAACCATATCAAAACAAAAATATAGTTTTTATATTTTTTTTCCATTTTTCCATACATTTTTGAAAAAGCACCAGGATGGTGCTAAAGAGACTCGGGGGCCGCAGGTTGCAGAC
Organism: Nerophis ophidion; assembly: GCF_033978795.1. Taxonomy (NCBI): domain Eukaryota; kingdom Metazoa; phylum Chordata; class Actinopteri; order Syngnathiformes; family Syngnathidae; genus Nerophis; species Nerophis ophidion. The sequence continues at coordinate 2,129,615 of NC_084614.1, forward strand.
CCTGACCTAGAGGGTGGTGTCAGTAGTAGTTGTAGTATATGCTTTTCAGCCTTGTCCCAAAACACTGCCTCTTTTGTTCCAAAGTATTTACTGTTTTTTTTTTTATGGACACACTTTGGACACCCCTGCTTTGTCCCCAATGTGTCTTGTCGGGAAAATAAACACACATCATCAACATGAAATTACATTAAAAACACAAGTGCATTACTATAAATAAAAACATTGTTTTCTTGCAAACTAATGGGAAACTAATCCATGTATTGAAAGCCGTCTGGATTTCATCCATTTTTATTAGTCACTCATTCAGTGATGAATCAAAGCAATGTAATTAAATGTATGTAGAAAATGGATGGATGGATGTTCCACATCCGTGGTCTTCTCGTCTGACGATAATGTAATATGTTGTTTATGAAATATTACAATCCCCTCCACACTGTAGCTGCCTCATAACAAGTCAGGTCAGCATCAGGACTTCAACAAACTAGTCTCACTGTTGAAACTATCAATAACATCATTATTATCATAACAGTCCTTCTGACTCAACACCCGCAAGGAAGTCTTTGTGAGGACCACACATGCTCTCTCCACACTTAATCATACACTCTGTGTGTGTGTGTGTGTGTGTGTGTGTGTGTGTGTGTGTGTGTGTGTGTGTGTGTGTGTGTGTGTGTGTGTGTGTGTGTGTGTGTGTGAGAGAGAGAGGTGGGTAAGATGGTAGGAAATGAAGCAGAAGACAAATAAAAGATAGTCATTAAGTAGAATATGTGACAAGATACAGGACGGCTTTTCTTCTTAATAGCACATCTGCTGCTTTGTCACCAACATGATATATATATATATATATATATATCTTCAGTGTCTGCAGCAAGTGTCTTTAACAAATATCACCAACGCGTGTCCCCAACCAACAGGTGTTCGTGCCCAACCAGTATCGCCAACCAACAGGTGTCCCAAATAGACAGGTGTCCGTCCCCAACTAACATTGTCTCCAACCGACAGGTGTCTGTCCCCAACCAGTATCCCTAACCAACCAGTATCTATAATCGGCAGGTGTCCGTCCCCACCAACATTGTCCCCAACCGACAGGTGTCCGTCTCCAACCAACAGGGGTCCGTCCCCAAACGACAGGTGTCTGTTGCCAACCGACAGGTGTCTGTCACACCTGTCTCCAACCAACAGGGGTCCGTCCCCAACCGACATTGTCCCCAAACGACAGGTGTCTGTTGCCAAACGACAGGTGTCTGTCACGCCTGTCGCCAACCGACAGGTGTCCATCCCCAACCAACATTGTCCCCAACCGACAGGCATCCGTCCCCAACCGACATGTGTCCGTCCCCAACCGACAGGTGTCCATCTCAAACCGACACGTGTCCGTCTCCAACCGACAGGTGTCCGTCCCCAACCGACCGGTGTCCATCGCCAACCGACAGGTGTCCGTCCCCGACCAGTATCTCCAACCAGTATCTCCAATCAACAGGTGTCTCAGATAGACAGGTGTCTATCCCCAACCAACATTTTCCCCCGACGACAGGTGTCCGTCTCCAACCAACAGGTGTCCATCCCTGACCAGTATCTCCAACCAACCAGTACCTCTATTCGACAGGTGTACGTCACCATCCGACATTGTCACCAACCAACAGGTGTCCATCACCAACTAGTATCTTCAACCAACCAGTATCTATAATTGACAGGTGTCCCCAATCGACAGGTGTCTGTCCTTGACCAGTATCTCCAAGCAACCAGTATGTCCAACTGACAGGTGTCCGTCCCCAACCGATAGGTGTCTGTCCGTCTCCAGCTGACAGGTGTCTGTCCGTCTCCAGCCGACAGGTGTCTGTCCGTCCCCAATCGTCAGGTGTCTGTCCGTCCCCAATCGACAGGTGTCTGTCCGTCCCTAGCCGACGGGTGTCTGTCCGTCCCTAGCCGACGGGTTTCTGTCCATCCCCAGCCCACGGGTGTCTGTCCGTCCCCAATCGACGGGTGTCTGTCCGTCCCTAATTGACGGGTGTCTGTCTGTCTCCAACCAACAGGTGTCTGTCTCCAACCAACAGGTGTCTGTCCGTCTCCAACCAACAGGTGTCTGTCTCCAACCAACAGGAGTCTGTCTCCAACCAACAGGAGTCTGTCCGTCCCCAACTGACGGGTGTCTGTCTGTCTCCAGCCGACAGGTGACTGTCCGTCCCCAACCGACAGGTGTTTGTCCATCCCCAGTCGATGGGTGTCTGTCCGTCCCCAGTCAACGGATGTCTGTCCGTCCCCAATTGACGGGTGTCTGTCCGTCTCCAACCAACAGGTGTCTGTCTCCAACCAACAGGTGTCTGTCCGTCCCCAACCGATGGGTGTCTGTCAGTCTCCAGCCGACAGGTGTCTGTCCGTCCTCAACCGATGGGTGTCTGCCCGTCTCCAGCCGACAGGTGTCTGTCCGTCTCCAGCCGACAGCTGTCTGTCCGTCCCCAACCGACAGGTGTCTGTTCATCTGCAACCGATGGGTGTCTGTCCGTCCCCAACTGACAGGTGTCCGTCCCCAACTGACAGGTGTCTGTCCGTCCCCAACTGACAGGTGTCTGTCCGTCCCCAACCGACAGGTGTCTGTCTCTAACCGACAGGTGTCTGTCCGTCCCCAACAGACAGGTGTCTGTCTCTAACCCACAGGTGTCTGTCCGTCCCCAACAGACAGGTGTCTGTCTCTAACCCACAGGTGTCTGTCCGTCCCCAACCGACAGGTGTCCGTCTCTAACCGACAGGTGTCCGTCTCCAACCAACAGGTGTCAGTCTCCAACAAGCACGATAGCATTGTTTAGTTTTCCAGAGGGGAGAAGATGAAGAGGATGAAGGAGACAAGAAGACCTGAAGTAGAAAAGTCCAAGTTGGAGACTAGTAGTCCAGAATCTGAGTGGTCCTTGAAGTCCAGCAGATGTCCTGTAGATGGTGCATGACTGTCGCCTGCAGGAACACATGGACAGGTTTCAAAGGGTTTTTCAGAATAGTTGGACCTTGGCGGAGGTCTTCTCAGGACATTGTGGTCGAAGCGTGCGGGTGGATGCTCCGGACTTGTGGTGCTTGTCATCCATCTTGCTGTCATTAGCCGTCTTCTGCAGGACGATCTCTGCCATCTTCTCCTTTGTCCGCTGAGATAAGATCTCCAGCTGACGGATGCTGGCACTGATCTCATTGTCTCTGCTTCTGGTCTTCCTCGGCCAACCATCCGTCTAAACTCCCATCTCTCTCTGACCTCCAGGACCGCGAGGTGCGAGCATGCGGCTGTAAGTCTCGGGCCGAGCCAGCGAGCAGCAGTCGGCCATGGGGAACACGGCCAGCAAGTTCCGCAAGGCGCTGGTGGGCGGAGACGAGGCGCTGGCCTGGCAGCTGTACGAGGGCAACCCCCAGTTCAGGGACGGCCTGGACCCCAACGCCTCCTACGGCGAGCAGTACCAGCACAACACGCCGCTGCATTACGTCTGTCGCCACGCCATGACGCGGCTGCTCAGGTGAGAGAGCACCTGGCCCATTTGGGACCAGGAAAGGACTGTACTCATTGATATTTGTGATGCTACTGCTGGGCAAGTACAGAAGTACCATGATAATATTTGTTACTTTCAAGTACAGAAGTACCATGATAATATTTGTTACTGGCAAGTACAGAAGTACCATGATAATATTTGTTACTTTCAAGTACAGAAGTACCATGATAATATTTGTTACTGGCAAGTACAGAAGTACCATGATAATATTTGTTACTGGCAAGTACAGAAGTACCATGATAATATTTGTTACTTTCAAGTACAGAAGTACCATGATAATATTTGTTACTGGCAAGTACAGAAGTACCATGATAATATTTGTTACTGGCAAGTACAGAAGTACCATGATAATATTTGTTACTGGCAAGTACAGAAGTACCATGATAATATTTGTTACTGGCAAGTACAGAAGTACCATGATAATATTTGTTACTGGCAAGTACAGAAGTACCATGATAATATTTGTTACTGTGATGTCAGATCGCGTTGCAAACTGGGCATCTTATCAAGCACTTGGCAGGTAAACAAGCGTGTGCGTAGGGGACTGTTGTCAAGTCATGTTATTTCCCATGTCAACAAAACAAGCAACCAAAAGTAAGTCTCCACTTGCACTAGCTCCATGCTAATTTGCATAGGAAATGCCATAGACGTGCTACTGATTAGCATTAGCGATTTTACATGCCGATTTCAGCACCTCCAATTGTGTAATGAAAACTACAACTAAGAAGCAGGTTCCTATCAAACAGCTGCTGTGTATTAACTAGAATACTTACAGTACAAACACTTTGTAGGACTCTACAACAGACATAATTGCATGGCAAAGACTATTTCCTGATGAATGAAATGAAAGTATACTTGCAAGTGTAATAATAGTCAGCATTACACAAGTCTTATTGGGTGTGTGTGTGTGTGTGTGTGTGTGTCTCTGTGCGTGTCTCTGTTTGTGTGTGTGTGTGTCTGTGTGTGTGTGTGTGTGTGTGTGTGTGTCAATGTGTGCGTGTGTGTGTGTGTGCGTATGTCTCTGCATGTTTGTGTGTGTGTGTGTGTGAGAGAATTATGTCCAGGATGATAAGCAGAATAACTTGCTGGACGTCTTCTCTCCATAATTGTTACATTTTTATTTATTATGATGCATCTGGCTGCTGATTATTATCTTCATCCTCCTCTCCACCTCCATCCTGATCTTCTCCACCTCCATCCTGGTCTTCTCCACCTCCATCCTGGTCCTCTCCACCTCCATCCTGATCTTCTCCACCTCCATCCTGGTCTTCTCCACCTCCATCCTGGTCCTCTCCACCTCCATCCTGATCTTCTCCACCTCCATCCTGGTCTTCTCCACCTCCATCCTGGTCCTCTTCACCTCCATCCTGGTCTTCTCCACCTCCATCCTGGTCCTCTTCACCTCCATCCTGGTCTTCTCCACCTCCATCCTGGTCCTCTCCACCTCCATCCTGGTCCTCTTCACCTCCATCCTGGTCCTCTTCACCTCCATCCTGGTCCTCTTCACCTCCATCCTGGTCCTCTCCATCTCCATCCTGGTCCTCTCCACCTCCATCCTGGTCCTCTTCACCTCCATCCTGGTCCTCTCCACCTCCATCCTGGTCCTCTTCACCTCCATCCTGGTCCTCTCCATCTCCATCCTGGTCCTCTCCACCTCCATCCTGGTCCTCTCCCCCTCCATCCTGGTCTTCTCCACCTCCATCCTGGTCCTCTCCACCTCCATCCTGGTCCTCTCCCCCTCCATCCTGGTCTTCTCCACCTCCATCCTGGTCTTCTCCACCTCCATCCTGGTCCTCTCCACCTCCATCCTGGTCCTCTCCACCTCCATCCTGGTCCTCTCCACCTCCATCCTGGTCTTTTCGTCCTCCATCCTGGTCCTATCCACCTCCATCCTGGTCCTCTCCATCTCCATCCTGGTCCTCTCCACCTCCATCCTGGTCCTCTCCACCTCCATCCTGGTCCTCTCCACCTCCATCCTGGTCTTCTCCACCTCCATCCTGGTCTTCTCCACCTCCACCCCGGTCCTCTCCACCTCCATCCTGGTCCTCTCCACCTCCATCCTGGTCCTCTCCATCTCCATCCTGGTCCTCTCCACCTCCATCCTGGTCCTCTCCACCTCCAATCCTGGTCCTCTCCACCTCCATCCTGGTCCTCTCCACCTCCATCCTGGTCCTCTCCACCTCCAATCCTGGTCCTCTCCACCTCCATTGTGGTCCTCTCCACCTCCATCCTGGTCCTCTCCACCTCCATCCTGGTCCTCTTCACCTCCATCCTGGTCCTCTCCACCTCCATCCTGGTCCTCTCCACCTCCATCCTGGTCTTCTCCACCTCCATCCTGGTCCTCTCCACCTCCATCCTGGTCCTCTCCACCTCCATCCTGGTCCTCTCCACCTCCATCCTGGTCCTCTCCACCTCCATCCTGGTCCTATCCACCTCCATCCTGGTCCTCTCCACCTCCATCCTGGTCCTCTTCACCTCCATCCTGGTCCTCTCCACCTCCATCCTGGTCCTCTCCACCTCCATCCTGGTCCTCTCCACCTCCATCCTGGTCCTCTCCACCTCCATCCTGGTCCTCTCCACCTCCATCCTGGTCCTCTCCACCTCCATCCTGGTCCTCTCCACCTCCATCCTGGTCTTCTCCACCTCCATCCTGGTCCTTTCCACCTCCATCCTGGTCTTCTCCACCTCCATCCTGGTCCTCTCCACCTCCATCCTGGTCCTCTCCACCTCCATCCTGGTCCTCTCCACCTCCATCCTGGTCCTCTCCACCTCCATCCTGGTCCTCTCCACCTCCATCCTGGTCCTCTCCACCTCCATCTTGGTCCTCCCCACCTCCATCTTGGTCCTCCCCACCTCCATTCCGGTCTTCTCCACCTCCATCCTGGTCCTCACCACCACGCCGGTGGTCATGCCACAGGTGCTTCTTGTTCAGCAAAGAGGGGAACCCCAACAAGCGTAACGTGCAGAATGAGACGTGCCTGCACGTGCTGTGCCAGGGCCCGCTCATCCTCCTGCTGCCTGAGGGGGCGCTGTCCCCGCGTCTGGCCCGCCCCCAGAGAGACGAGCAGCGGCGTGCGGACGGCCTGCAGGTAGGTAGGCGTGCTTGCGAGAGGGAGGCGGGGCTGATGTGTGTGGACTCCCCACTAGATGATCCTGAGCTGGACGGGGGCGCGGCTGGAGGGCGGCCAGTACGAGAAGGCCGACGTCAACGCCACCGACAACCGCCACAGCACCTGCCTGCACTACGCCGCCGCTTCCGGCATGAAGAGCTGCGTGGAGGTGAGCGCCCTCCTCGCCGCCATCCAGCGGGCGCAGCCAACCTTCTTCTCTCCTGCAGCTGCTCATCCAGAGCCACGCCGACCTCTTCATCGAGGACGACGACAAGCTGACGCCGTGCGACCACGCCGAGCGCCATCGCCACACCGAGCTGGCCCTCAGCCTGGAGTCGCAGATGGTTTTCTCCGCCTCGCCGGCGCCGCACGCCGACACACGCGGCCCGGTCAAGCTGCTGCAGCACAAAGAGGTGCGCGGACAGGAAGTGCGTCCCCGGCAGTCCTCGTCCTCACCAGCTTCCTCTCGCCCCGCAGCCGTACGAGGGTCTGAAGGTCCAGGACCTCCGCAGGCTGAAGGACATGCTCATCGTGGAGACGGCCGACATGCTGCAGGCGCCCCTCTTCACGGCCGAGGCCTTGCTCCGAGCGCACGGTACGTGGTAAAGGTAGGCGGGGCCCTTATTCCATAAGTCAGCCAGCGTGGATGCGTGCGTTGTCATGGTTACCAGTCATCTAATCACAGCAGCGCAGCAAACGGAAGTGATAGCAAACAGGAAGTGGCACTGTGGCCACAACACAATGTCCAACAACAAATCCAACTTGCCATCCAAACAATACCCCGTTTGTTGACCAGAAGACATGGAAGCACATTCAATGTCTTTGTCAATCCGAGCCGCTGACAAGATTCCAAAGAGCTGGCGTCAGACACTGCCGCTGCTAAATGCTAACGCTAACTAACATAGCTCTGTTGAAACCCTCGTTGATGTCACAGGTCACTAGGCAACAGGCCCCGCCTTTTAAAGGTACAGCGCTCTTTTGTCGAACGTTTCTCAAATGCATCTGCCAGATATTGGAAGTTGTTTTAGGTTTTTTTTTAAGTAATTTAGAAATTACTTTCCTAGTAATTAATTTATTTTTTTAAAGAATACATCCATTAGTAATATAATTACTTTTTTGGTAAAGAATCAAGTAAGTATAATTAATTACTTTTTTAAAGGAATTATCAGGACAGCGGTGACCAGTAGGTGGCAGTCACTCAGTGATGAAAGGCACTCACGCGCCATGTTTGCTACTATTATTATTATTAATACAGTTTATAGTATTTACTTTTACTATTATAATGTAGTTTATCGTATTTACTTCAACTATTATTATTAATACTGTTTATAGTATTTACTTCTATTATTATTAATACAGTTTATAGTATTTACTTCTATTATTATTAATACAGTTTATAGTATTTACTTCTATTATTATTAATACAGTTTATAGTATTTACTTCTATTATTATTAATACAATTTATATGGGTGTGAGTTTTCCTTGCCCTTTTGTGGGTTCTTCCAAGGATGTTGTAGTCGTAATGATTTGTGCAGTCCTTTGAGACATTTGTGATTTGGGGCTATATAAATAAACATTGATTGATTGATTGATTGATATTTACTTCTATTATTATTAATACAGTTTATAGTATTTACTTTTACTATTATTATTATTCAGAAAGTTTATAGTATTTACTTATACTATTATTATTATTATTATGTTTTATTATTGTATCAAAACAATAGCTTGTAGGTCCACATACGGTCCAAGACATTGTGCTATGGTCCAGGCCTAGTCAACTGTGCTATTGTATTTGCCTAGATCAACTGTGCTACGGCCTGGGCCTAGATCAACTGTGCTACGGTCTGGGCCTAGTTAAACTTGTCTATGGTCCAGGCCTAGATCAACTGTGCTACGGTCTGGGCCTAGATCAACTCTGCTACGGTCCAAGTCTAGATAAACTGTGCTATGGTTGGAGCCTAGAAAACTGTGCTCTGGTCTGGTCCTAAGTGTTCTGTGCTTCGGTTTGGGCCTACGTAAACTGTGCTACGGTCCAGGCCTAGGTAAACTACTACTGTTCAGGCCTAGGTAAACTGTACTACGTTCCGGGCCTAGGTAAACTGCTACGGACTAAGCCTAGGTAAACTGTGCTACGGTCCAGGCCTAGGTAAACTACTACTGTTCAGGCCTAGGTAAACTGTGCTACGGTCCGGGCCTAGGTAAACCGCTACGGTCTGGGCCTAGGTAAACTGTGCTACGGTCCAGGCCTAGGTAAACTGCTACGGCTCAGGCCTAGGTAAACTGTGCTATTGTCCAGGCCTAGGTATACTGTGCTACGGTCTGGGCCTAGGTAAACTGCTACGGTCCGGGGATCTAGATAAACTGCTACGGTCTAGGCCTAGGTAAACTGCTACGGTCCGGGTCTAGGTAAACTGTGCTATGGTCCAGGCCTAGGTAAACTACTAAGTTACGGGCCTAGACAAACTGTGCTATGGTCCAGGCCTAGGTAAACTACTAAGTTACGGGCCTAGACAAACTGTGCTATGGTCCAGGACTAGGTAAAGGTCCTCCTGTTGTTGCACAGCTGAAATGTAAATGTTCCTTTCAGACTGGGACAGAGAGAAGCTTCTGGAAGCCTGGATGTCTGACGCAGAGGACTGCTGCCAGCGCTCGGGGGTCACCATGCCCACCCCGCCCCCCAGCGGCTACAACGCCTGGGACACCTTGCCCTCGCCCCGCACCCCCAGGACCCCCCGCTCGCCGCTCACCCTCACCTTCACCTCGCCCACCGACAGCTGCCTGACGCCGGGGGAGGAGGAGGAGGAGGAGGGCCTGGCCACGGTGAGAGCTGTCACGTGACCATGTTGCACCTGTCACCTGATCCTAATGTCACATGACCATGTTGCACCTGTCACCTGATCCTAATGTCACGTGACCATGTTGCACCTGTCACCTGATCCTAATGTCACGTGACCATGTTGCACCTGTCACCTGATCCTAATGTCACATGACCATGTTGCACCTGTCACCTGATCCTAATGTCACGTGACCATGTTGCACCTGTCACCTGATCCTAATGTCACATGACCATGTTGCACCTGTCACCTGATCCTAATGTCACGTGACCATGTTGCACCTGTCACCTGATCCTAATGTCACGTGACCATGTTGCACCTGTCACGTGACCATGTTGCACCTGTCACCTGATCCTAATGTCACGTGACCATGTTGCACCTGTCACGTGATCCAAATGTCACATGACCATGTTGCACCTGTCACGTGATCCTAATGTCACATGACCATGTTGCACCTGTCACGTGATCCTAATGTCACGTGACCATGTTGCACCTGTCACGTGATCCTAATGTCACGTGACCATGTTGCACCTGTCACGTGATCCTAATGTCACATGACCATGTTGCACCTGTCACGTGATCCTAATGTCACGTGACCATGTTGCACCTGTCACGTGATCCTAATGCCACATGACAATGTTGCACCTGTCACGTGATCCTAATGTCACGCGACCATGTGGCACCTGTCACTTGACCATGTTGCACCTGTCACGTGATCCTAATGTCACGTGACCATGTTGCACCTGTCATGTGATCTTAATGTCACATTACCATGTTGCACCTGTCACATGATCTTAGTGTCACATGACCATGTTGCACCTGTCACATGATCTTAATGTCACGTGACCATGTTGCACCTGTCACATGATCTTAATGTCACATGACCATGTTGCACCTGTCACATTATCTTAATGTCACGTGACCATGTTGCACCTGTCACGTGATCTTAATGTCACGTGACCATGTTGCACCTGTCACATTATCTTAATGTCACGTGACCATGTTGCACCTGTCACGTGATCTTAATGTCACGTGACCATGTTGCACCTGTCACCTGATCCTAATGTCACATGACCATGTTGCACCTGTCACCTGATCCTAATGTCACGTGACCATGTTGCACCTGTCACCTGATCCTAATGTCACGTGACCATGTTGCACCTGTCACGTGACCATGTTGCACCTGTCACCTGATCCTAATGTCACGTGACCATGTTGCACCTGTCACGTGATCCAAATGTCACATGACCATGTCGCACCTGTCACGTGATCCTAATGTCACATGACCATGTTGCACCTGTCACGTGATCCTAATGTCACGTGACCATGTTGCACCTGTCACGTGATCCTAATGTCACGTGACCATGTTGCACCTGTCACGTGATCCTAATGTCACATGACCATGTTGCACCTGTCACGTGATCCTAATGTCACGTGACCATGTTGCACCTGTCACGTGATCCTAATGCCACATGACAATGTTGCACCTGTCACGTGATCCTAATGTCACGCGACCATGTGGCACCTGTCACTTGACCATGTTGCACCTGTCACGTGATCCTAATGTCACGTGACCATGTTGCACCTGTCATGTGATCTTAATGTCACATTACCATGTTGCACCTGTCACATGATCTTAGTGTCACATGACCATGTTGCACCTGTCACATGATCTTAATGTCACGTGACCATGTTGCACCTGTCACATGATCTTAATGTCACATGACCATGTTGCACCTGTCACATTATCTTAATGTCACGTGACCATGTTGCACCTGTCACGTGATCTTAATGTCACGTGACCATGTTGCACCTGTCACGTGACCATGTTGCACCTGTCACGTGATCCTAATGTCACGTGACCATGTTGCACCTGTCACGTGATCCTAATATCACGTGACCATGTTGCACCTGTCACATGATCCTAATGTCACGTGACCATGTTGCACCTGTCACGTGATCTTAATGTCACGTGACCATGTTGCACCTGTCACGTGATCCTAATGTCACGTGACCATGTTGCACCTGTCACGTGATCCTAATGTCACATGACCATGTTGCACCTGTCACGTGATCCTAATGTCACATGACCATGTTGCACCTGTCACGTGATCCTAATGTCACGTGACCATGTTGCACCTGTCACGTGATCCTAATGTCACATGACCATGTTGCACCTGTCACGTGATCCTAATGTCACATGACCATGTTGCACCTGTCACGTGATCCTAATGTCACGTGACCATGTTGCACCTGTCACGTGATCCTAATGCCACATGACAATGTTGCACCTGTCACGTGATCCTAATGTCACGCGACCATGTGGCACCTGTCACTTGACCATGTTGCACCTGTCACGTGATCCTAATGTCACGTGACCATGTTGCACCTGTCATGTGATCTTAATGTCACATTACCATGTTGCACCTGTCACATGATCTTAGTGTCACATGACCATGTTGCACCTGTCACATGATCTTAATGTCACGTGACCATGTTGCACCTGTCACATGATCTTAATGTCACATGACCATGTTGCACCTGTCACATTATCTTAATGTCACGTGACCATGTTGCACCTGTCACGTGATCTTAATGTCACGTGACCATGTTGCACCTGTCACGTGATCCTAATGTCACGTGACCATGTTGCACCTGTCACGTGATCCTAATGTCACGTGACCATGTTGCACCTGTCACGTGATCCTAATGTCACGTGACCATGTTGCACCTGTCACATGATCCTAATGTCACGTGACCATGTTGCACCTGTCACGTGATCTTAATGTCACGTGACCATGTTGCACCTGTCACGTGATCCTAATGTCACGTGACCATGTTGCACCTGTCACGTGATCCTAATGTCACGTGACCATGTTGCACCTGTCACGTGATCCTAATGTCACATGACCATGTTGCACCTGTCACGTGATCCTAATGTCACGTGACCATGTTGCACCTGTCACGTGATCCTAATGTCACGTGACCATGTTGCACCTGTCACGTGATCCTAATGTCACGTGACCATGTTGCACCTGTCACGTGATCCTAATGCCACATGACAATGTTGCACCTGTCACGTGATCCTAATGTCACGCGACCATGTGGCACCTGTCACTTGACCATGTTGCACCTGTCACGTGATCCTAATGTCACGTGACCATGTTGCACCTGTCATGTGATCTTAATGTCACATTACCATGTTGCACCTGTCACATGATCTTAGTGTCACATGACCATGTTGCACCTGTCACATGATCTTAATGTCACGTGACCATGTTGCACCTGTCACATGATCTTAATGTCACATGACCATGTTGCACCTGTCACATTATCTTAATGTCACGTGACCATGTTGCACCTGTCACGTGATCTTAATGTCACGTGACCATGTTGCACCTGTCACATTATCTTAATGTCACGTGACCATGTTGCACCTGTCACGTGATCCTAATGTCACGTGACCATGTTGCACCTGTCACGTGATCTTAATGTCACGTGACCATGTTGCACCTGTCACATGATCCTAATGTCACGTGACCATGTTGCACCTGTCACGTGATCCTAATGTCACGTGACCATGTTGCACCTGTCACATGATCCTAATGTCACGTGACCATGTTGCACCTGTCACGTGATCTTAATGTCACGTGACCATGTTGCACCTGTCACGTGATCCTAATGTCACGTGACCATGTTGCACCTGTCACATGATCTTAATGTCACGTGACCATGTTGCACCTGTCACGTGATCCTAATGTCACGTGACCATGTTGCACCTGTCACATGATCCTAATGTCACGTGACCATGTTGCACCTGTCACGTGATCTTAATGTCACGTGACCATGTTGCACCTGTCACATGATCCTAATGTCACGTGACCATGTTGCACCTGTCATGTGATCCTAATGTCACGTGACCATGTTGCACCTGTCACATGATCCTAATGTCACGTGACCATGTTGCACCTGTCACGTGATCTTAATGTCACGTGACCATGTTGCACCTGTCACATGATCCTAATGTCACGTGACCATGTTGCACCTGTCACATGATCTTAATGTCACGTGACCATGTTGCACCTGTCACGTGATCCTAATGTCACGTGACCATGTTGCACCTGTCACATGATCCTAATGTCACGTGACCATGTTGCACCTGTCACGTGATCTTAATGTCACGTGACCATGTTGCACCTGTCACATGATCCTAATGTCACGTGACCATGTTGCACCTGTCACATGATCTTAATGTCACGTGACCATGTTGCACCTGTCACGTGATCTTAATGTCACGTGACCATGTTGCACCTGTCACGTGATCTTAATGTCACGTGACCATGTTGCACCTGTCACGTGATCTTAATGTCACGTGACCATGTTGCACCTGTCACGTGATCTTAATGTCACGTGACCATGTTGCACCTGTCACGTGATCTTAATGTCACGTGACCATGTTGCACCTGTCACATGATCCTAATGTCCGCTGTGTTGGCAGTGTGGCATCTGCCTGTCCTCCATCTCCGTCTTCCAGGACCCTGTGGACATGTCCTGTGGTCACGACTTCTGCCGGGCCTGCTGGGAAGGGTAAGGACAGCTTACTTTCAGAGTTTGAGAAAAATGAAGAAAAACTTCTCTTATGCCACTGCTTCTCAAACATGATCTCCTACAGACAATGAAAACATTTCATGCCACTCACTCCAGAATTTTTTTTTTTTTTTCGTAACTCTATAAAAGACATGATGGACCACATAAAAGAAGTGGTGGGCCACATAAACAATGTAGTGGGTCACATACTTAGGTGGTGGGCCACATAAAAGAAGTGGTGGGCCAACAAAACAATGTAGTGGGTCACATAATTAGGTGGTGGGCCACATAAAAGAAGTGGTGGGCCACATAAACAATGTAGTGGGTCACATAATTAGGTGGCGGGCCACATAAAAGAAGTGGTGGGCCAACAAAACAATGTAGTGGGTCACATAATTAGGTGGTGGGCCACATAAAAGAAGTGGTGGGCCAACAAAACAATGTAGTGGGTCACATAATTAGGTGGTGGGCCACATAAAAGAAGTGGTGGGCCACATAAACAATGTAGTGGGTCACATAATTAGGTGGTGGGCCACATAAAAGAAGTGGTGGGCCAACAAAACAATGTAGTGGGTCACATAATTAGGTGGTGGGCCACATAAAAGAAGTGGTGGGCCAACAAAACAATGTAGTGGGTCACATAATTAGGTGGTGGGCCACATAAAAGAAGTGGTGGGCCACATAAACAATGTAGTGGGTCACATAATTAGGTGGTGGGCCACATAAAAGAAGTGGTGGGCCAACAAAACAATGTAGTGGGTCACATAATTAGGTGGTGGGCCACATAAAAGAAGTGGTGGGCCAACAAAACAATGTAGTGGGTCACATAATTAGGTGGTGGGCCACATAAAAGAAGTGGTGGGCCACATAAACAATGTAGTGGGTCACATAATTAGGTGGTGGGCCACATAAAAGAAGTGGTGGGCCAACAAAACAATGTAGTGGGTCACATAATTAGGTGGTGGGCCACATAAAAGAAGTGGTGGGCCAACAAAACAATGTAGTGGGTCACATAATTAGGTGGTGGGCCACATAAAAGAAGTGGTGGGCCACATAAACAATGTAGTGGGTCACATAATTAGGTGGTGGGCCACATAAAAGAAGTGGTGGGCCACATAAACAATGTAGTGGGTCACATAATTAGGTGGTGGGCCACATAAAAGAAGTGGTGGGCCACATAAACAATGTAGTGGGTCACATAATTAGGTGTTGGGCCACATAAAAGAAGTGGTGGGCCAACAAAACAATGTAGTGGGTCACATAATTAGGTGGTGGGCCACATAAAAGAAGTGGTGGGCCACATAAACAATGTAGTGGGTCACATAATTAGGTGGTGGGCCACATAAAAGAAGTGGTGGGCCACATAAACAATGTAGTGGGTCACATAATTAGGTGGTGGGCCACATAAAAGAAGTGGTGGGCCACATAAACAATGTAGTGGGTCACATAATTAGGTGGTGGGCCACATAAAAGAAGTGGTGGGCCAACAAAACAATGTAGTGGGTCACATAATTAGGTGGTGGGCCACATAAAAGAAGTGGTGGGCCAACAAAACAATGTAGTGGGTCACATAATTAGGTGGTGGGCCACATAAAAGAAGTGGTGGGCCACATAAACAATGTAGTGGGTCACATAATTAGGTGGTGGGCCACATAAAAGAAGTGGTGGGCCAACAAAACAATGTAGTGGGTCACATAATTAGGTGGTGGGCCACATAAAAGAAGTGGTGGGCCAACAAAACAATGTAGTGGGTCACATATTTAGGTGGTGGGCCACATAAACAATGTAGTGGGTCACATAATTAGGTGGTGGGCCACATAAAAGAAGTGGTGGGCCAACAAAACAATGTAGTGGGTCACATAATTAGGTGGTGGGCCACATAAAAGAAGTGGTGGGCCAACAAAACAATGTAGTGGGTCACATAATTAGGTGGTGGGCCACATAAAAGAAGTGGTGGGCCACATAAACAATGTAGTGGGTCACATAATTAGGTGGTGGGCCACATAAAAGAAGTGGTGGGCCAACAAAACAATGTAGTGGGTCACATAATTAGGTGGTGGGCCACATAAACAATGTAGTGGGTCACATAATTAGGTGGTGGACCACATAAAAGACATGGTGGGCCACATAAAAAAAGGGGTGGGCCACGTAAATGACCTAGTGGGGCACATAAACAATGTAGTGGGTCACATAATTAGGTGGTGTGTCAAATAACACATGGTGGGCCACATAAAAGAAGTGGTGGGTCACATGAACAATGTAGTGGGTCACATAATTACGTGATGGGCCACGTAAATGATGTGGTGGGTCACATGAACAATGTAGTGGGTCACATAATTAGGTGGTGGGTCACATAAATTAGGTGGTGGGTCACATAAATTAGGTGGTGGGTCATATAAATGATGTCAAAACTAACATGGGGCACCAAATAAAATGAAGTGGCGGTCCACGTTACAATTATGTGGCAGGCCACTTTAAAATTATGGGACACGCCGAAATACAGTGGCAGGCCAAGATAAAATGATATGACGGTCCACAATAAAATGATTGGGCAGACCAAGTTAAAAATATGTGGTGGACCAATAAAAATGATGTGCTGTGCTGGCAGGATGTGGCAGACCATATAACATGATATATAGCGGCCCACGTTAAAATGATGTGGCTGGCCACATAACATGATATATAGCGGCCACATTAAAATGATGTGGCTGGCCACATAACATGATATATAGCGGCCACATTAAAATGATGTGGCTGGCCACATAACATGATATATCGCGGCCACGTTAAAATGATGTGGCTGGCCACATAAATTATATTCTGGCCCACATTAAAATGATGTGGCTGGCCATGTAAATTATACAGTGGCCGACTTTAAAATGATGTGGCTGGCCACATAAATTATATAGTGGCCCACATTAAAATAAATTGGTCTGCCACATAAATAATATATCGGCCCACGTTAAAATGTTGTGGCTGGCAACATGAATGATATGCCGGCCCACGTTAAAATGTTGTGGCTGGCCACATGAATGATATGCCGGCCCACGTTAAAATGTTGTGGCTGGCCACATGAATGATATACCGGCCCACGTTAAAATGAAGTGGCTGGCCACATGAATGATATACCGGCCCACGTTAAAATGTTGTGGCTGGCCACATGAATGATATACCGGCCCACATTAAAATGTTGTGGCTGGCCA
Organism: Nerophis ophidion; assembly: GCF_033978795.1. Taxonomy (NCBI): domain Eukaryota; kingdom Metazoa; phylum Chordata; class Actinopteri; order Syngnathiformes; family Syngnathidae; genus Nerophis; species Nerophis ophidion. The sequence continues at coordinate 2,146,874 of NC_084614.1, forward strand.
CATAAATGATATAGTGGCCCACGTTAAAATGAAGTGGCTGGCCACATAAATGATATAGTGGCCCACGTTAAAATGAAGTGGCTGGCCACATAAATGACATAGCACAACCCACATAAAATGTTATCGTCGACCACACTAATTAGAGTGGCGGGTCACGGTAATTGATGTGGTGGTCAAGGCTAAATGAGGTGGTGGCACATGTACAATTTAAAAGGTGTGCATCCTCCCCAGGTTCCTAAATGTGAAGATTCAAGAGGGCGACGCCCACAACATCTTCTGCCCCGCCTACGAGTGTTACCAGCTGGTGCCCGTGCACGTCATCGAGAGCGTGGTGTCCAGGGAGATGGACCAGCGCTACCTGCAGTTTGACATCAAGGTGGACTCATCTTATTACTCAATTGTCCCACTGCATTGTCACAGTTCAGTAGATAGAAGGTGCTTTGTAGTCACATGCACAGTTAAACAGCTAGTTAATGACCCTAACCCGCATATGTGAGAGTCCAGTCCATAGTGGATCTAACATAATAGTGTGAGAGTCCAGTCCATAGTGGATCTAACATAATAGTGTGAGAGTCCAGTCCATAGTGGATCTAACATAATAGTGTGAGAGTCCAGTCCATAGTGGATCTAACATAATAGTGAGAGTCCAGTCCATAGTGGATCTAACATAATAGTGAGAGTCCAGTCCATAGTGGATCTAACATAATAGTGTGAGAGTCCAGTCCATAGTGGATCTAACATAATAGTGTGAGAGTCCAGTCCATAGTGGATCTAACATAATAGTGAGAGTCCAGTCCATAGTGGATCTAACATAATAGTGAGAGTCCAGTCCATAGTGGATTTAACATAATAGTGTGAGAGTCCAGTCCATAGTGGATCTAACATAATACTGTGAGAGTCCAGTCCATAGTGGATCTAACATAATAGTGTGAGAGTCCAGTCCATAGTGGATCTAACATAATAGTGTGAGAGTCCAGTCCATAGTGGATCTAACATAATAGTGTGAGAGTCCAGTCCATAGTGGATCTAACATAATAGTGTGAGAGTCCAGTCCATAGTGGATCTAACATAATAGTGTGAGAGTCCAGTCCATAGTGGATCTAACATAATAGTGTGAGTCCAGTCCATAGTGGATCTAACATAATAGTGTGAGAGTCCAGTCCATAGTGGATCTAACATAATAGTGTGAGAGTCCAGTCCATAGTGGATCTAACATAATAGTGTGAGAGTCCAGTCCATAGTGGATCTAACATAATAGTGTGAGAGTCCAGTCCATAGTGGATCTAACATAATAGTGTGAGAGTCCAGTCCATAGTGGATCTAACATAATAGTGTGAGAGTCCAGTCCATAGTGGATCTAACATAATAGTGTGAGAGTCCAGTCCATAGTGGGTCTAACATAATAGTGTGAGAGTCCAGTCCATAGTGGATCTAACATAATAGTGTGAGAGTCCAGTCCATAGTGGATCTAACATAATAGTGTGAGTCCCGTCCATAGTGGATCTAACATAATAGTGAGAGTCCAGTCCATAGTGGATCTAACATAATAGTGTGAGAGTCCAGTCCATAGTGGATCTAACATAATAGTGTGAGAGTCCAGTCCATAGTGGATCTAACATAATAATGAGAGTCCAGTCCATAGTGGATCTAACATAATAGTGAGAGTCCAGTCCATAGTGGATCTAACATAATAGTGAGAGTTCAGTCCATAGTGGATTTAACATAATAGTGTGAGAGTCCAGTCCATAGTGGATCTAACATAATAGTGTGAGTCCCGTCCATAGTGGATCTAACATAATAGTGAGAGTCCAGTCCATAGTGGATCCAACATAATAGTGTGAGAGTCCAGTCCATAGTGGATCTAACATAATAGTGTGAGTCCAGTCCATAGTGGATCTAACATAATAATGAGAGTCCAGTCCATAGTGGATCTAACATAATAGTGAGAGAGTCCAGTCCATAGTGGATCTAACATAATAATGAGAGTCCAGTCCATAGTGGATCTAACATAATAGTGTGAGAGTCCAGTCCATAGTGGATCTAACATAATAATGAGAGTCCAGTCCATAGTGGATTTAACATAATAGTGTGAGAGTCCAGTCCATAGTGGATCTAACATAACAGTGAGAGTCCAGTCCATAGTGGATCTAACATAATAGTGAGAGTCCAGTCCATAGTGGATCTAACATAATAATGAGAGTCCAGTCCATAGTGGATTTAACATAATAGTGTGAGAGTCCAGTCCATAGTGGATCTAACATAACAGTGAGAGTCCAGTCCATTGTGGATCTAACATAATAGTGAGAGTCCAGTCCATAGTGGGGCCAGCAAGAGACCATCCCGAGTGGAGACAGGTCAGCAGCGCAGAGATGTCTCCAACCGAAGCACAGACAAGTGGTCCACCCCAGGTCTTGACTCTGGACAGCCAGCACTTCATCCATGGCCACCGGACCTGTGACCCCCCCCCCCCCCCCGTCCCCCCTCCACTCAGGAGAGGGGGGCACAGGAGAAAAGAAAAGAAATGGCAGATCAACCGGTCTAAAAAGGGGGTCTATTTAAAGGCTAGAATATACAAACTACAGTTTTGACCAAAATGATTCAACCCCCACACAATTTTGGTGTTTTAGCAAGTTGGACATTTATTCCGTGTTTTGTTTCTAGTCATATCAAATAAAGATGTGTCAAATAGACAAATGCAACTTCAATTGTAACACTGTATTTGACAAAATAGCAAAAAAGGACATTTTTCTTAATATGTGATTGAGAACATGATTGAAGCCCCTAGTTGCATGCATCTTTAGTACTTAGTAGAACAGTAATGACATCCTTCAAAGGTGATACATAACTTCTTGCAAGCATCTCCAGTATTTGAGCCCATTCCTCTTGGGCAAAGGCCTCCAGTTCATTCATATTCTTGGACTTGTGTGCTGCAACTGCCTTCTTCAAGTCCCACCACAGCTTTTCTAGAGGATTTAGGTCTGGCCACTCCAGAGTCTTCCAGCCCTTCTTCTGCAACCACTCTGAGGTATGCTTGGGATCCTTGTCCTGTTGGAAGGTCCAAGGTCTCCCAAGCCTCAGCTTCCTCACTGACTTCATGACATTTGCAGCTAATATATCCTGCTAGCAAATACAATTCATAATGCCTTGAAGGCGCTGGAGATTCCCGCTACCTGAGGCAGAGAAACAGCCCCAGAGCATGATTGACCCCCCACCATGCTTAACAGTAGGCCAGGTGTTCTTCTCTTTGTAAGATTCATTATTTCTCCTCCAGACATAACCTTGATTCATAGGACCAAAGAGTTCCAGTTTTGTCTCATCACTCCATAGAACAGTTTCCTAAAACCTTTGGGGGTTGTCCAGATGACTTTTGGCATACTGGAGTCTATTTTACTTGTACCTGGTAGTCAGAAGTGGGGTGCGCCTGGGAGTTCTGGCATGGAGGCCTTCATCTCGTAGTGCGCGCCTTATTGTCTGGGACGAAACCTGCGTTCCCCCCTCTGCAATGTCCTGTTGTAGTTCCTCAGCTGTTACCCGGGGGTTTTTCACACAGCATCCTCTTTCTACCACGCCCAGGTCATGTTTCCACTGTGCCTTTAGCTTTAAACTTGCCAATTATGTCTCTTGGAATGTGTAATGTCTTTGCTATTTTCTTATATCCATATCCTTTCTTCCTTGACCACTCCCTGGACTTCACCATGTTGCAAATACACCATTGACCATCTACAAGAAGATGAGCATCACAGTCTTTTTCAATCAGTTTAATTGTTGCCCGTTATGGTTCTAATCACATCTACAGGTGTTGTCAACACCTGATTGAAAAGACTTTATTCAAATTCTGTTCTTAAGAGTTATGATCTTCAAGGGCTTCAATCATGTTCTCAATGAGATATTAAGAAAAATGTCCTTTTTTGCTATTTTGTCAAATACAGTGTTACAATTGAAGTTGCATTTGTCTATTTGACACATCTTTATTTGATATGACTATAAACTAAATACGGAATAAATGTCCAACTTGCTAAAACACCAAAATTGTGTGGGGGTTGAACAATTTGGATCACAACTGTAGTTTTAAGATGAGACTTAAATGCTTCAACTGAGGTAACATCTCTAACTGTTACCTGTAGAACATTCCAGAGTACTGGAGCCCCAGTAGAAAACGCTCTATAGCCCGCAGACCTTTTTTGGGCTCTGGGAATCACTAATAAGTCAGAGTTCTTTGAAGGCAGATTTCTTACCGGGACATCTGGCCAGGATCTTCAGCTCTCACTGGACTGGTTCGCAGCCCAGTGTGGATCGACTGGGATGGGAATCAGCAGTCCGAGTCCGTGGTTCTCGCCCGGAAAAGGGTGGAGTGCCATCTCCGGGTTGGGGAGGAGTTCAAGTACCTGGGAGTCTTGTTCACCAGTGAGGGAAGAGTGGATGGTGAGATCCAGTGTGGCGTCTTCAGTAATGCAGACGCTGTATCGCTCCCTTGTGGTGAAGAAGGAGCTGAGCCAGAAGGCAAAGCTCTCAATTTACCGGTCGATCTACGTTCCCATCCTCACCTATGGTCATGAGCTTTGGGTCATGACCGAAAGGATAAGATCACGGGTACATGAGTTTTGTCCACCGGGTGGCGGGTCTCTCCCTTAGAGATAGGGTGAGAAGCTCTGTCATCCGGGAGGAACTCAAAGTAAAGCCGCTGCTCCTCCACATGGAGAGGAGCCAGATGAGGTGGTTCGGGCATCTGGTCAGGATGCCACCCGAGGGCACGTCCGACTGGGGAAGACTATGTCTCCCGGCTGGCCTGGGAACGCCTCGGGATCCCCCGGGAGGAGCTGGACCAAGTGGCTGGGGAGAGGGAAGTTTGGGCTTCCCTGCTTAGGCTGCTGCCCCCGCGACCCGACCTCGTTTAAGCGGAAGAAGATGGATGGATGGACTTGATGTCACATGACTAACCCTGATGTGTCACAATGTATCAGCATTGACGTAGTGAGCATAAAGATCCACTAGATGGTGCTGCTGTGAAGGATGACTGCTGTGTAATGAGTGCCCCCGCAGGACTGGAGTGGAAGTGTATTGAGTGGAATGTGTGCTTGCTGCAGGCCTTTGTGGAGAACAACCCTGCCATCCGCTGGTGTCCCGCAGCCCGCTGTGAGAGGGCGGTCCGACTCAGCAGACCTGGCCCGGGAGAAAGTGATGCCCACAGCTTCCCATTGCTGCCCTCCCCCGCCGTGGACTGTGGCAAGGGCCACCTCTTCTGCTGGTACCACGCCACACACTCAGTCTTTAAACACATCCTGCACACTGTGCCTTGCTCAAGGGCCACCTCTTCTGCTGGTACCACACCACACACTCAGTCTTTAAACACATCCTGCACACTGTGCCTTGCTCAAGGGCCACCTCTTCTGCTGGTACCACGCCACACACTCAGTCTTTAAACACATCCTGCACACTGTGCCTTGCTCAAGGGCCACCTCTTCTGCTGGTACCACACCACACACTCAGTCTTTAAACACATCCTGCACACTGTGCCTTGCTCAAGGGCCACCTCTTCTGCTGGTACCACACCACACACTCAGTCTTTAAACACATCCTGCACACTGTGCCTTGCTCAAGGGCCACCTCTTCTGCTGGTACCACACCACACACTCAGTCTTTAAACACATCCTGCACACTGTGCCTTGCTCAAGGGCCATGCCCACAACCCTCACACCCTCTGTGATAAATCTTATCAACTTTATTTTATTTTATTATGTGCTAATAAATCTGATAAGTTGTTGTCATGCTGTGTGCTAATAAACTATCTAATTTGTTTTTGTGCTACGTGCTAAAAAAGTAGCTAAGTGGTTTTCATACTGCGTGTTAATAATGTAGCTAATTTTTTTTTTTGTGTGCTCATAAAGTAGTTGTTTTCATGCTATTGGCTAATAAATTAGCTAAGTTGTTTTCATGCTATGGGCTAATAAATTAGCTAAGTTTTTTTTGTGCTATGTGCCAATAAAGTAGCTAAGTTGTTTTCATCATGTGTGCAAATAAAGTAGCTAAGTTGTTTTTGTGCTGTGCGCTAATAAATTACCCAAGTTTTTTTCGTGCTAGTAAATTAGCTAAGATGTTTTCGTGTTATGTGCCAATTAAGTAGCTAAGTAGTTTTCATGCTATGTGCAAATTAAGTAGCTAAGTTGTTTTTGTGCTGTGTGCTAATAAATTACCCAAGTTTTTTTCGTGCTAGTAAATTAGCTAAGATGTTTTCGTGCTAGTAAATTAGCTAAGATGTTTTCGTGTTATGTGCCAATTAAGTAGCTAAGTAGTTTTCATGCTATGTGCAAATTAAGTAGCTAAGTTGTTTTTGTGCTGTGTGCCAATAAAGTAGCTAAGTTGTTTTCGTCCAATGTGCAAATTAAGTAGCTAAGTTGTTTTTGTGCTGTGTGCCAGTAAAGTAGCTAACTTGTTTTCGTCCTGTGTGCAAATTAAGTAGCTAAGTTGTTTTTGTGCTGTGCGCTAATAAATTATCTAAGTTGTTTTCGTGCTACGTGCTAGTAAATTAGCTAAGTTGTTTTTGTGCTGTGCGCTAATAAATTATCTAAGTTGTTTTTGTGCTACGTGCTCGTAAATTAGCTAAGTTGTGTTTGTGCTTTGTGCTAATAAATTAGCTAAATTGTTTTTGTGTTGTGAACTAGTAAATTAGCTGAGTTGTTTTTTGTGCTGTGTGCTAATAAATTATCTAAGTTGTGTTTGTGCTATGTGCTAATAAATTAGCTGAGTTGTATTTTTGCTATGTGCTAATAAATTAGCTGAGTTGTTTTTTTGCTGTGTGCTAATAAATTAGCTAAGTTGTTTTCATGGAATAAATTAGCTGAGTTGTTTTCGCGCTGTGTACTAGTAAATTAGCTGAGTTTGTTTTTGTGTTGTGTGCTAATAAATTAGCTAAGTTGTGTTTGTGCTATGTGCTAATAAATTAGCTGAGTTGTTTTAATGCTATCTGGTAGTAAATTAGCTAGGTTGTTTTTGTGCTGTGTGCTAATAAATTAGCTAAGTTGTTTTCGTGTTGTGTGCTAATAAATTAGCTAAGTTGTTTTCATTAAATAAATTAGCTGAGTTGTTTTCGTGCTGTGTGCTAATAAATAAGCTGAGTTGTTTTCATTAAATAAATTAGCTGAGTTGTTTTTGTGCTGTGTGCTAATAAATTAGCTAAGTTGTTTTCGTGTTGTGTACTAGTAAATTAGCTGAGTTCGTTTTTGTGTTGTGTGCTAATAAATTATCTAAGTTGTGTTTGTGCTATGTCCTAATAAATTAGCTAAGTTGTTTTCATGCAATAAAATAGCTGAGTTGTTTTTGTGCTGTGTGCTAATAAATTAGCTAAGTTGTTTTCATGCTGTCTGGTAGTAAATTAGCTAAGTTGTTTTTGTGCTATGTGCCAATAAAGTAGCTAAGTTGTTTTCGTGCTGTGTTCTAACAATTTATTTAGGTAGTTTTCATGCTGTTTGCTAATAAATGATTGAAGTGATGTTTGTGCTGTGTGCTAAAAAATTTAGCTAAGTAGTTTTCATGCTGTTTGCTAATAAAGTAGCTGAGTGGTTTGAGTCCTGGAGTGGTGTGTGTGCAGGGAGTGTCTTGGCGAGGCCCACGAGCCATGTGACTGTCACACGTGGAGGAAGTGGCTCCAGAAGGTGACGGAGATGAAGCCGGAGGAATGTGAGTTGAGTTAGCGCCCGCTGGCAGCAACTAATAATAATAATAATAAGTAAGCGGTGGCAGCAAGTATTGTGTGAGGGCAGCGTTGAGGTGTGTGTGGCCCCGCCCACAGTGGCAGGTGTGGGCGAGGCCTACGAGGACGCGGCCAACTGTCTGTGGCTGCTGACCAACTCCAAGCCGTGTGCCAACTGCAAGTCGCCCATCCAGAAGAACGAGGGCTGCAACCACATGCAGTGTGCCAAGGTACGTGTCGCCAAGCCCCGCCCCCTCTTGTGTCTTTACTTTCACCCGCCGACTCGTCTCTTCCCAGTGCAAGTACGACTTCTGCTGGATCTGTCTGGAGGAGTGGAAGAAGCACAGCTCCTCCACGGGAGGATACTACCGCTGCACTCGCTACGAGGTCATCCAGCAGCTGGAGGAGCAGTCCAAGGAGATGACCGTGGAGGTAGAGAGCTGGCAACACCTCCTCTCACCTGGCTGCCATGCAACATCACACTGTGCCTCCGTCCGCAGGCCGAGAAGAAGCACAAGAGCTTCCAGGAGTTGGATCGCTTCATGCACTACTACAGCAGGTTCAAGAACCACGAGCACAGCTACAAGGTGGCACCCTCTTTCTTTGTCTTTCTCTTCTAATTACAACTTGTGTCACTTCCTGGATGTGTCCCTTTACTTTTGTCCACGTGTCCTCTCACTTCCTGGATGTATCCCTTTACTTTTGTCCACGTGTCCTCTCACTTCCTGGATGTGTCCCTTTACTTTTGTCCACGTGTCCTCTCACTTCCTGGATGTGTCCCTTTACTTTTGTCCACGTGTCCTCTCACTTCCTGGATGTGTCCCTTTACTTTTGTCCACGTGTCCTCTCACTTCCTGGATGTGTCCCTTTACTTTTGTCCATGTGTCCTCTCACTTCCTGGACGTGTCCCTTTACTTTTGTCCACGTGTCCTCTCACTTCCTGGACGTGTCCCTTTACTTTTGTCCACGTGTCCTCTCACTTCCTGGATGTGTCCCTTTACTTTTGTCCACGTGTCCTCTCACTTCCTGGATGTGTCCCTTTACTTTTGTCCACGTGTCCTCTCACTTCCTGGATGTGTCCCTTTACTTTTGTCCACGTGTCCTCTCACTTCCTGGATGTGTCCCTTTACTTTTGTCCACGTGTCCTCTCACTTCCTGGATGTGTCCCTTTACTTTTGTCCACGTGTCCTCTCACTTCCTGGATGTGTCCCTTTACTTTTGTCCACGTGTCCTCTCACTTCCTGGATGTGTCCCTTTACTTTTGTCCACGTGTCCTCTCACTTCCTGGATGTGTCCCTTTACTTTTGTCCACGTGTCCTCTCACTTCCTGGATGTTTCCCTTTACTTTTGTCCACGTGTCCTCTCACTTCCTGGATGTGTCCCTTTACTTTTGTCCACGTGTCCTCTCACTTCCTGGATGTGTCCCTTTACTTTTGTCCACGTGTCCTCTCACTTCCTGGATGTGTCCCTTTACGTTTGTCCACGTGTCCTCTCACTTCCTGGATGTGTCCCTTTACTTTTGTCCACGTGTCCTCTCACTTCCTGGATGTGTCCCTTTACTTTTGTCCACGTGTCCTCTCACTTCCTGGGTGTGTCCCTTTACTTTTGTCCACGTGTCCTCTCACTTCCTGGATGTGTCCCTTTACTTTTGTCCACGTGTCCTCTCACTTCCTGGGTGTGTCCCTTTACTTTTGTCCACGTGTCCTCTCACTTCCTGGATGTGTCCCTTTACTTTTGTCCACGTGTCCTCTCACTTCCTGGATGTGTCCCTTTACTTTTGTCCACGTGTCCTCTCACTTCCTGGATGTGTCCCTTTACTTTTGTCCACGTGTCCTCTCACTTCCTGGGTGTGTCCCTTTACTTTTGTCCACGTGTCCTCTCACTTCCTGGGTGTGTCCCTTTACTTTTGTCCACGTGTCCTCTCACTTCCTGGATGTGTCCCTTTACTTTTGTCCACGTGTCCTCTCACTTCCTGGATGTGTCCCTTTACTTTTGTCCACGTGTCCTCTCACTTCCTGGGTGTGTCCCTTTACTTTTGTCCACGTGTCCTCTCACTTCCTGGATGTGTCCCTTTACTTTTGTCCACGTGTCCTCTCACTTCCTGGATGTGTCCCTTTACTTTTGTCCACGTGTCCTCTCACTTCCTGGATGTGTCCCTTTACTTTTGTCCACGTGTCCTCTCACTTCCTGGATGTGTCCCTTTACTTTTGTCCACGTGTCCTCTCACTTCCTGGATGTGTCCCTTTACTTTTGTCCACGTGTCCTCTCACTTCCTGGATGTGTCCCTTTACTTTTGTCCACGTGTCCTCTCACTTCCTGGATGTATCCCTTTACTTTTGTCCACGTGTCCTCTCACTTCCTGGATGTGTCCCTTTACTTTTGTCCACGTGTCCTCTCACTTCCTGGATGTGTCCCTTTACTTTTGTCCACGTGTCCTCTCACTTCCTGGATGTGTCCCTTTACTTTTGTCCACGTGTCCTCTCACTTCCTGGATGTGTCCCTTTACTTTTGTCCACGTGTCCTCTCACTTCCTGGATGTGTCCCTTTACTTTTGTCCACGTGTCCTCTCACTTCCTGGGTGTGTCCCTTTACTTTTGTCCACGTGTCCTCTCACTTCCTGGATGTGTCCCTTTACTTTTGTCCACGTGTCCTCTCACTTCCTGGATGTGTCCCTTTACTTTTGTCCACGTGTCCTCTCACTTCCTGGATGTGTCCCTTTACTTTTGTCCACGTGTCCTCTCACTTCCTGGATGTGTCCCTTTACTTTTGTCCACGTGTCCTCTCACTTCCTGGGTGTGTCCCTTTACTTTTGTCCACGTGTCCTCTCACTTCCTGGGTGTGTCCCTTTACTTTTGTCCACGTGTCCTCTCACTTCCTGGATGTGTCCCTTTACTTTTGTCCACGTGTCCTCTCGCTTCCTGGATGTGTCCCTTTACTTTTGTCCACGTGTCCTCTCGCTTCCTGGATGTGTCCCTTTACTTTTGTCCACGTGTCCTCTCGCTTCCTGGATGTGTCCCTTTACTTTTGTCCACGTGTCCTCTCGCTTCCTGGATGTGTCCCTTTACTTTTGTCCACGTGTCCTCTCGCTTCCTGGATGTGTCCCTTTACTTTTGTCCACGTGTCCTCTCGCTTCCTGGATGTGTCCCTTTACTTTTGTCCACGTGTCCTCTCGCTTCCTGGATGTGTCCCTTTACTTTTGTCCACGTGTCCTCTCGCTTCCTGGATGTGTCCCTTTACTTTTGTCCACGTGTCCTCTCGCTTCCTGGATGTGTCCCTTTACTTTTGTCCACGTGTCCTCTCGCTTCCTGGATGTGTCCCTTTACTTTTGTCCCCGTGTCCTCTCGCTTCCTGGATGTGTCCCTTTACTTTTGTCCCCGTGTCCTCTCACTTCCTGGATGTGTCCCTTTACTTTTGTCCCCGTGTCCTCTCACTTCCTGGATGTGTCCCTTTACTTTTGTCCCCGTGTCCTCTCACTTCCTGGATGTGTCCCTTTACTTTTGTCCACGTGTCCTCTCACTTCCTGGATGTGTCCCTTTACTTTTGTCCACGTGTCCTCTCACTTCCTGGATGTGTCCCTTTACTTTTGTCCACGTGTCCTCTCACTTCCTGGATGTGTCCCTTTACTTTTGTCCACGTGTCCTCTCACTTCCTGGATGTGTCCCTTTACTTTTGTCCACGTGTCCTCTCACTTCCTGGATGTGTCCCTTTACTTTTGTCCACGTGTCCTCTCACTTCCTGGATGTGTCCCTTTACTTTTGTCCACGTGTCCTCTCACTTCCTGGATGTGTCCCTTTACTTTTGTCCACGTGTCCTCTCACTTCCTGGATGTGTCCCTTTACTTTTGTCCACGTGTCCTCTCACTTCCTGGATGTGTCCCTTTACTTTTGTCCACGTGTCCTCTCACTTCCTGGATGTGTCCCTTTACTTTTGTCCACGTGTCCTCTGACTTCCTGGATGTGTCCCTTTACTTTTGTCCACGTGTCCTCTCACTTCCTGGATGTGTCCCTTTACTTTTGTCCACGTGTCCTCTCACTTCCTGGATGTGTCCCTTTACTTTTGTCCACGTGTCCTCTCACTTCCTGGATGTGTCCCTTTACTTTTGTCCACGTGTCCTCTCACTTCCTGGATGTGTCCCTTTACTTTTGTCCACGTGTCCTCTCACTTCCTGGATGTGTCCCTTTACTTTTGTCCACGTGTCCTCTCACTTCCTGGATGTGTCCCTTTACTTTTGTCCACGTGTCCTCTCACTTCCTGGATGTGTCCCTTTACTTTTGTCCACGTGTCCTCTCAGCTGGAGCAAAAACTGCTGAAGACATCAAAGGAGAAGATGGAGCAGCTGAGCAGAGCCTTCATCAGCCGTGAGTTCACTGATATCACCTTCTTCACTACTGTGATATCATGTGCGATACCAGCAGTCCTGCAGAGTGTTTACTTGTGTGTGATATCATGTGTGATACAAGCAGTCCTACAGTGTTTACTCCTGTGTGATATCATGTGTGATATCATGTGTGATACAAGCACTCATACAGTGTTTACTTGTGTGAGATATCATGTGCGATACAGCATTCCTGCAGCGTGTTTACTTGTGTTTGATATTGTGTGCGATACTAGCAGTCCTGCAGTGTTTACTTGTGTGTGATATCATGTGCGATACAAGCAGTCCTGCAGAGTGTTTACTTGTGTGTGATATCATGTGCGATACAAGCAGTCCTGCAGTGTTTGTGTGTGATATCATGTGCGATACAAGCAGTCCTGCAGAGTGTTTACTTATGTGTGATACAAGCAGTCCTGCAGTGTTTGTGTGCGATATCATGTGCGATACAAGCAGTCCTGCAGCGTGTTTACTTGTATGTGATATTGTGTGATTTGAGCAGTCCTGCAAAGTGTTTACTTATGTTTGATATCATGTGTGATATGAGGAGTCCTACAGCGTGCCTACTTGTGTGTGATATCAAGTGCGATACAAGCAGTCCTGCAGAGTGTTTACTTGTGTGTGCGATACGAGCAGTCCTGCAGAGTGTTTACCTGTGTGCGATATCATGTCCGATACAAGCGGTGCTGCCGAGTGTTTACTTGTGTGCGATATCATGTGCGATACAAGCAGTCCTGCAGTGTGTTTACTTGTGTGCGATACGAGCAGTCCTGCAGAGTGTTTACCTGTGTGCGATATCATGTCCGATACAAGCGGTGCTGCAGAGTGTTTACTTGTGTGCGATATCATGTCCGATACAAGCAGTCCTGCAGAGTGTTTACTTGTGTGCGATACGAGCAGTCCTGCGGTGTGTGTGACATGAAGTGCGATACCAGCAGTGTGTGTTGTGGCCAGGTGAGGGCGCCACACCTGACACGCGCTTCATGGAGGACGGCGTGAGGGAGCTGCTGAAGACTCGGCGTGTGCTGAAGTGTTCGTACCCGTATGGCTTCTTCCTGCAGCAGGGCAGCACCCAGAAGGAGATCTTTGAGCTCATGCAGGTACGGCGCACCTGGCAGCCAGGCCCCGCCCCCCCTGAAGGTGTGTGTCTGTGGGCAGACGGACCTGGAGATGGTGGTGGAGGACCTGGCCCAGAAGGTGAACCGCTCCTACCTGAGGACGCCGTGTCACAAGATGGTCGGCGCCGCTCGCCTGGTCCAGCAGAAGAGGCAGGAGTTCCTGGCCTCTGTCGCCCGCGGGGTGGCACCTAATGACTCACCTGAGCTGCCACGGCGCAGGTAAGCACAGCAAGTGTGTCACCAGGAAGTGTGTCACCTGGAAGTGTGTCCCCCCCTGCTCTTGTTGCTTGCAGTTATCCTGGAGGATCTTGGGACTGGGAGTACTTGAACTTCACTTCCCCCGAGGTAAAACTGGACCTCTTCAAGTATTATATTACACCCATAGAAGTACTCTGATAGTACAAGTCAGTATTAAGGAGTACACCCATAGAAGTACTCTGATAGTACAAGTCAGTATTAAGGAGTACACTCATAGAAGTACTCTGATAGTACAAGTCAGTATTAAGGAGTACACTCATAGAAGTACTCTGATAGTACAAGTCAGTATTAAGGAGTACACCCATAGAAGTACTCTGATAGTACAAGTCAGTATTAAGGAGTACACCCATAGAAGTACTCTGATAGTACAAGTCAGTATTAAGGAGTACACCCATAGAAGTACTCTGATAGTACAAGTCAGTATTAAGGAGTACACTCATAGAAGTACTCTGATAGTACAAGTCAGTATTAAGGAGTACACTCATAGAAGTACTCTGATAGTACAAGTCAGTATTAAGGAGTACACTCATAGAAGTACTCTGATAGTACAAGTCAGTATTAAGGAGTACACCCATAGAAGTACTCTGATAGTACAAGTCAGTATTAAGGAGTACACCCATAGAAGTACTCTGATAGTACAAGTCAGTATTAAGGAGTACACTCATAGAAGTACTCTGATAGTACAAGTCAGTATTAAGGAGTACACCCATAGAATTACTCTGATAGTACAAGTCAGTATTAAGGAGTACACTCATAGAAGTACTCTGATAGTACAAGTCAGTATTAAGGAGTACACTCACAGAAGTACTCTGATAGTACAAGTCAGTATTAAGGAGTACACCCATAGAATTACTCTGATAGTACAAGTCAGTATTAAGAAGTACACTCATAGAAGTACTCTGATAGTACACGTCAGTATTAAGGAGTACACTCATAGAAGTACTCTGATAGTACAAGTCAGTATTAAGGAGTACACCCATAGAAGTACTCTGACGGTACAAGTCAGTATTAAGAAGTACTCTGATAGTACAAGTCAGTATTAAGAAGTACACCCATAGAAGTACTCTGATAGTACAAGTCAGTATTAAGAAGTACACCCATAGAAGTACTCTGATAGTACAAGTCAGTATTAAGAAGTACACCCATAGAAGTACTCTGATAGTACAAGTCAGTATTAAGGAGTACACCCATAGAATTACTCTGATAGTACAAGTCAGTATTAAGGAGTACACTCATAGAAGTACTCTGATAGTACAAGTCAGTATTAAGGAGTACACCCATAGAATTACTCTGATAGTACAAGTCAGTATTAAGGAGTACACTCATAGAAGTACTCTGATAGTACAAGTCAGTATTAAGGAGTACACCCATAGAATTACTCTGATAGTACAAGTCAGTATTAAGAAGTACACTCATAGAAGTACTCTGATAGTACAAGTCAGTATTAAGGAGTACACCCATAGAATTACTCTGATAGTACAAGTCAGTATTAAGAAGTACACTCATAGAAGTACTCTGATAGTACAAGTCAGTATTAAGGAGTACACTCATAGAAGTACTCTGATAGTACAAGTCAGTATTAAGTAGTACACCCATAGAAGTACTCTGATAGTACAAGTCAGTATTAAAGAGTACACTCATAGAATTACTCTGATAGTACAAGTCAGTATTAAGGAGTACACTCATAGAAGTACTCTGATAGTACAAGTCAGTATTAAGAAGTACACTCATAGAAGTACTCTGATAGTACAAGTCAGTATTAAGGAGTACACTCATAGAATTACTCTGATAGTACAAGTCAGTATTAAGAAGTACACTCATAGAAGTACTCTGATAGTACAAGTCAGTATTAAGGAGTACACTCATAGAAGTACTCTGATAGTACAAGTCAGTATTAAGAAGTACACCCATAGAAGTACTCTGATAGTACAAGTCAGTATTAAGAAGTACACCCATAGAAGTACTCTGATAGTACAAGTCAGTATTAAGAAGTACACCCATAGAAGTACTCTGATAGTACAAGTCAGTATTAAGAAGTACACCCATAGAAGTACTCTGATAGTACAAGTCAGTATTAAGAAGTACACCCATAGAAGTACTCTGATAGTACAAGTGTACAAGTGAGTGTATTGAAATAGTAAGTATTGCAGTATTAGTACTCTGATAGTACAGGTGAATGTATGGATATCAATATCCCTAGTATCAATCGGGGGTGGGCAATGTGGCTGATAACGGGATCACAGTATCAGTGTTGTGTATCGGTCCAATAGAGAATTATTGATATTTTTAATGAGCTGGAGACAAATACTTCAACTATGTGACTACTTCATAAAAGTACTTCCTGGTTGCAGGGGATTGTCTAGTCCAGTTAGGCTGATGTCATTAGTCATTAATAGACATTATTAGTCATTATTACTCAATATTACTCATTATTAGTCATTATTAGTCATTAGTCATTAATAGACATTATTAGTCATTATTACTCACTCGACATTATTAGACATTATTTGTCATTATTACTCATTATTAGTCATTATTACTCATTATTAGTCATTATTACTCATTAATAGACTTAGTCATTATTACTCATTCGACAATGTTAGACATTATTCGACATTATTAGTCATTATTAGTCATTATTAGTCATTATTACTCATTATTAGTCATTATTGCTTATTTGGGACGGCGTGGCGCAGTGGAAGAGTGGCCGTGTGCAACCCGAGGGTCCCTGGTTCAAATCCCACCTAGTACCAACCTCGTCGCGTCTGTTGTGTCCTGAGCAAGACACTTCACCCTTGCTCCTGATGGGTGCTGGTTGGCGCCTTGCATGGCAGCTCCCTCCATCAGTGTGTGAATGTGTGTGTGAATGGGTAAATGTGGAAGTAGTGTCAAAGCGCTTTGAGTACTTTGAAGGTAGAAAAGCGCTATACAAGTACAACCCATTTATCATTTATTAGTCATTATTAGTCATTATTACTCATTATTAGTCATTATTTCTCATTATTAGTCATTATTAGTCATTATTACTCATTATTAGTCATTATTACTCATTATTAGTCATTAATAGACATTACTAGTCATTATTACTCATTCGACATTATTAGACATTATTAGTCATTATTAGTCATTAGTACTCATTATCACTCATTATTAGTCATTACTCATTATTAGTCATTATTACTCATTATTGGTCATTATTACTCATTATCACTCATTATTAGTCATTATTTCTCAATATTACTCATTATTAGTCATTATCAGTCATTATTCATTAATAAACATTATTAGTCATTATTACTCAATATTACTCATTATTAGTCATTACTCATTATTAGTCATTAGTCATTAATAGACATTATTAGTCATTATTGCTCACTCGACATTATTAGACATTATTAGTCATTATTACTCATTATTAGTCATTATTACTCATTAATAGACTTAGTCATTATTACTCATTCGACATTGTTAGACATTATTCGACATTATTAGTCATTATTACTCATTATTACTCATTATTAGACATTATTAGTCAATATTACTCATTATTAGTAATTATTGCTCATTATTAGTCATTATTACTCATTATTAGTCATTATTACTCATTATTAGTCATTATTGCTCATTATTAGTCATTATTACTCATTAGTGGTCATTATTACTCATTATTACTCATTATTAGTCATTATGAGTGGTGTATTATGAGTTGATGTAGAGATGAGCTAGCTTGCAGTGGTGAGAAGATGTGCTGACTCTGTGCCGCTGAGTTGCTGCTGCCTCTCACCATCTTGCAATCACTTCAGGCTGGGAGCCGTCACTCAGTACCGGGACCAGGACCAGGACCGGGACCAGGACCAGGAGACCCACGAGGGAGATCATCACAGGTGTTTCCTCCCACCATAATTGTGTTGAGGTGAAGCGCGTGAACAAGTTTTGCGTCCCGTGCAGGACCCGGCTGACTTCCAGTACCGCCGACGGCAGCGAGCGCGGCGGCGGGGCGAGCTGCTGAACATGCACCACCACCTGCGGAGCAGCAGCAACACTCCAGAGAGCAGCAGGCGCAGCGACGGCAGCACAGGTAAGAACACCTGAGTGACAGCCACCCGGCCACACCTGACTCCTGTGGGCCCCCACCCGACAGATGGTGCGGAGAGGAGAGCGCTGGGCTCCCTGGAGGACGACGACCCCAACATCCTGCTGGCCATCCAGCTGTCCCTGCAGGAGGCACGCTGGGGGCGGGGCCAGGGCGGGAGGGCAGAGCTTGAGCCAAAGGACCCAGACGGCGTCAACAGCGACAGAGCCAGAGGACCCTCCTTTCCCCCACGTCCCCCCAACAGGACAGACTCCGCCTCCCAGCCCCTGCTGCCATCCACCTGCCTCCCCCTGCCGCCTCCGCCTCCCCCGCTCAGCGCCGAGCTGCTGAGACTGGGGGACAGCCTTAAGACACTCGGTGCCGCGCTTTACCACCCTGGTGGCCACGCCCACGGTGCTCTCTGCCACCCCCCGGGGCCTGACGTAGGCCATGGAGAACCCCCCTCCCCTCAGAGTCACTCCCACACGAGCACACGCCCGCCCGAGGCCCAAAACAAAGCGGAAGAAGCGGCAGAGCCCAACCCCCCTGCCCGCTTGTGCCTCCCTTCTCCGGAGTCGGAGTCAGAGCTGCTGCTACTCTCTCCGGTCATCCCACCGGGGGGCCCCTTCACCCCCAGTGACCCTGAGAGTCTGGAGCCCCTGGACCCCACAGCCAGCGCCCAGCTGCTGGACAACATCATGGCCTGGTTCAACCACAACATCACCCCCCAGAACAACCCCCAGAGCCTGGCACTCATCCCCTCGCCGCCCACCACCGAAACAGACTCCTCCCCCGACACTCTCACCGACAGCCTGGCCTCAAGGAGCGCCGCCCCGGCCCAGCAGCCCTCGGAGGGTGTGCCCTCGGAGGACTCCTGTCCCAGCAGACCCAGCACCCTGGAGTTGGACAGCGGGTCGCCCCGCCGGGCCACGCGGGACCACAAGGAGGCGGCGGCGGGCGATGGGCGTGTGGCGGAAACGTCGCCGCAACACGGGGACGGTCTCACGCCCTCGACCCCGGCCCCGGGGAGAGACTTGGACCTGGTGCTCCAGTCGGAGGAGGAGCAGTCGCCTGTGGAATGGCAGGAGGAAGTCCACTTGGTGTGAGAAGGTGTTTCCTGTCGGAGGGAACCTGGAGTCTTCAACATCACTCCTCTTCAGCTTCCTGTTCAAAACCAGGGCTTCCTGTTCCAGACCAGGGCTTCCTGTTCAAAACCAGGGGTTCCTGTTCCAGACCAGGGCTTCCTGTTCAAAACCAGGGGTTCCAATTCCAGACCAGGGGTTCCTGTTCCAGACCAGGGCTTCCTGTTCAAAACCAGGGGTTCCTGTTCCAGACCAGGGCTTCCTGTTCAAAACCAGGGGTTCCAATTCCAGACCAGGGGTTCCTGTTCCAGACCAGGGCTTCCTGTTCAAAACCAGGGGTTTCTGTTCCAGACCAGGGGTTCCTGTTCTAGACCAGGGCTTCCTGTTCCAGACCAGGGCTTCCTGTTCAAAACCAGGGGTTCCTGTTCCAGACCAGGGGTGTCCAAACATGCTAAACACCACATAGCACATGCTAATGTAGGCCACTTTGCTAAATGAGGCATTTTCCAGCATAAAAGTGTCTAAATGAGGTGAAAATACTAAAACTATTATCCTCATCTTACATTAGCATGCTAACTTTACATCCAAACACCTGAGAGTTGTACAACTTGCTGCTTGACACAGTCATGTTGTTAGCTTAGCATGCTAATGCTAACATGTTGAAATGCTAGCATTAACATGCTAACTTTATGCAATCTTACAGTTGAGCATGTATCAGGTTCAAAGTTATATGAAATGAAGGTGTTTGGTGGCAAAACAGTTAGCGTGCGAGAAGGCTAACGTTAGCATGCTAACTGTTTTGCCACCCAACACCTTCATTTCCTATAACTTTGAACCTGATACATGCTAACTGTTAGCATGCTAACATTTGCATTGAAGTTTGACTTGCGCATTTGTCCCAAAATAACTTATTGAAGGGTTTTTTTAGCACTTTGGACACCCCTGCTGGTCCACAGGAAATCAGGCAGCCCTTTGGACACCCCTGCTGGTCTGCAGGAAGTTGGAGCTGAAAAAAGGAAACATCACTTTTGGACTTCTTCTGTTCTTGGGCCCTTTTTTTTTGTTTTTTTTGCCCACTTCTTCTATCTCCATGGCAACATCAGCAAATATGCAGTAGTTGTCACGTGACCAGGTGAGTCCAGCCAATAGGAGAAGACCACAGGTACCAACTCTGGAGTATGACTTCAAAGAAAAGAAGTTCTTTTTTTAAGAGGGCGCCATAAAAAATGGATCATGTTCATGAATTGCTTTAAAATGTGTTGACTTTATTTGAATAGGAATACAGTTCTGTTTTTTAAAAAAAAAAAAGAGGTTTTAGAGCCCCCTGCAGGCTGTGGTGAGAGTTGCATTGTCATGATGACGTCACGTCCTACTTCCTCCGCCACCCAGGGAAAAAAAACAATCATTGGTAGATTTTGGTGCTGGATCCTTCAGCAGGTCAAAGGTTGCACGCACTTCCTGTATGACGTCACCACGCTGCCTTCCAGGTGTGTCCTCTCTCCCTTTTCTCTCTCATGTCTTGTGCTGCTGATCACGTGGCAGATGTGACGTCACACATGCGGAAGTGTCCAAGTGGAGTGAATTAAAAGGAAAAAAGGATGAGTGCTGCTCTTCTTGCCACATCAACCTTATTTAGTCTCCAGGTTTACATTGTACATGTACTTAAACATCTAACAATATATTTATCACAAAATTTCACTTACATGCAGACATGCTGACATATTCATTTTAAACAATAATTATGTGATTGATCACAAATGATGTATCAACACAAACACCTTTATCCTAACCACTGATTATATAAATGTACATAATGTATATATTTATATACGTGTGTGTATATATATATATATATGTGTATACATATATATATTAAGGATGTTAATTTTGCGCTTAAACTTATGTGACTATTCACAAACAAATTATGCATCAACAAACACTACTTTATCTTAACCACTAATTATATATATTTACCGGTATATATACATTATATATATACATATATGTGTGTGTGTGTGTATATATATTTACTGTATTTCCTTGAATTGCCGGCGGGGCGCTAATTAATTTAAAACCTATTCTCACTCCGGCACTTACCAAAGTCATGCAGTAAAAAATTCAGTCTGATGTAAGCTTGGACCTTAAATCCTACTGAATAGCTCTTAATTTTCTTCCCTTTATGCGATTTCAAATGACCGGTATTGAAATCAGCCTCCTCCATTTTGAAAATGATGAGAGGGGAAGTGTCACTCGTGACATCACGAGTTTGACCAGACGGTAATACTAAGCATGCGCTAATTATTTTGCGAAGCGAGTTTGACCCGGCAGTAATTCAAGGCAGGCGCATACTATATGTCCTGCGGCAATTTAAGGAAATACAGTGTCTGTGTGTGTGTATATATATATATATATATATGTATATATATATATATATATATATATATAAACACACACACGCATATACAGTATATGTATGGAATATAATATATATATATATATATATATATATATATATATATATATATATATATATATATATATATATATATATATATATATAAGACAAGTGAGGGGACTCAGAATTGTGTAAAGTGCAAAGTTTGGGGCAATTAAATTACGTGCATTAAAGTAAATAAATACATGTTTTTAAATTTCTGACATTCTCGCGACGAGATTGCATTTCTGTCAAAAATACTAGATTTAAAAAAAAAATTATTTAGATCACGCAAGCGAGCATTTTGCTGCAATTAATCACAATTCAAGAATGTGATTCATTGGATTAATAAAATGAATCATTTGACAACACTTATCAATGATGCATATTATATGTACATATACTAATCATATTTCAAGTATATAAATATGTATGTACATATTTTGTGTGTGTATATATATATATATATATATATATATATATATATATATATATATATATATATATATATATATATATATATATATATAGCGCCCCCGCGACCCCAAAAGGGAATAAGCGGTAGAAAATGGATGGGATGGATATATATATATGTTTTGATTAAACAGAAAAGTATTTTCAGTTCCCCGCCCAGCCTGTAAGAGTCGCTGTGGGGACACAAAGCGGCATTTCCGTCGCTCTCACATGACGTCACGGTGCGCCTACTTTAAACGTCCATCCGACTTTAGCGGCGTCAATTTTTTTTCAACCTTCTTGGTGTAGGATTAATCATCGCGACGCCATGAAACTCGTGAGGTAAATATGTTCAACATGCAGCCTCCCGCTCGATGAGATGATGTTTGTAGAGACAAATGCGGCAGGAAGGACGGATGGACTTAGATTGGCTTGGCGACTTGGCGACTTGGCGGGAAGTGAATGAATGGAGGCAGCTAAACACTCACTTTATGTTAGTCCCAACAAGTCCATTTGAACACAGCTAAATTATCTACTTTTTATCTTGTGCATTGTTGCAAAACTAATATTTATTTTAAGAGTTCCCTGCCGATAGTATTTGTCTAGAGCTGTTAGCATGTTAGCGATGTAGCAGCCACTAATGAGCACGCACTGGCAGCTAAGAAAGATGGTCGAGTATTAATTGTGTTTTTGGCAGGTTTTTGATGAAGCTCAGCCACGAGACTGTGACCATCGAGCTGAAGAACGGAACCCAAGTCCACGGGACCATCACAGGTAAGAGATACGTTGGTGTGCATGTTTCACTGTGGCCACCAGGGGGCGCCCTGCCCGCCATTCCAAGAAGCTATTGTTTGTGTTCGGTCACGTGACTTCTTCCCGGAAGTGAAAACTAGTGGCAATGTACCGATCCAAGATGGCTGTTGTAAGGCGAGCAGCGCTAAAGACCTACTGAAAGCCACTACTTCCAACCACGCAGTCTGATAGTTTGTATATCAATGATGAAATGTTAAAGGGGAACATTAGCACAATTTCAAAAGGGTTAAAAACAATAAAAATCAGTTCCCAGAAGCTTGTTGTATTTTTTGAAGTTTTTTTCAAAATTTTACCAGTCGGAATATCCCTAAATAAAGCTTTAAAGTGCCTTACTTTCGCTATCTTCGAAATCACTGGCCATTTCCCTGTGACGTCATACAGTGCTGCCAATGTAAACAATGGGAATACCACAGCAAGATATAGTGACATTAGCTCGGATTCAGACTCTGATTTCAGCAGTTTAAGCGATTCAACAGATTACGCATGTATTGAAACAGATGGTTGGAATACGAAAGTATTGAAGAAGAAACTGAAGCTATTGACGCTATTCATAGCCATAGCATGGCCGAATAGCTGCGTTAGCATCGCCGGTAAAATGTGCGGACCAAACGATCAGGACTTTCGCATCTTTTGACACTGGAGCAACTTAAATCCGTCGATTGGTAAGTGTTTTTTTCACATTAAATGTGGGTGGAAGGAAACGTAATATAGTTGCAAATGCATCTGCAGGTTATCCATTCATCTCTGTACCATGTCTGCGTTAGCACCGCCGGTAAATAGCATGTTAGCATCGATTAGCGTAGCATGTTAGCATCGATTAGCTGGCAGTCAACATCAACAAAACTCACCTTTGTGATTTCGTTGACTATCATTGCAAAAGCATTTTCAGTTTATCCATACATCTCTGTGCCATGTCTGCCTTAGCATCGCCGGTCAAATGTGGAGACACTGGCACATTCAATGGGGGTCTGGCAGCAAACACTTTGGCATCTTCGGGGCAGTGGTGCAACTTGAATCCCTGTTAGTGTTGTTACACCCTCCGACAACACACCCACCAGGCATGATGTCTCCAAGGTTCCAAAAAATAGTCCAAAAAACGGAAAATAACAGAGCTGAGACCCGGTGTTTGTAATGTGTTGAAAATGAAAATGGCGGGTGTGTTACCTCGGCGACGTCACGTTCTGACGTCATCGCTTCCAGCCCGATAAACAGAAAGGCGTTTAATTCGCCAAAATTCACCCATTTAGAGTTTGGAAATTGGTTAGAAAAATAGATGGTCTTTTTCTGCACCATCAAGGTATATATTGACGCTTACATAGGTCCGCTGATAATGTTCCCCTTTAAAGACCTACTGAAATGAGATGTTCTTATTTAAACGGGGATAGCAGGTCCATTCTATGTGTCATTTTGCGATATTGCCATATTTATGTTGAAAGGATTTATTAGAGAACATCAACGATAAATTTCGCAACTTTTTGTCGCTAATAAAAAAGCCTTGCCTGTACTGGAAGTAGCAGACGATGTGCGCGTGACGTCACGGGTTGTGGAGCTCCTCACATCTGAACATTATTTACTAGGAATGCACCGAATAATCGGTAACCCAATATATTCGGCCGAACATGGCAAAAAAGCCGCCTTTGGTGGAATGAGTTAAAAGCGAGGCCGAATACTGCCGTGTGACGCAATTTTTTGACGCAGTGACGTTGTAACCGGGCGCCTTCGGAAAAATGTCAGCAGTGTGGAGATAGTTTAAAGTGTTGGAAAGTGACAAAATTATTGCAGTTCGAGGAGGTGCCTCAGCAAAGACTTTCAGCACTACTGCTTTAATGTATCATTTAAAAGCCAAACACCCAGAAAAGCATGCCAAGTACGAGAGAGAGACGATTGCGGCTGCAGTAGCTTTAAAGGAGAGCTGGTCACAGCGCGAGAACGCCCACCCCGTCCGTGGCCGACGTCTTTGAGAGGACGAAAAAGTTTGCGACTGACAGTGCCAAAGCAAACGGAATTACAATCAATCAATGTTTATTTATATAGCCCCAAATCACAAATGTCTCAAAGGACTGCACAAATCATTACGACTACAACATCCTCGGAAGAACCCACAAAAGGGCAAGGAAAACTCACACTCAGTGGGCAGGGATGGTAATGGAGTTTGTGGCTTTGGATGATCAACCGTTTAGTGTTGTGGAGGACATTGGCATTGGAAGACTCATGGAGCACATTGAGCCCCGTTACACGAAACCGAGCAGACAGTATTTCTGTGATGTGTGCTTACTGGAGATGTATGACAGTGTTGCAGCCCGCGTCCACCAGCTCTTGGTTAAAGATAATGATGTTCACTTCAGCTTCACAACAGACATATGGAGTGCAGATGTCTGCCCCACCAGCATGCTGAGTTGAATTTCACAATGGGTGACGAGGATTTCAAGTTGCAAAAGATTGTACTTCACTCACAGGAGTTCAGAGGGTCCCATACGTTTACTTAAGCCTTCTGTTTACATTATTAGCATATCTACTGTGGTTAAGCAGACTTTTTCCTAAAGGACAATAATTCATTTGTTGTGGGTTGTTCCACTTTGATGCACTTTTTTTTGGGGAATGCATGTTTTGTTTGAAGGCCTAATATAAATAAAAAACTTTGTGCATTTTTTGAAAAGCAAAGGCTACTGGAATATTAAAAAAATGTCAATATTCAATAAAAATTTACTTTATTTGAAAACCATGTAAAAAAAAAAATCTAGGCTATTTATGCGATATTAAAAAAATTGTGAAAAACTGCATTCATTATTCGGTATTCGGCCGAGCGTTTAAATTTTATTTGGCTTCAGCCAGAAATTTTCATTTCGGTGCATCCCTATTGTTTACAATCATGGCCACCAGCAGCGAGAGCGATTCGGACCGAGAATGCGACGATTTCCCTATTAATTTGAGCGAGGATGAAAGATTTGTGGATGAGGACAGTGAGAGTGAAGGACTAGAAGAAAAAAATAAGACAGGGCAGTGGGAGTGATTCAGATGTTATTCGACACATTTACTAGGATAATTCTGGAAAATCCCTTATCTGCTTATTGTGTTACTAGTGTTTTAGTGAGATTATACTGTCGTACCTGAAAGTCGGAGGGGTGTGGTGACCACCAGTGTCTCTGCCATGGAGGAGCCAAGAAAGTCACAGCTGCAGGAAGAACGACACACGCTCCGCTCATGTTTACGGTAAGAGCCGACCACAATTTTTGTCACTGAAACCTGCCGGTAGACATGTGGTAGAGAAACATGTTCGCTTGACCACTCTGTTCCATAGTAAAGCTTCACAACAAAGACAGCCGGCCGCAATACACAGCTTCCCACCTACATCTTTCTTCTTTGACGTCTCCATTATTAATTGAACAAGTTGCAAAAGATTCAGCAACACAGATGTCCAGAATACTGTGTAATTATGCCATTAAAGCAGACTACTTTTAGACGTGATCGGTGCTGGGAGAACATGTTAAAGTTAAAGTACCAATGATTGTCTCACACACACTCTTGGTGTGGGGAAATTATTCTCTGCATTTGACCCATCACTCTTGATCACCCCTGGGAGGTGAGGGGAGCAGTGGGCAGGAGCGGTGCCGCGCCCGAGAATCATTTTTGGTGATTCAACCCCCAATTCCAACCCAATTTAAAATTGCAATTTAGTAAACTAAAGCGGCCGTATTGGCATGTGTTGCAATGTTAAAATTTCATCGTTGATATATAAACTGTCAGACTGCGTGGTCGCTAGTGGCTTTCAGTAGGTCTTGAACATTGCAACACATGCCAATACAGACAGTTTAGTTTACTGAATTGCAATTTTAAATTTCGCGCGAAAGTATCATGCTAAAACATCACGGTATGATGACGCGTGCGCATGGCGTCACGCATTGTAGAGGACATTTTGTTCCAGCACCGTTCACAGCTATAAGTCCTCTCTTTTCATCGCATAATTCCACAGTATTATGGACATCTGTGTTGATGAATCTTTTGCAACTTGTTCAAGGCCTACTGAAAGCCACTACTACGACCACACAGTCTGATAGTTTATATATCAATGATGAAATATTAACATTGCAACACATGCCAATATGGCCGCTTTAGTTTACTAAATTGCAATTTTAAATTTCCCGCAGTTTCCTGTTGAAAACGTTGCGAAATGATGACGCTTGTTTGTGACGTTATTGGTTGAAGAGTACAGATTAGCGCAACACCATTTGTGGCTAATAGTCGTCTCTTTTCATCACCCAATTACACAGTATTCTGGACACCTGTGTTAATGAATCTTTTGCAATTTGTTCAATTAAAAATGGAGAAGTCAAAGTAGAAAGATGGAAGTGGAAAGCTTTAGCCTTTAGCCACACAAACACATAGTGGTTCCTTGTTTAAAATTCCCGGAGGTGAAGCTTTACTATAGTTCAGAGCGGTCAAGCGAACATGGTTCCCGACCACTTGTCAACCGGCAGGTTTCTGTGAAAAAATGGTGGTAAAAAGTCGCCTCTTACCAGAGATCAGCGGAGCTTGCGCCATCCATGCAGCTGCCAGGACTTCCCTCAGACACTGGCGTCAACACACCCGTGGACACACCCCTCTGACTATCAGGTACTATTTAACTCACTAAAACACTAGCACACAATAGAAAAATAAGGGATTTCTCAGAATTATCCTAGTAAATGTGTCTAAAAACATCTGAATCGCTCCCAATGCAATCGCCTTTTTTTATTTTATTTAAATTTTTTTACTTTCTTTTTTTCTAGTCCTTCACTTTCAATATCCTCATCCATGAATCTTTCATCCTCGCTCAAATTAATGGGGAAATTGTCGCTTTCTTGG
This sequence comes from Nerophis ophidion, assembly GCF_033978795.1. Taxonomy (NCBI): domain Eukaryota; kingdom Metazoa; phylum Chordata; class Actinopteri; order Syngnathiformes; family Syngnathidae; genus Nerophis; species Nerophis ophidion. Next base: position 2,174,005 of record NC_084614.1, read on the forward strand.
TCCGAATAGCTCTTGATGCTGGAGGCTCCCATTATAAACAATGTGAGGATGTGAGGAGCCCTCACACCGGTGACATCATCGTCTGCTACTTCCGGTAAAGGCAAGGCTTTTTTATTAGCGACCAAAAGTTGCAAACTTTGTCGTCGATGTTCTCTACTAAATCCTTTCAGCAAAAAATATGGCAATATGGCAAAATGATCAAGTATGACACATAGAATGGATCTGCCATCTCCGTTTAAAAAGGAAAGTTTAATTTCAGTAGGCCTTTAAAGTTGTTTATACGGCCACCCTCAGTGTGACCTGTGTGGCTGTTGAGCAACAATGTCTTGCAGTTGCTAAGTGCACCTACATAAGCCAAATACAACATGCGGCTAGTCTGGCCCGCTGGTTGTACAGGTTGTAGAGGACGTTGAAGACAGTGCCTCCACGATGCCCTTTTAATGTGTGTTAATAGGGTGAAACTCGGGAGAACAATTACCCCTGATGGGGCACTGAAAATTGGTTGTCTCCCGGAAAAATCGACAATGTTCAAGTATGATGCTGTAAAGCGCCATTCTTTTAACACTCGCGGGCCGCATCACCATGAAATTTTCGTATTGGGGTGCGGGCCGCGTGTTTGAGACCCCTGGTTAAAAGAATGGCGCTCTGCCTGCCATTCCAAAAAGCTATTGTTTGTGTTGGGTCGCGTGACTTCTTCCCCGGAAGTGAAAGCTAGTGGCAATGTACCAATCCAAGATGGCTGTTGTAAGGCTAGCAGCGCTAACTCTTGAGTGCACGAGGGGGGTGAAGGTCTTCCTGCAAAACAAAAGTAAATGCGTGAGTCAAGTAACCCAAATAAAATAACGTTGTAAATAAATTGATTGAATTTGATGTCTAATTATTTAATTGTTAAAGGCCTATTGAAATGAGATGTTGTTATTTAAACGGGGATAGCAGGTCCATTCTGTGTCACACTTCATCATTTCGCCATATTGTCATGTTTTTGCTGAAAGGATTTAGTAGAGAACATCACAACTTTTGGTCGCTAATATAAAAGCTTTGCCTGTACCGGAAGTAGCAGACAATGTGCGCCTGACGTCACGGGTTGTGGAACTCCTCACATCTGAACATTGTTTACAATCATGGCCACCAGCAGCAAGAGCGTTTCGGACCAAGAAAGCAACGATTTCCCCATTAATTTGAGTGAGGATGAAAGATTCATGGATGAGGAAAGTGACAGTAAAGGACTAGAAAAAAAAAGACTATACAGTGGGTGTGATTCAGATGTTATTGGACAAATTTACAAGGATAATTCGGGAAAATCCCTTATCTGCTTATTGTGTTACTAGCGTTTTAGTGAGATTATATGGTCGTACTTGTACAACCTGAAGGTCGGCCCCACACTTTTCTTCAGCACCAGTCAATGGGTCAATGATGCTCATCTCTGCCCTTCGCAATGGACCCACTTCGAAACACGATCTTTCGAAATGATCGCTACATAATACACTGCACTTTGTGTGTGTGTGTGTGTGTGTGTGTGTGTGTGTGTGTGTGTGTGTGTGTGTGTGTGTGTGTGTGTGTGTGTGTGTGTGTGTGTGTGTGTGTGTGTGTGTGTGTGTGTGTGTGTGTGTGTGTGTGGTCCAGTCCAACCATGTTCGCTTGACCGCTCTGTTCCATAGTAAAGCTTCACCGTCATCTTTCAGGAATGTAAACAATGAAACACCGGCTGTGTTTGTGTTGCTAAATGCAGCTGCAATACACCGCTTCCCACCTACATCTTTCTTCTTTGACGTCTCCATTATTCATTGAACAAATTGTAAAATATTCAGCAACACAGATGTTCAGAATACTGTGGAATTATGCGATGGAAACAGACGATTTATAGCTGGGAACGGTCCTGGAACAAAATGTCCTCTACATTCAGTGACGTCACGAGCACGCGTCATCATACCGCGACGTTTCAGCAGGATACTTTGGCGCAAAATTTAAAATTGCAATTTAGTAAACTAACCTGGCCATATTGGCATGTGTTGCAATGTTAATATTTCATCATTGATATATAAACTTATCAGACTGCGTGGTCGCTAGTAGTGGCTTTCAGTAGGCCTTTAAGAAGCATCGTTAGAATTAACAGGAATATAACTCTAACTTCCAAATTTTCAGGAAATTTCAACATATGAAACATTTTGAAAAGGCAATCTCAAATAATTAATGTGCATTAAATTTAGCGTTGTGCCATATATATCGATATACACCTGGCCTGGGGAATTATTTTGACTCGGGGCCAAATTTAGAGAAAATTATTTGTCTGGGGGCCAGTATATCTGATTTTTAGGAACACTGATACAAATCCTCACAATATTGTCTGATTGAATGCTAAAAACTTTGACAGACCGCCCTAAAAAATGTATTGGAATTTTACATTTCTCTACGAACGATAAAACACTGAATGTTGACAACACATGAACGTCACACCCCCTTTTGATGGACATATTTGACAATCAAGTGAAATATGAACGTGAGGGATACAAATAAACCCACCTACAGTCTGATACATCTGATATTTGCTGAATTTACCCCAGTGGTCAATTAAGTACTTTCTATTCTATTATATTCTATTCTATATATCACTAAGCTTTAGAACTTTGTTGTAAAAATCTCCTTCCGCGTCTGTGGAAATGCTTCCCGCTCTCACTGTTTGGTGCCTCGTCTGAGCTGCTGTGACGTAGATGATTATAGTAACTAATTAGATGACCATAGTAACTAATGAGATGACCATAATAACTAGTATATTATCCATAAGCGCAGATTCCAAGCATTGAAATACTTACTATAGTTGAAGACTTACGGTCATTAGAAAAGATGAGTGCACATCATAATGGCAGCTACACTTTCCGTCTTAAAGATCTAAAAAAATGATTTGGGCATGTCCAGCGGGCTGGATTGAAAAACTCAATGGGTCGCATGTGGCCCCCGGGCCTTCATTTGTCCAATGTCTTCCGGTGGGTTTGTCTCTGTGCAATATAGGAAATTATTATACGGTGATATTGGAGTATACCTTCTCACGCAGTTGCTTTTAGCTGCGAGCATTACACTGCAGGCTCTTCCCACTCCTTCTTGTCTCTGCTTTTCACAGAGACATAGAACAAGCGCACCTTTTTACATACGTCACATACTGAAGCGCGTGCAATGTCGTACACCCTTGCCGAGCAGAGAGGTAGCGACATGGGTAACGTTAGTGGTGCTAACAGAGCGGTGCGAGTGGTAATAAGAGAGAAAGAAGGTGCGAATCTGGTAACAAATGAAGGAAGAATTGATTCCCAAGAAAAACAGCACAGTGTCCATCCATCGTCTGGCAATGGTCTGGCTTCAAGCGGCAAGATGTTTTACAAGTATGCGGCAAAAGCTTTGCTACAAAAAGTAGCAGCACTGCTAATTTGTAGCATCATTTGAAAAGTCACCTGCTAGAGGATGAAGAGTGCATGAAACTCTGCATGTTTGAAGCAATACAATACACTAAACAGGGCTTAGGCTAAAAATGATTCCTTGTTATTATTATAAGGGTTAACCGGCTTAGTGCAGACATAGCTTAAAGGTGTTAAAAATGATCAGCTCCATGCATTTTAGTCCCCATGGATGGCAAAACAATACCTAAAACACTGAGGGTGTTAAAAAAAGATCAGATCCATACAATGTTGTCACTAGGATTGTTTCTATTCCCCATGGATGACAAAAAAATACCTAAAACAACACTAAAGGTGTTAAAAAAAGATCAGATCCATACAATGTTGTCACTAGGATAGTTTCTAGTACCCATGGATGACAAAACAATACCAAAAACAACACTAATGGTGTTGCATGTTCACATTGACTTCATGTTTCAGGATTATACAGACAAATGTCTATACAATTGTCTAAAACTATTAGTAAAGAAATTAAAACGTGCCTTTGACTGGGCATGATTTTGTATGTTTTGTACGTAGCATTTTTTAAATCAGACCTGTAATGTACAAAGTTGGGGGACTTCTGAGAAATATTCCGTAAATTTCAGACTAAAAGCCGCAACCTTTTTCCTACTCTTTGTGGCTTATTAAAGGGTGCAGCTAATTTAGGGTTTGCCCTTCATGTATTTGGTTGTGGTGATGCACCGTGGCAACATATTAACCGCCACACCTTTTTCAAAAAGTGTGTTTTCATGTGAAAACCAAGTAAGGTATTGTAGCGTCCAGAAGAAAAACACTCAATGTCTGATGCTTTTTGGAACTTTTCTAGCCAATCTAGCTGTCTGCACACGCAGGTCATGAAGGTGTTTCCTTTTTGTCCCCTGAGGTGTGGACGTGAGCATGAACACACACCTGAAGGCGGTGAAGATGACACTGAAGAACCGGGAGCCCACCCAGCTGGAGTCTCTGAGCATCCGTGGCAACAACATCCGCTACTTCATCCTCCCTGACAGTCTGCCGCTGGACACGCTGCTGGTGGACATCGAGCCCAAGATCAAGTCCAAGAAGAGAGAAGCGGGTAAGAACACAAACCCTTTGGACCTGATTCTATTGTGGACACCTACATTTCTCCCCAAGTACAACTTAAAGTATCTTTCAAGAAATACAAATACAAGCAATTATTTTCACTTGCAACATTGAACTTGTGTTTATATTTCATTTGTAAGACGCATAGAAAATATGAATAAGAGATTTAATTTGCATTAGGGAAGGAACCATATTTCATTTCAAGGTTGTTATTATTATTAATACATATTTTGTAACATTTCTTAGTCATGGTAGATACGTGTTACACTTTTGTTATTACATGCACGTTATCATTTTACTCAAACCTCCACAAATATATATCAATTAAAATAAGGGGAAATAAATAAATCAATGTAAACTAGATGAGGTGTGAATGCTGAAGTTGCAGTGAAATGCTGACAGAATGTAAGACGGTTTGAATTACCAGGAAAACCGGAATTAGGTTTGGAACTTGGGAAAGTGTTAGTTATAATGTCCAGGATGAGAGGAATGTGTTGATGTTGGAATGCTTTGAAAAGCTTGAAAATTGTGGGAATTCTGCAACTTGGAAAAATGTCCCATTCAATTGGAACTTCCTGGAAATTTTGGGAAAAGCGGGACTTTTTTTTTTTTTTTAATGATTAGGAACATGAATGTTCTGAATGAGCTGAATTGGTTGGTGTTGGAATTGTTTACATGGGTCAAGAAATGTTGAAGTTGTAACAGTTTTTTAATTGTAAAACGGTATTTTGAGAAAATTTGGAATTTTTCAAGTTCTTTAACCAATTTGTTTTTTTGTCCTGACTAAGAAGAATGTTTTGCCAGTGGAACACTTGAAGTGGGTTTAAAAATATGAAAGGAGTCATTGCACTTAAAAAGGTTGGAAATAAGGTTACAAAAAAACAGGAATTCCTGGAATTCTGTTGAACGTGGAAAAAATGGTTGTTTGAATGTCCAGGATGAGTGGAATGTGTTGAAGGTGGAATGCTTTGAACCGATTGAAAAATGTGGCAATTGTGAAAGTTTGAAAAATGGATCATTCATTTTGAATGGGGAAAATGTCCCTAAAACTGGAATTTCTAGGAAATCCAGGAATTTTTTTTTTTTTTTAATTGTTGAAAGGGAAGAAGACTATTCCTGAACAGGCTGAATATTTTGAAGTTGGAACTGTTTGAATTGGATAAAAAAATTAGTTGTGGAACTTTGAAAACTGCTCAAAACGTGAATGTTCTGAATGAGTTTAAAGGGTTGGTGTTGGAATTTTTCCAATCGGTGGAGAAATGTTGAAGCAGTAACATTTGTCAGTGAGAAATAGTATTATGGAATATCAGGAAAACCGGGAATTTTTTTTAGTTAAAAAAAAACAACTCTCTTTTTTTGCCCTGACTAAGAAAAATGTTTGGACGGTGGAACGGTTAAAGTGGGTTGAAAAATGTGAAAGGAGTAGTCGACTGAAAAAAGGGTTTTCTGGGAATTCCTGGAATTTTTTTGGAACTTGGAAACATTTTAGTTTGCATGTCCAGGATGAGTGGAATAATAATAATAATAATAAATTGATGAATTTTTAGGTGTAGAAAACATGTGGATGTTTGGAGCATTCACACAATAATAATAATAATAATAAATAAATGGATTTAGGTGTAGAAAACGTGTGATTGTTTGGAGCATTCACACAATAATAATAATAGATGGATTTAGGTGTAGAAAACATGTGGATGTTTGGAGCAGTCACACAAAAAATAAATCCAATCGACAATAATAAATATATTAATAAAATGTGTAAATAAATGTTAACACAAAGCCACCAAACTGTATTTTGAGCAAATAACAGTAAATAGTAAAAAAACAAAAATTTGTGGTATTTTACTTGATTGAAGCTCAGTTTCTTTAAACACCTCATATTTTTATATACTGAAATATTTGAAATGAACATCAGTATATTTATTTAAGTACTTTTACATACTGAAAATTATATTTCCTTTGCATAAAGTGTCATGTTCCTGCATGGAGTGTTAAATAGTCCTTAGTGGAAGTTGTCACAACACACACACACATGTTGGGTGTTTTTAAAAACATAATGTTTGGATTTAGACAAAGCAAATGATCACCATGACTTTTATTGTCAGCATTTTTATATTGTTTCAACATGGCAACACACATCTGCACTAAATAACAAAGTAACAAAATATTGTATTAACGCACTGAGTCAACAAGGAAGTAACACAACTCTGTGTGTGTACATTGATGTTACATCCATAGTGTTGTTCACAACAGAAGAGATGTGTGTGTGTGTGTGAATATTTGTACATTGTTACATCCATGATGTCGTTCACAACAACACAACAGATGGTGTTAGCCACACCAGACTCTAAGACTAACATATATATATATATATATATATATAATGTGAAATGAGTTATTTACCTTGAAATATTTTTAAAATGTTTATTTACAAACCTTAATTGTTTCCAAACGACGTTAGTAAAACGGTTGATCAAACAAAACGTCAGTCATGGTCATGGAGCCACTAGCTGCGCAAGCTAGCTCTCCAATCAGCTAAACAGACTCAATAACTCCACGCTGACCTTTTGCTGAATTTGTGAAAGTGAAACAATAAATGTTAGTATTAACTTACAATGGCATAATGCCATTGTAAGTTAATACTACTAACACACATGTTAGCGTAGTTTGATGACATGATGATAGCAGGTACAAATATGCATGACAACACTCTTACAGACATCACACATGGGACGCTTTAGTAAGTAAGAATAGTTTTATTTATATTGTAAAACTGACAAACCTTGCTTAAAGTGATGAATGAAGAATCCATGTAAGTAGAAACGCTATGGACTGTTATATTTTTCAGTTCAAGGCATTAAAACCGGAAGTACATGGGACGCTTTAGTAAGTAAGAATAGTTTTAGTTATAGTGTAACACAAACCTGGCTTGTAGTGATGCAAGTTGACTCGTATGGACGGCTCGAAGACTGAACGGCACTTCTACTTCCGGTTAAAGGCGCACTAGCCCAAAAGGTGTCAAAATAGCACAAATGGTAACACACCCTTCCAGTGTACTTGCTTGTTGAAATATTTGCATAACTGCACATCCACAACATAGCTGCACCATTTTTTTAAGCCACAGGATGCAAAGCGTAGGAAGATGTGTAGAGTCATTGAAAATGAATACAATGATGGAACAATAACTGCAAAAGGGACTTAATGACAAGAGGGTTCACTCTGTGTGTCGCTCTCAGCAGGTTTATTGCAGCAACAGAGTGAGCCTCTTGCCAATCTGCCTTTGTTTCCACACAATGTGACTTTAGTGGAAACATCAGGGAAGAATTAACACAACAACATGAAATACTAAAGTATTCAATTGTCAACTGTGGGTCTTTTAGGTCAAGTGCAGACAACTGGGATTGACATGGGATTCACATGCTTACACACATGTGTCAACTTGACTATATACACATTATTATATAGTTATGTATTAATATTATAATATACAGAGGTGGTCAAAAGTGTAGGTACACTTGTAAAGAAAATTATGTCATGGCTGTCTTGACTTTCCAATCATTTCTACAACTCTTATTTTCTTGTGATGTAGTGATTGGAGCACAAACTTGTTATGGCTCTACTGAAAATGTGAGCAATCAAAAGTATACATACAGCAATGTTCATATTTGCTTACATGGCAAGTTTCACCGCAATAAGGTGCTTTTGGTAGCCATCCACAGGCTTCTGCTTACATTTGTCACCACAACATTGTGCACTTCAGATAAATGTCTTGCTTTTCTCACATGGACGTGTTTCTTCTGCAACTTGCAAAAATGTCCCATTTATTTCAATGGGAACTTCCTGGAAAATTTGGGAAAAGCGGGACTTTTTTTTTTTTTTAATGATTAGGAATTGTTTACATGGTTCAAGAAATGTTGAAGTTGTTTCAGTTTTTTAATTGTAAAATGGTATTTTGGGAACATTTTGGAATTTTTCAAGCTCTTAAACAGATTAGTTTTTTTGTCCTGACTAAGGAATGTTTTGCCAGTGGAACAATTGAAGTGGGTTGAAAAAGGGGAAAGGAGTCATTGCACTTAAAAAGGTTGGAAATAAGCTTAGAAAAAAAGAAGAATTCCTGGAAATGTTGAACATGTAAAAATGTTAGTTTGAATGTGAAGTGAATTATATTTATATAGCGCTTTTTCTCTAGTGACTCAAAGCGCTTTACATAGTGAAACCCAATATCTAAGTTCCATTTAAAGCAGTGTGGGTGGCACTGGGAGCAGGTGGGTAAAGTGTCTTGCCCAAGGACACAACGGCAGTAACTAGGATGGCGGAAGCGGGAATCGAACCTGCAACCCTCAAGTTGCTGACACTGCCGCTCTACCAACCGAGCTATACCGCCCAGGATGAGTGGAATGTGTTGAAGGTGGAATGCTTTGAATCGCTAAAATGTGGCAATTGTGGAAGTTTGAAATGGGGAAAATGTCCCTAAAAACTGGAATTTTGAGGAAATCCGAGAATTTTTTTTCTAGAATTGTTAAAAGGGAAGAAAACTATTCCTGAACAGGCTGAATATTTTGAAGCTGGAATGGTTTGAATTGGATACAAATTATGGGAGTTGTGGAGCTTTGAAAAATAGCCTGTTCTTTTCAATGAAAATTTCATAAAAAGGCGGGAATTTTTTTTTGAAAAATGCTCAAAACGTGAATGTTCTGAATGAGTTCAAAGGGTTTGTGTTGGAATTTTTCCAATCGGTGGAAAAATATTGAAGTAACATTTGTCAGTGAGAAATAATACTATGGTATTTTGCAGGGGTCGGCAACCTGCGGCTCTTTAGCGCCGCCCTAGTGGCTCTCTGGAGCTTTTTCAAAAATGTCTGTAAAATGGAAAAAAATGAGGGGGAAAAAATATTTTTTTTTTGTTTTAATATAGTTTCTGCAGGAGGACAAACAAGACACAAACCTCCCTAATTGTTATAAAGCACAATGTTTGTATTAAACATGCTTCACTGATTCCAGTATTTGGCGAGCGCCGTTTTGTCCTACTCATTTTGGCGGTCCTTGAACTCATCGTGATTTGTTTACATGTACAACTTTCTAAGATGTTTTTTATGCCGCTTCTTTTTCTGTCTCATTTTGTCAACCAAACGTTGTGCATGAACGCACAAAGGTGAGTTTTGTTGATGTTATTGACTTGTGTGGAGTGATAATCAGACATATTTGCTCACTGCAAGCTAATCCATGCTAACATGCTATTTAGGCTAGCTATATTGCATCATTATGCCTCATTTGTAGATATATTTAAGCTCATTTAGTTTCCTTTAAGTCCTCTTAATTTATATCTCATGACACACTATCTGTATGTAATATGGCTTTTATTTTTTTGCGGCTCCAGAATGATATGTTTTTGTATTTTTTGTCCAATATGACTCAACATTTTGAGTTGCTGACCCCTGGTATATCGGGAAAACCGGGAATTTTTCCAGTCAAAAAACAACTTTCTTTTTTTGTCCTGACTAAGAAAACTGTTTGGACGGTGGAACGGTTGAAGTGGGTTGAAAAATGTGGAAGGAATAGTCGACGGAAAAAAGGGTTTGAAAAAACAGGTTTTCTGGGAATTCCTGAAATTTTTGGGAACTTGGAAACATTTTAGTTTGCATGTCCGGGATGAGTGGAATGGTTTCAATAGGTTGAGAAATGTGGAAGTGATTGAAGACATGGACTTGTTTCTTGAAACAAGTCCATGTGAGAAAAGCAAGACATTTATCTGAAGTGCAGCAATGTTGTGGTGACAAATGTGCACAGAAGCTTGTGGATGACTAGCAACAGCTCCTTATTGCAGGTAAACTTGAACATTGCTGTATGTATACTTTTGATTGCTCACATTTTCAGTAGAGACATAATAAATTGATAAAATAAACAAACTTCATGAATGTTTTTAGTGACAAACAAGTATGTGCTCCAATCACTACATCACAAGTAAGTAAGACTTGTAGACAGTCTTGTAAATGACACTAGGACTATGTTTCATAATAAGAAAGTGTGTTGTGTGTGACCTTGGGAACTAACATGTCAATGATTGTCCCCAAGTTGCCGGGAGAGGACGTGGACGAGGGCGAGGACGTGGCAGGGGACGAGGGCGAGGGAGAGGAGGTGCCAGGAGATGATCACATACTCTACTCACTCTTTTCTACACCATTTCTTCTTCTTCTTATTCCTTATTTTGTACATTAAATGCTGCTGATGGCAGGATGATGTCTCTGCTTCATTACAACAATAGGATGATGTCTCTGCTTCATTACAACAATAGGATGATGTCTCTGCTTCATTACAACAATAGGATGATGTCTCTCTGCTTCATTACAACAACTAGATGATGTCTCTGCTTCATTACAACAATAGGATGATGTCTCTGCTTCATTACAACAATAGGATGATGTCTCTGCTTCATTACAACAATAGGATGATGTCTCTCTGCTTCATTACAACAACAACTAGATGATGTCTCTGCTTCATTACAACAATAGGATGATGTCTCTGCTTCATTACAACAACAACTAGATGATGTCTCTCTGCTTCATTACAACAACTAGAACAGGGGTCACCAACCTTTTTGAAAGCAAGAGCTACTTCTTGGGTACTGATTAATGCCAAGGGCTACCAGTTTGATACACACTTCAATAAATTGCCAGAAATAGCCAATTTGCTCAATTTACCTTTTTAATAAAAAAATCTATATACCGGTGTATATTAAAAAAGGGGTATTTCTGTCTGTCATTCCGTCATACATTTTTTTCCTTTTACGGAAGGTTTATTGTAGAGAATAAATGATGGAGAAAAAAAACACTTAATTGAACAGTTTAAAAGATGAGAAAACAGGAAAAAAAATACAAATTTAATTTTGAAACATAGTTAATCTTCAATTTAGATTCTTTAAAATTCAAAATTCAACCGAAAAAAATGAAGAGAAAAACTAACTGATTCGAATCTTTTTCAAAAAATAAAATAATTTATGGAACATAATTAGTAATCTTTCCTGATTAAGATTAATTTTAGAATTTTGATGAAATGTTTTAAATAGGTTAAAATCCAATCTGCACTTTGTTAGAATATATAACAAATTGGACCAAGCTATATTTCTAACAAAGACAAATCATTATTTCTTCTAGATTTTCCAGAACGAAAATTTTAAAAGAAATTCAAAAACTTTAAAATAAGATTTAAATTTGATTCTACAGATTTTCTAGATTTGCCAGAATAATTTTTGGGAATTTTAATCATAAGTTTGAAGAAATATTTCACAAATATTCTTCGTCCAAAAAACTGAAGCTAAAATTAATTAAATTAAAATGTATTTATTATTCTTTACAATAAAAAGTAAAAAAAAAAAATACTTGAACATTAATTTAAATTGTCAGGAAAGAAGTGGAAGGAATTTAAAAGGTAAAAAGGTATATGTGTTTAAAAATCCCAAAATCGTTTTTAAGATTGTATTTTTTCTCTAAAATTGTCTTTCTGAAAGTTATAAGAAGCAAAGTAAAAAAATAAATGACTTTATTTAAACAAGTGAAGACCAAGTTTTAAAAGTATTTTCTTGGATTTTCAAATTCTATTTGAGTTTTGTCTCTCTTAGAATTAAAAATGTCGATCAAAGTGAGACCAGCTTGCTAGTAAATAAATACAATTGAAAAAATAGAGGCAGCTCACTGGTAAGTGCTGCTATTTGAGCTATTTTTAGAACAGGCCAGCGGGCGACTCATCTGGTCCTTACGGGCGACCTGGTGCCCGTGTTGGTGATGTCTCTCTGCTTCATTACAACAACTTAGTGTGTCAAACTCCCACAAAGTCCATGTTTAGCACACAAAGCTGCAAATGACACTTTTTCTTCACTGCCAAAACTCTTGAAGCATCTTTTTACTCACACAAGGTCAATAACTTTAATATTAAAACAAATATTTGCAGGTATAAGTATTTTTTTTAACCATGTGCACAGTAAGCAATTTACTTTAATGATTAAAAAACCTATATGGAAGGAAAACAATTTTCTTCAATAAAAAAAAAGACGGTATAAAAGCAATTTTCTTAAAATATTTGCAAGATAAAAATATTTATATATACTAAAAACAAATATCCACAAGTATAAAAAGTTTTAGTACTTTAATGTGATTTTCATACAAGTTGCGAATAATTACTTTTTACTTGCAGAAAATGTGTTTCACTTTGGCCAGTACTTTCTCTCCATCGCCTGAGCTCTTATTTTGACACCACCACAACCGGAAGTGCATGTTGGCTTTAAATGAACTTAATGACAGACTCACTGATGTTGACACACACTGAAAGCTCAGCAAACAATCCTCAGTGTCAGTCAGGCAGTCGGCTAGCGCTGCTCTTTAGTTAGATATTACATCTTGATTCCTTCAGGAACATTCTATACTTTATTCATTCCTCCAGGAAGGTTGTAGTTGCGGGAACATTCCACTTAGCGCTCAACATGTCAAAGTCCGACGACGACGGGACTTTTATGTATTTTGCTTTTGGCAGCAACTTGTTGAAGGAGAGACTGCAGGGGGCCAACCCTTCTGCTACTTTCTGCACCACCGCCAGGCTCAAGGTCTGTACACCTGCTAACCACACATCCAGATAAATGATGCCACCTGCTAATGGATGCTAAATGAATACACCTGCTAGTATGTTAAGTGGTCGCCAGGTGACATTATCTGCACAAAGATGACAAGCAATGCTACTTTTATTGTGAAAAGACGGCGGCTGAAGGTCACGTGTCCTTGCAGGACTACAAGCTGGAGTTCGGCGTGTGCGAGACCATCGTGCGTAACATCTGGCATGGGGGCGTGGCCACCATCCGCCACTGTCCCGGCTCGGAGGTGTGGGGCGTGGTCTGGAGCCTCAGCAACCGCAACAAGGACACGCTGGACGAGTGAGAGTCAACTAAAACTTCTACTTCCACTTTAGTCCTCTGACAGCAAACTCTCACTTTAGTCCCCGGATAGGAAACTTCCACTTTAGTCCCCTGGCGATGCACCGAGAACACCGCCATTCTTGACCACACGTCGTGATTCGACAGCCAATCAGGGCGCCACTAAGACGGGTTTACATAAAGGCGGGATGTGTCACGTGGGATGGTTCCACAGCCAATCAATACACGACTAAGACGGAAAGCGGAAGTAAATAATGGCGGGCGACGGCAGCGAAGTTCAAACGATGCCTAACTTGCAAAAATGTCAAACGGACTCACTGAGCGACGGCGAGTGGTTTTAATAATGTTTATTTGAGTCGATAGTGACGCCATAAGGACAACAGTTGCTGAACGAATGACCATCTGCTGGCTACTCGGTAAGCTAACGGCTAGCTTAGCTCCTTCGTTGTATTTGTTGTTATCGTCGGTCAGTCTGTTTGCGCTGCAGCTCATTACTGCCTCGCAGCGGTCGGTGTCGGTACTACATGGCGTTTATTTGCACACACTAGTCCGATACAGGCTGTCTAAAGAGCATTTACATCATTTTAATCCAATACTGCTAAGGTTGGGGGTTGTACTACTGGTTGTATGATTACTAGTAGTCAATCAATCAATCAATGTTTATTTATATAACCCTAACTCACAAATGTCTCAAAGGACTGCAAAAACCACCAGGACTAATAGTAGTAGAATGCACTCCCAACAGGTATAAAAGTAAGTGCATCTCTATATTCCTTCAAAAGTGCTCTAAAACAACACCTCCAGGCAACTTCAACACTTTATTAATACCCTCCTCCATTCACATCTCATCTCCCCGGATTGTAAATAACCTAATGTAAACAACTCAAATGTATTTCCAATGTATATACTTGTTCTTATGCTATGTGAACTGACTATGTTCTCTGATGGCTGTACATATCCTACTAAGTCACACCTACACTGTTTTTTGATTGATTGATACTTTTATTAGTAGATTGCACAGTACAGTACATATTCCGTACAATTGACCACTAAATGGTAACACCCCAATAAGTTTTTCAACTTGTTTAAGTCGGGGTCCACGTTCATCAATTCATGGTACAAATATATACTATCAGCATAATACAGTCATCACACAAGTTAATCATCATAGTATGTACATTGAATTATTTACATTATTTACAATCCGGGGGGTGGGATGAGGAGCTTTGGTTGATATCAGAACTTCAGTCATCAACAATTGCATCAACAGAGAAATGGACATTGAAACAGTGTAGGTCTTACAGTAGGATATGTACAGCCAGCAGAGAACATAGTGAGTTCACATAGCATAAGAACAAGTATATACATTAGAAGTACATTTGAGTTATTTATAATACGGGGAGATGGGATGTGAATGGAGGAGGGTATTAGTAAAGTGTTGAAGTTGCCTGGAGGTGTTGTTTTAGAGCGCTTTTGAAGGAATATAGAGATGCACTTACTTTTATACCTGTTGGGAGTGCATTCCACATTGATGTGGCATAGAAGGAGAATGAGTTAAGACCTTTGTTAGATCGGAATCTGGGTTTAACGTGGTTTGTGGAGCTCCCCCTGGTGTTGTGGTTATGGCGCTCATTTACGTTAAGGAAGTAGTTTGACATGTACTTGGGTATCAAGGAGGTGTAGCAGATTTTATAGACCAGGCTCAGTGCAAGTTGTTTTACTCTGTCCTCCACCCTGAGCCAGCCCACTTTGGAGAAGTGGGTTGGATTGAGGTGTGATCTGGGGTGGAGGTCTAAAAGTAACCTGACTAACTTGTTCTGGGATCTTTGGAGTCTAGATTTGAGGGTTTTGGAGGTGCTGGGGTACCAGGAGGTGCAAGCGTAATCGAAGAAGGGTTGAATGAGAGTTCCCGCTAGAATCTTCAAGGTGCTTTTGTTGACCAGAGAGGAGATTCTGTAGAGGAATCTCGTTCTTTGGTTGACCTTTTTGATGACCTTGGTTGCCATTTTATCACAGGAAAGATTAGCCTCTAGAATGGAACCTAGGTAGGTGATCTCATCTTTCCTGGTGATAACAATGTCACCCACTTTTATGGTGAAGTCACTGACCTTCTTAAGTTATATGTGGGACCCAAATAGGATGGATTCCGTTTTACCTAAGTGTATGGATAGCTTGTTGTCAGCGAGCCAGGTGCAAATATTGAGGAGTTCAGCACTGAGGATTTGTTCCACCTGTGACTTGTCCTTGTCCTTGTTTCAATGTCCACATTTCTCTGTTGATGCAATTGTTGATGACTGAAGTACTGATATCAACCAAAGCTCCTCATCCCACCCCCCGGATTGTAAATAATGTAAATAATTCAATGTATATACTATGATGATTAACTTGTGTGATGATTGTATTATGCTGATAGTATATATTTGTACCATGAATTGATTAACGTGGACCCCGACTTAAACAAGTTGAAAAACTTATTGGGGTGTTACCATTTAGTGGTCAATTGTACGGAATATGTACTGAACTGTGCAATCTACTAATAAAAGTATCAATCAATCAAAAAACAACTAGTAGTATGACTAGTTGTACAGCTAGTAGTATGACTAGTAGTACTACTAGTCATACTACTATTTGTACTACTGGTCATACCACTAGCTGTAGTACGACCAGTCGTACAACTAGTAGTATGACTAATAGTACTACTAGTCATACTTCAAGTTATACTACTAGTTGTACTACTGGTCATACAACTAGCTGTAGTAATACTAGTCATACAACTAGTTGTACAACTTAGTAGTATGACTAGTAGTACTACTAGTCATACTACAAGTTATACTACTAGTCGTACCACTAGTTGTAGTACTACTAGTCATTCAACTAGTTGTACTACTAGTTATACTACTAATTGTAATACCAGTCAAATTATTAGTTGTACTACTAGTCATATTACTTGTGTGCCTAACATGAAGAAAGTTATAAGAGATATATATATTTGGACAAAAATGCAATGTTATATTTGGACTACTTGAAAAACATTGGTGAAGTGAAAACAAAAAGTGGTCAATCTGTTTTAAAACTTGATATTTTTACTGACTAATGGCACTAGTTAACTTGTACCACATATAGCATGTTCGGTTAGCACATGTAAGGTGCCAGAGCTTTGTACGGAGGAGCGTAGTAGGCCTGAGTAGTTGTGCCAGAGCAGTTTGAACAGTCACACTGTGCTCCCCAGGCAAGTAGTAGGCCTGAGTAGTGGTGCCAGAGCAGTTTGAAGAGTCACACTGTGAGAGTGGTGGTGTTGGAGCAGTTTGAACAGTCACACTGTGCTCCCCAGGCAAGTAGTAGGCCAAAGTAGTGGTGCCAGAGCAGTTTGAAGAGTCACACTGTGAGAGTGGTGGTGTCAGAACAGTTTGAAGAGTCACACTGTGAGAGTGGTGGTGTCAGAGCAGATTGAAGAGTCACACTGTGAGAGTGGTGGTGTCAGAGCAGATTGAAGAGTCACACTGTGAGAGTGGTGGTGTTAGAGCAGTTTGAACAGTCACACTGTGCTCCCCAGGCAAGTAGTAGGCCAAAGTAGTGGTGCCAGAGCAGTTTGAAGAGTCACACTGTGAGAGTGGTGGTGTCAGAGCAGTTTGAACAGTCACACTGTGCTCCCCAGGCAAGTAGTAGGCCTGAGTAGTGGTGCCAGAGCAGTTTGAACAGTCACACTGTGAGAGTGGTGGTGTCAGAGCAGTTTGAAGAGTCACACTGTGAGAGTGGTGGTGTCAGAGCAGTTTGAAGAGTCACACTGTGCTCCCCAGGCAAGAAGGTGTGAGCAGAGGTGTGTACTCCCCCCTGGAGGTGTGGGTGGAGAGCGGCCATGGTGACACACTGTGCAGGACCTACCAGCTCAACAACTTCCAGGCGTGTCCTCCGTCCCCGCCCTACAAACAAGTGAGTCTGGAGTGCTGGTTGCCGTGGTGACGGTCACTGTGAGTGTGTGTGTGTGTGTGTGTGTGTGTGTGTGTGTGTGTGTGCAGGTGGTGTGCTGGGGGGCCCGGCAGCAGGGTCTCCCAGTGGAGTACCGTGAGCGCCTGCAGGCCCTGGAGACCAACAACTACACGGGGCCCTCCTTCCTGGACAACATCACCGCCCTGGAACTAGAACCCCCCTCCTCTGTGGGCTAATGACTCCACTCCGCCTGCAGAGACGGCAGGTAAGGTCAGGGCTGGAAGTGAAAGTCTCCCACGGGGGTCTGCAAAGTGGACCCAGGCCCATTCCCCATAAGTCCTGAACCTTGCCATGGATGGACTGGTACTAGAGTCTTTACTCTTACCTCATTCTCATACCATGAGTATTATTATTATTATTATTATTATTATTATTATGAAACAATCTGACTCCTACTCTCACCTCATTCTAATACCATGAGTATTATTATTATTATTAGTATTATTATTAGTATTATTATTATGAAACACTCTGACTCCTACTCTCACCTCCTTCTAATACCATGATGGAAAAAGTGTGATTATAAAAACTTAAGTGCTATCATAAAAGCATGCAAATAAACGCTGTTAATCATTTATTTGTATTCCTTGCATGAAAATGTATATAATATGCATATAACATGTATCCATCCATCCATTTCCTACCGCTTATTCCCTTTTGGGGTCGCTGGCGCCTATCTCAGCTACAATCGAGCGGAAGGCTGGTTACACCCTGGACAAGTCACCACCTCATCACAGGGCCAACACAGATAGACAGACAACATTCACACACTAGGGACCATTTAGTGTTGCCAATCAACCTATCCCCAGGTGCATGTCTTTGGAGGTGGGAGGGGCCTATCCCCAGGTGCATGTCTTTGGAGGTGGGAGGGGCCTATCCCCAGGTGCATGTCTTTGGAGGTGGGAGGGGCTTATCTCCAGGTGCATGTCTTTGGAGGTGGGAGGGGCCTATCCCTAGGTGCATGTCTTTGGAGGTGGGAGGGGCCTATCCCCAGGTGCATGTCTTTGGAGGTGGGAGGGGCCTATCCCCAGGTGCATGTCTTTGGAGGTGGGAGGGGCCTATCCCCAGGTGCATGTCTTTGGAGGTGGGAGGGGCCTATCTCCAGGTGCATGTCTTTGGAGGTGGGAGGGGCCTATCCCTAGGTGCATGTCTTTGGAGGTGGGAGGAAGCCGGAGTACCCGTAGGGAACCCACGCAGTCACGGGGAGAACATGCAAACTCCACACAGAAAGATCCTCAGCCTGGGATTGAACCCAGGACTGCAGGACCTTCGTATTGTGAGGCAGACGGATCTGGAGAAATCACTGCACGTAAGCGATGATATTACGGACCTTTGCATCAAAAACCAACAGTGTGTAAAGGATATCACCACATGGACTCAGAAACACTTCATAAAACCACTGTCAGTAACTAGAGTCGGTCGCTACATATGTAAGCGCAAGTTAAAAATCTACTATGCAAAGCGAAAGCCATTTATCAACAACACCCAGGAATGCCGCCGGCTTTGCTGGGCCCGAGCTCATCTGAGATGGACTGAGGCAAAGTGAAAAAGTGGTCTGTGGAGTCCAAATTTCAAATTATATTTGGAAACTGTGGACGTGGTGTCCTCCGGAACAAAGAGGAAAATAACCATCTGGATTGTTATCGACGCAAAGTGTAAAAGCCAGCATGTGTGATGGTATGGGGGTGCATTAGTGCCCAAGGCATGGGTAACTTACACATCTGTGAAGGCACCATTAATGCTGAAAGGTACATACAGCTTTTGGAACAACATATGCTGCCATCTAAGCACTGTCTTTTTCATGGACGCCCCTGCTTATTTCAGCAAGACAATGCCAAGCCACATTCAGCATGTGTTACAACAGCGTGGCTTCGTAGTATAAGAGTACGGGTACTTTCCTGGCCCGCATGCAGTCCAGACCCGTCTCCCATGGAAAATGTTTGGTGCATTATGAAGCGTAAAATGTGTGGCGCATTATGAAGCGTAAAATAGGACAGCGGAGACCCCGGACTGTTGAAGGACTGAAGCTCTACATAAAACAAGAATGGGAAAGAATTCCACTTTCAAAGCTTCAACAATTAGTTTCCTCAGTTCCCAAACCTTTATTGAGTGTTGTTGAAATAAAAGGTGATGTAACACAGTGGTGAACATGCCCTTTCCCAACTACTTTGGCACATGTTGCAGCCATGAAATTCTAAGTTAATTATCTGCAAAAAAAATAATAATTTATGAGTTTGAACATGAAATATGTTGTCTTTGTAGCATATTCAACTGAATATGGCTTGAAAAGGATTTGCAAATCATTGTATTCTGTTTATATTTACATCTAACACCATTTCCCAACTCTTATGGAAACTGGGTTTGTAGGTAAAACTAATGTTATACTATTTCATTCTAATAAAAATACTGAACACTGCCATACCAACATCAAAGGGCAGGACATACAGAGAGTATACTCCACAAAACTCCTGGGGGTCATCCTTTACAAACACCTCAATTTCAAATGTCACATTAGACATCTGTTAAACAAATGATCCAAATATGTTGGCCTGTTCTTTCACCTTCATCATTATCTTCCTCTTTATGCTCAACTTACCTTGTACAAAACTCTCTTTGAAGTACATCTAAACTACTGTAATATCATCTGCTGTAACACCTTCTCTACCTACCTTCACAAATTTGAATCCATGCAACAGAAAACGATACGGGCCCTGTCATGGTCCAAGTTTAATGCTCCCACTCCTCATCTATTTCATAAATATTATCTCTTAAGACTGACACAGTTCAATATTTATCAGAATGCTTGTTTAACCTATCAAGTCATTTACAGGCTGAATCCTAGGCTCTGTAGCTTGGTTGCTATCTACCATCCCCAGCATGCCCACAACACTCCTAACTTTCACCTGATATCAGGTAAACATGGTTTACTGGCTTGTACCGCCCACAGTGTCTTAGACACATTTACTAGGATAATTCTGGGAAATCCCTTATCCTTCTATTGTGTTGCTAGTGTTTTAGTGAGTTAAATAGTACCTGATAGTCGGAAGGGTGTCTCCACGGGTGTGTTGACTAGGGATGTCCCGATCCAGGTTTTTGCACTTCCGATCCGATACCAATACTGGCCTATCCTATTAAAGTTCAAAGTTAGCCTACTTAGTTGTCAGATTCATGCTGAAAATGATTTTAGTACTCTTGATAACAACTAGCCAGCTGAATTAGGTGAGTTTGAATAACACACAATAGTTGGTATTCAAGGACAAACACAAAATAGAAAAAAATTATACATGACAAACAGAAATTAAACAGTAAAAAAGTGAACAGTATAAAGTGCAAATAATGCTGTAAACATCATTAAAAAAAGCAAAACACACAAACAACCTGAGTGGGATGAAATGTTTATAACTCAGCATCAATACTTGCTCTTGAACAAGTGTAAACTTAAAAAAAAAAAAATATATATATATATATCTACACACTCCCTTCAATTGTTTGCCCCAGTCAGGGGGGGGGGGCAAACAATTGAAGTCCAAGCATGATGGGGAGATTCTTTCTAGCAAAGACGAGCACTTGAAGATGCTCAGGTGTCAGCCTGCTCCTGTCCTCATCTATGATGAGTGCTAAAAAGCCTCCCACTCGCAAGAGTCATTCAAATGTCTTACAACTTTACCACCAGGCTTGACTTTATTGTGGCATCTTTTGCACTCCACCTCTTCATCTTTTTCATTTTGTAGGATAAAATAATTCCACACAGCTGACATTTTTACCGTAACTTTTAATTCACACGGCCGTCTGAACGGTTAGAACACAGACCTGTGGATGTTTTGAAGGTGTGTTGGAAAATGCGGAACAGAGTTTAGGGAGCAGCAGAAGAGTGGAATGTGTTATTTAAATCGGTGTGTTGGAAAATACGCGGCCGATCCGATCCAAATATCGGATCAGGACAACCCTAGTCTTGACTTTCAGTTGGCCTTTAAATGATGATATTTACTACTATTGAAATTGTTTTATTGTATTGTGAATAAACTTGAATTGATTATGTAATGTAATGTTTAATGATGCAATCAATGATATGATAATGATGTAAACACACTTTGATAAGCTTATGGAGTTAGCTAGCTTAAATGCTATCCCGAAACATAAACGCTAGAAATGATGACCGCTGTGAAACTCCCGAGGCGTACTAATGCAGTTTTAAATGACAAGGAAGACAAAAAGGTGATAAACACGCGTCGCTAGATGTATTAACAGACCAGTTTTAGCTTGCTAGCTAGCTTAAATGCTAACATGAAAAGAAGAGGCATTAACATCATTCCCAATGATGTCATCTCCTATAAAAACATTGTCGTGTGAACTACTAAGATACACGTTAAATAGATGAAATATTTGTCAAGTTGGAACAGATCCTCAACAGCCTCCTTTATCTCTCAACTTAAGTGTGCACTCCTTTATCTCTAAACTTAAGTGTGCAGTCCTCCTTTATCTCTGAATTTAAGTGCAACTAACAGGGATTGAACTTGGATATTTAAAAGTCGATACTCAGAGCAGTTCATGTGATGTCGCGATGATGTTAGTATCGGTCCATAAAGGGAGGCCACGCCCTCTTTACTGCTGGGCCAATCATCATCCAGGATGTCCTGATCTAGCGTGTTGCAAAGTACTTGTACAAGCTCTTCACCTAAGACCAGAACGTTCAAGTTGACCGAAAGCTAAGCTGCTTTTGGAAGTCTGTGAGGGAACACACCACTTTTGGAAGAACTCTTTATTTGGAACAGGAAGGGAGTGTTCTTCAGGACATGTAGAAAACAAATATCTTTATATATAAGTGGTGAGGACCAGTACCAGACCAGGTACTACAGCAGCTGGAACAGGAGAAGGATTGCGTGGTCTGGTCTAGTCCCGCAGGTGTGGCGACGTGGATCAAAGAAAGAATAATTGATAGGAGGAAACATCTCGGTACAAAAAGTTATTCTCAGTGTTTTGTTGTCCATAACGACCTTCGGTAACTTGTGGAAATGCGAATCGGCAAAAAAAAAGTTCTCATCCGACATTGTGAAAGTTCTCTTTAGGAGTTCTGCTCCATGGGGACCTCTTCTGCCATCTTCTCCTCCCCGCCCGCCGCCATCGACTCCTCCATCGACTCCGCCTCCTCCTCCCGTGGCTCTGCGGGCCGTTGTTCTGGAATGTGCAGCTGGTGTTTGAGCTGCGCCAGGCGGGCCATGTCGAAGCCCATCAGCACGGCGGCCGAGCTCTTCTTGAGGTACTTCATGCATCGGCTGCGCTTGGTGCTGAAGAGCGCCACCACCTCCGCCTTGGTCAGCGCCAGACGCCGACACAGTTCCTCCGTCTCGGCGCGGCCGGCGTAGGGGTTGGTGTTGAAGTACCTGGCGATGAAGTTCCGCCGCTCGTCTGGTCCACGGCGGTCTAGTGGGCCGGGCTCCAGCGCCAGTTTGATGTTGGGGTCGCTCTGGACTTCGGGCTCAGGCAGCGGCATCAAGCGCTCCTGCTCTCGCTTCTTGCGCATGGCCGCCTTGTGCTCGCGCTCCCGCTTGTTGAAGGCGATGACCTCCTTCAAGGCGGCCTCCAGTCTTCTAGTGGACTGCATCTGCTCCGTGCTCGCCTGAGGAGACGGCCCTGCGGCCGTCGGACTGGCAGGACCGAGAGCTTTGGCTGGCATTTGTTTCACTGGCATTTGGAGGAAGTACAGTCCCGATGGCTGCCGGGGCAGCTGCACAGACTTAGGAAGCGGCGGTGGCGGCGGCGCCGTGATTTTGGCCGGTTTGGGCGAACTGCGACACCGCTGGATGTGGAGCATGATGGCCTGCTGCGTGACCTTTCCCGTGTAGACGCCGTTACAGTAGACGCACTTGAAAGCCTCCGTCTTGAGGATGGCGTGGATGGTGGGCGCCACAAAGTGTTTCTGCTTCAGGTGCTGCAGGTGCTTGGACTCCTCCTGGAACTTCTCGTCGCAGAAGGGGCAGAAAGCGGCGTTGACTCGGACGGGGGCGGAGCAGATCTCCGGCTGGCTGCTGGGCTGCAGCTGGACGTAGATGAGCTCCAGGGAGCTGGTGACCAGGGCCAGGTTGACTTCGCACTCTCCCAGGACCTCCCTTGGCGCCGTGGTGGCCACGTCAAAGTAAGGGAACAAGATCCCGGCGTTAGGTTTGGTGTAGATCTTGTAGTTCTGCCGCAGGAAGTCGCAGTAAAGCTTGCCGCTGGGGTTGTGTTGCTGGACGTGTTCGTTGAGCTGCTTGACGGAGAAGAAGGTGGTGGCGCAGTACAGGCAGCCCAGGCCGTGCAGCAGGTGTTGGAGGACGCTTTTCTCCGACAGCAGGACTTTGCACGTCAGACATTTGAGAGTCTTGTCGGGCATCTTCCTTAGGAAGGCCGCCCGCCCCGCCAGGCTTTCCGAGCGGGAAACTGTGGACTTGCTGTGGTGGGCCACCTCAATGTGCATGTCAAAGACGTTGGAGGGGAAGAGTTCGTTGCAGAGTGGGCACGTGATCCACTTCTTTGTTTGGTTGGCTGCTGGGCCGGCCGGACTGTGGGGGCCGGGCGTGGGCATCTGGAGTGGAGCGAAGGTGTACGTGGGCATGCCGTTTACCCGGTTGCCTGTGGGGATCAGGTGACTAAGCAGCGACTGGGACGTCAGCATGGTGCCCTGGAGAGTCATCTGGTTCGCCGGCGGGTTCTGCACCACCATCGCGGACCTGGGCGTGGAGCCGGGCCCGGCCGCCGCGTTGACCTGCGGACCCGACGGAATGAGGATCTGCTGCGATTGGGGGGGCGGTGCCTGCTTCAGGGACATGTTGGGGTATTGGACCAGTGATGAGCCCCGCAGGGCGATGGTGGCGCCGGGCTGGAGCAAACCTTTTGCTTCGGCGCTCGCCAGCTGCACGAGCGCCGACGCCTGCGGGGGCAGGAAGGGTTGGTTGCTGTTGGGAGCGCAGATAAGCGTGGCGCTGTTGGACGCGCCCTGCATCTGATTCAGAGCCACCATGGGGCCCCCGTGTTGGCCGTTGGTCGGCACCACAAAGGACTTACTTTGCTGCGGCTTTGGCACGATGCTCGGCAACGTGACAAAGCCGCCGTTGCCGTTAGGCGGCGGCTTGGCGAAGTTCTTGTTCTCGTAAATCATAGTCTGCACCTGCGAGTTGACGGCAAAGTGTTTGGGGTCCACCAGCATGTGGTGCAGCATCTGGTCCAGGGTGCCCGTGTTCACCTTGCACACCTTGCAGCAGTACAGCTTGATGGCGGAGCCCGACACGGGGTACCTGAAGCCGATGTACTGATCCGTGTAGTTCTCCATGTGCTTGAGGATGATGTGCTTCTTGATGGCGAAGACGGAGTGGGTGGGGAAGCCGCACTTCCTGCACTGGTAGCGCTCGTTGCCGCGGTGCACCGCCTCCCCGGGCATCGGCCCCATGCCTTGGTTGCCGTGGAAGAAGGCCAAGTGCTTCTTGAGCACGCGGGGGTGCGCCACGAAGATGCAGCGGTGGCAGGCGGTCAGCGCGCACAGAGTCTGCAGGCACTCGTGGCATCGCGCCACATGGTTGCGGTAGTGGTAGATGTTCTGGGAGGAGTACTTGCACATGGCGCAGCACATGGTCCTGCTCCGGTACGGCCACTGAGGAGACAAGCGAGAGTGAGGATTCTGCCGGGAGGGCAAAGACAGCCGGCACTACAGGACACCTTCTTTCGGAGTCGGCCGTGGTATCCGTCGGTGAAGTCGCTCCACTCGGTGCCCAGCAGATCATCGCCGTCCTTCTTTTGGAGTCGGCCGTGATGTGCGTCGGCAGACTCGCTCCTCCCCTCGGCGCCCTTCGGAGTATCCGCTTCCTCAGAGTTCTGCTCCGGGCTTTGGTCAAACTCCTGCAAGGAAGCAAAACCTTAGTACCAGGACTCTTGAAACCGGAATTCTACTTTGAGGAGTACTTTAGGTCCCGTGTTTTTGTAACTGGGCCATGAGCGCCCCCTAGTGGGCGTTTCCCACGGCACCTGTAGTACACTTTTCCACCACGTGTGGCAGTAATGACGTCATCAAGCAGAAGTCTGCAGTTTAAGCGCAACAATGATGACTCAAATAGTGAAGATGTATTTTTATTTTAGTGAGCCTTTATTATTACTCACTTTTAGAGCTGTCACATGATTCATCTTTTCAATCAGTTTAATCGTGATTAATCACAGCTTGCACAATTTAAATGAGCTGACAAAAAAAGGGCCCAATATTTGATTGACAAGGTCAAACAGGAACTTTTCTTCAATGTGCTGAAAAGTGTTTTATCCAAACACCATCTGGGAGCATTTGGAAGTCAAACCAAAATAAATGAAAGCTGCAAGCAGCGATGGACGGGACTGCTTTGGCTGCTGCCCCCGCGACCCAAGCCCGGATAAGCGGTAGAAGATGGATGGATGGATTATTACACAGAGAAAAAGTTGTATACACAGGTTATACATCAGTCTCATAGTAATAACAGTTGTAAAGTGGCTTGGACATTTTATAAGGACGCCTTGGTGCCGACATTTTGAGACTCAAATGCATGGTGAATGTAGTGCAGTTGTTGTATTGAAGTGGGAATAGCAAACTTCCTGTTGATTCTAGTTGGGGGCGGTCAGTGCATGAAATATAGGTCTCAGTGAGACCTACATTGAGGTTTTTGTTTCATGTGTACAGTAATAATAACAAAACCAACCTGAATAACACTGATGGAAAACATTTTCCGCAAACAAGCTGAAATGACATAAGTCATCATCGACCTGATTTCAGCATTTTCCACAATTTCTTTGATAAGAGAAAAAACAAAATAGCAGTTCCATATAGATTTGTTAGACATGAAACTATGGCAGCATTCAAGTCTGAGTTATGTGCTCCAGGCCGGGGGGAGGTTTGAACCTCCACAGACCCGCATCAGGCATATGAAACTTTCCTTAATGTTTTCATCAAACTGTACGATAAACACTGTCCAATTAGAAAAGATGACAATAAAGACAGCATCGTTAAGGACAAACTGTGGATCGCAAGAGGAATACTGCAGTCTTGCAAAAAGAAAAAGTATCTTTACACACGACATTTAAAGTACAGAACCAAAGAAACTGAACACAAATATAAATGAAATTCGACGTGGGGACGGCGTGGCGCAGTGGGAGAGTGGCCGTGCGCAACCCGAGGGTCCCTGGTTCTAATCCCACCTAGTACCAACCTCGTCACGTCCGTTGTGTCCTGAGCAAGACACTTCACCCTTGCTCCTGATGGGTGCTGGTTAGTGCCTTGCATGGCAGCTCCCTCCATCAGTGTGTGAATGTGTGTGTGAATGGGTAAATGTGGAAGTAGTGTCAAAGTGCTTTGAGTACCTTGAAGGTAGAAAAGCGCTATACAAGTACAACCCATTTATCATTTATTTTATTTATAAAAATGTACAAAAATAAGTAAACACAAAAAATAAAGCACAGCAAACAAACATATTACTGTAACACAGGGGTCGGGAACCTTTTTGGCTGAGAGAGCCAAGAATCCAAATATTTTTAAATAAATAATATTTTTTTCAACACTGAACACAACTCAACGCATGCATTTTTAAGTAAGACCAACATTTATAAAGTAAAACAGGTCTCCTATTTTTTGTAATAACAGTGTTGACTGTGGAGGGGGCGTGGCTTGCGGGCCTGCAGCGAAGCGGAGTGTGCCAGGACCGTAGATGGCCCACCTGGGCCTTGTTATCCAATCACCTGTCGCTCTGTTATAAGCAGCAGCCAGGAAGAGAGACGGGGTTGGGCCTGGAGCCAGAGCGCGAGCAAGAAGGAATGAGAAAAAGACAATTGCTGGAAAGCAACTGAGAGTCTTATTTAAAAATAAAACAATATTTAAACCCTGAAACAGGCTCTCATGTCGGTGCTTGGTGGTCTACAGAACCCCCAGGACTGCATGCCCCACATTAACCAATAATAAATAAATAACTTCTTCAACAGGTGCAGTAGAAAATGAATGGATGGATTAAAAATGAAGGTTTTATATTTTGAAGGTTATTTTTAACACTGTGATTACAAGTGGAATTATTCATGACTTATCGTGTTAAGCAATGTCAGCTCAGATTTATCTGAGAGCCAGATGCAGTCATCAAAAGAGCCACATCTGGCTCTAGAGCCATAGGTTCCCTACCCCTGTTCTACACCTTTTACAACAACATGAAAATAGCATCCAGGGTACCTGGAAAGTTTTAAATAGACTTCCTTTTTATTGTCATTCAAATTTAAACTTTACAGTACAAATAAGAACACAATTTTGTTGCATTTGGATAAAAAAAGCAATAAGGTGCAGATATAAATAAATAGATTAGTGTACAATAGTATCATTAAAAAAAAAAAATGACAAAAGGAACATCCAAGCTATTTTATAGAAAATAATCAAACTATAAATGACCCTAAAGGAATAATGGATGCTTTTTAACACCTTTTTTGTGAATGTTGGAGCAAAAACATTAAAACTGCACGATCTTGTTGAGCTCAATACTACAATCAATCAATCAATCGATGTTTATTTATATAGCCCTAAGTCACTAGTGTCTGACAGGGCTGTGGCTTACAAAGCTCATCAGCACAAGAGGTTGGAACCCAGAGACAATCTTCTAAGACCTCAGAGCTTCAGCTTTCATTCACAAAGCAAAAATAAGAAGAAGCTTAAAAAGTGAAAGTGTTTGTTGGAGAAGTTCAACTGTGGAACAGCTTGGAGGATTCCTTCTAATTTAAAAAACACTTTAAGACCAACGTCTTGAAGAAATATATCACTCTTGAATCAACGTTGTAATTAATACTATGATTAATGTGAATTAAAAACTAAATGTGGGATGTAAATAATAATGGAAGTATAATTGTTTGTATATAATTGGTGTAAAGGATATTTCACATGTCTTAACTGTCTGTATAACTGAACTATGTTCATGTTGTGTATTGTGTGTGTTTATATCCTGTTGCATGCTGGGTAGGGTAGTTCTTTTGTCCCACTCTCCCTTGTGGAGGGGGTCCGGTCCGATCCGGTGGCCATGTACTGCTTGCCTGTGTATCGGCTGGGGACATCTCTGCGCTGCTGATCCGCCTCCGCTTGGGATGGTTTCCTGCTGGCTCCGCTGTGAACGGGACTCTCGCTGCTGTGTTGGATCCGCTTTGGACTGGACTCTCGCGACTATGTTGGATCCATTGTGGATTGAACTTTCACAGTATCATGTTAGACCCGCCCGACATCCATTGCTTTCCTCCTCTCCAAGGTTCTCATAGTCATCATTGTCACCGACGTCCCACTGGGTGTGAGTTTTCCTTGCCCTTATGTGGGCCTACCGAGGATGTCGTGGTGGTTTGTGCAGCCCTTTGAGACACTAGTGATTTAGGGCTATATAAGTAAACATTGATTGATTGATTGATTGATTGATACTGTCAGGTGAAAAGGACATTTCATACTTTCCGGAAGTTTATTTTGTACTTGACATCGTTTATAGGGTTAGACGCAATAAGTGTTCAACTTCAGCCGAAACCCTCTCGGTCTGCAACATTTTCATTTTCAATCTATGAATGTTTGTTTGTTTTGTTGACCATTGACCGAAGAACAATAAACTAAAAAAAACACAACTAAAAATGTGTATGTATATATATATATATATATATATATATATATTAGGGGTGGGCAAATTAGTGTGTTAATTATGAGTTAACTCATCAATCTATTAACGCCGACAATTATTTTATGGCACATTTGCGTATGTTATTTACATGCTTTTGTTTTGTTAACGCCTTTTCTTAACAAGATGGCGTCGCCCGGCGTGGAGGGGCTCTTGGTAAAGATGGAACATTTGGCAAAAATACCGGACAATTCTGCAAATGTCCTGGCTGGCTTACAGCGTGGTCACTCCGGGATCACTTACGACCGCCAGACAATTCTGGATGTGGATAGATCGGGTCGTTTTGGACTGAATGAGGCGTGCTTGCTAGACCGGCTAGCTAGCATGGGAATACTTTGCCGGCTACATCCAGCGGCCTGTGAAGCAGCGGAGTATATGTGTTGTCTGTCTATTTATTAATAATGCAGACCAGGAGTGTTGGCTGAGTTCTTAACGTTTACTTTCAGAGCGTGCATATCACAACATACAAGATGTCGTCATGGCGACACAACCTATACATGCTCCTCACTCCTGTTGCATGCTGGGTAGGGTAGTTCTTTTTTTCCCTGGCTCATAACATCACAATATAGTACCATGTATATGATGCCTTCAGTTTATCAAAGCACCAAGCAAACAATCGGAAAATTGCCATCATATCAATTCCTAGATATGGTCATAATTATTTTAAGTGCACTACGCAGAATAAACACAACATTATTAATATTGCTACTACGGATCATTTGATCCAAAATTCCCTAAAACAGTCCACTACCTATAATATAGGTTTTTTAAACATAAAATCCCTGATAAAAAAAAAATGTTTCTGCTGTTACCTCAGAAATTGCCTGTTCAGATGTTATGATTGTGGCTCAGAGATTTGTATGTAGATTATATTTATTTTCCATAACAAACAGGATAACTTAAATACCCTGGCAGTGGCAATAAGCTTAAATGTTTGTATTTACATTTTTGGAGTTGACTTTCATCAAATATGCTATTTAACTGCTACTGTTTAACAAGGACTGATTTAAATTGTGTTTGCACAACAAATGTTTTGGCGCTTTTGTTCATGTGGGAGAATATTCCAATAAAGGTGCACTACACACTACTTTTGAATTCATTATTGGGCTTTGTGTATACAATGCAGTTAATCACCATTAATCAGAGAAATTGTGCGATTAACTACAATTCAAATTTTTAATCGTTGCCCAGCCCTAATATATATATATACACACACACACATATACATATATATATATATATATATATATTAGGGATGCACCGATTAATCGGTAACCGAATATGGCAAAAAAAGCCACATTCGGTCTTCGGTGGAATGAGTTAAGAACAAGGCCGAATAGTGGCGTGTGACGCAAGTTTTTGACGCGGTGACGCAATCAATCAACGTGCAGTGACGTTGGGATATGTTGTGTACCTGTATAAGTGTATGAGGTTACAAGCACACACTTATTGAGATTTAGTGGGGCCTCTGTTTACATTATTAGCCTGTTGTGTAGGCTACCTGTATAAGTGTATGAGGTTACAAGCACACACTTATTGAGATTTACTTGAGCCTTCTGTTTACATTATTAGCATATCTACTGTGGCTAAGCAGACTTTTGCCAAAAGGACAATAATTCATTTGTTGTGGGTTTATCCACTTTAATGCACTTTATTTTTTTTGGAATGCATGTTTTGTTTGAAGGCCTAATATAAATGAAAAACTTTGTGCTTTTTTTGAAAAGCAAAGACTACTGGAATATTTAAAAAATGTCGATATTCAATAAAAAATTACTTTATTTGAAAAACATGTCTAAATATTTATTCTAAGCTATTTATGCAATATTAAAAAAATGGTGAAAAACTGCATTCATTATTCGGTATTCGGCCACAAATTTTCATTTCAGTGCATCCCTATAATATACATACATACATACACATATATATATATATTCACTGAAATGAATATATATATATGTGTATGTATGTATGTATATTATAGGGGTGTAACAGTACACAAAAATTTCAGTTCTGTACGTAACTCGGTTCAGAGATCACGGTTCGGTTCATTTTCGGTACAGTAAGAAAACAACAAAATATAAATTTTTGGGTTATTTATTTACCAAATTTGCAAAATTTTCCACCAAAAATATTTTTCTTAGTGGAATATTTGATGTGAAGTCATGGGAATATTGGATAGGTCAATAATTAATTTTAAAAAATTGATTTGATTCAATATTATGTTTTGAGCAATGACAGTTAGAAAGAAAAAAAAACAGCTTTGTTTTATTAGTCAACGTTGCAACTTTTTCTAAATAACATTTAATCTTTAAGCTTTTTTATTTCACTTTTGTTATGTTTTTGTTTATTTTAATAGTATTTGTAGAACGTGCCGTGGTCCTTTAAAACATTAGCTGTGGGCCGCAAACGGCCTCCGGCACACTTTTGACACCCCCGCTATAGATAATAAAAAAATAAATCAATGGATAAAAAGCAGAGCCTGGCGACGCATGCACGTTTATCATCACTCTCTCGCTCTCTGCCCCTCCCTCACCAATGTTGCTGCGTGCAAAAATGGTCTTCTTTTTAACCTTAAACCTGAACGTACATTGAAAATACACACAACCCTAACTCAAAATGCCAGACATTTGAGGCATTTAAGAAACTCCACCCAGACAGCCCTGCAAAAGAGGACATGTCCGGTGAAAAGAGGACGTATGGTCAGTCTATCCTAGCCTGGTCGCTGCTAGCATGCCGTGTGTTGTGCCTCGGTGTGTAATGTTTACGCAACGTGCGCTACGCTACTTAATATCTCCCGTCCAAAGGCAAAACCCAGTAACTCAATTTTGGTCAAAACTGAGCTGATAATAAATTTGGAGTTACTAGGTGATATGCTTTACTTTAGTGAACAAATTACAACATGGCATACACTAAAGTAAAGCATATCACCTTGTACCGTATTTTTCAGAATATAAGTTGCAGTTTTTTTCATAGTTTGGCTGGGAGTGCCACGTATACTCCAGAGCGACTTATGTGTGAAATTATTAACACATTACCTTAAAATATCAAATATTATTTATCTCATTCACGTATGAGACTAGCCGGATGTCAGCAGTCACACACACGCCAACCAAGGAAAATTTGGCGTAGGCGGGTCATGGCAGAAGTGCATTGTGGGAAAGAAGACGCTACCTGCTACAGTACATTGGCAGTAACTTCAATCAATCAATCAATGTTTATTTATATAGCCCAAAATCACATATGTCTCAAAGGACTGCACAAATATATATATATATATATATATATATATATATATATATATAAACAAATTGTTTTTGTTAAAATTAAAGAAAGAAACCAATTGAAATCAGTTGATACTGATAACAGGAGGGCGATACGGATGTATTTGCCAAATATTGATGGCGATAATCGGTAATAATACAAATATATATTTTTTTTAAATTAAAGAAAGAAACCAACCTTGAGAAAGTAATATACCGATTTTGTACCTGTTGATACTGATAACAAGAGGGCGATACTGATGTATGTCAAGTTGCCAAATATTGATGGCGATAATCGGTAAAAATACAAATATTTTTTGTTAAAATTAAAGAAACCAACCTTGAGAAATTAATATACCGATAACAAGAGGGTGATACGGATGTATTTGCCAAATATTGATGGCGATAATCGGCAATAATAAAAATATTTTTTGTTAAAATGAGAGAAAGAAACCAACCTTGAGAAAGTAATATACTGATCTTGTACCTGTTGATACCAATAACAAGAGGGCGATACGGATGTATGTCAAGTTGCCAAATATTGATGGCGATAATCGGTAAAAATACAAATATTTTTTGTTAAAATTAAAGAAAGAAACCAACCTTGAGAAATTAATATACCGATAACAAGAGGGCGATACGGATGTATTTGCCAAATATTGATGGCGATAATCGGCAATAATACAAATATTTTTTGTTAAAATTAAAGAAAGAAACCAACCTTGAGAAATTAATATATCGATATTGTACCTGTTGATACTGATAACAAAAGGGCGATACTGATGTATGTCAAGTTGCCAAATATTGATGGCGATAATCGGCAATAATACAAATATTTTTTGTTTAAATTAAAGAAAGAAACCAACCTTGAGAAAGTAATATACTGATTTTGTACCTGTTGATACTGATAACAAGAGGGCGATACTGATGTATGTCGAGGTTCCAAATATTGATGGCGATAATCAGTAAAAATACAAATATTTTATGTTAAAATTAAAGAAAGAAACCAACCTTGAGAAATTAATATATCGATATTGTACCTGTTGATACTGATAACAAAAGGGCGATACTGATGTATGTCAAGTTGCCAAATATTGATGGCGATAATACAAATTTTTTTTGTTAAAATGTAAGAAAGAAACCAACCTTGAGAAAGTAATTATCGATATTGTACCTGTTGATACTGATTACAGGAGGGCGATACTGATGAATGTCGAGGTTCCAAATATTGATGGCGATAATCGGTAAAAATACAAATACTTTTTGTTATAATGAGAGAATCAAACCAACCTTGTGAAAGTAATATACTGATAACAAGAGGGCGATACGGATGTATTTGCCAAATATTGATGGCGATAATCAGTAAAAATACAAATACTTTTTGTCAAAATGAGAGAAACAAACCAACCTTGAGAAAGTAATATACTGATAACAAGAGGGCGATACGGATGTATGTCAAGGTTCTAAATAATGATGGCGATAATGGGCAATAATACAAATAACTGTATTAAAGACCTACTGAAATGAGATGTTGTTATTTAAACGGGGATAGCAGCTCCATTCTATGTGTCATACTTCATCATTTCGCCATATTGCCATATTTTTGCTGAAAGGATTTAGTAGAGAACATCCACGATAAAGTTTGCAACTTTTGATCACTAATAAAAAAGCCTTGCCTGTACAGGAAGTAGCAGACGATGTGCGCGTGACGTCACGGGTTGTGGAGCTCCTCACATCTGAACATTGTTTACAATCATGGCCACCAGCAGCGAGAGCGATTCGAACCAAGAAAGCGACAATTTCCCCATTAATTTGAGCGAGGATGAAAGATTCGTGGATGAGGAAAGTGAGAGTGAAGGACTAGGAAAAAAAAAAAAAAAAGACTAGAGGGCAGTGGGAGCGATTCAGATGTTATTAGACACATTTACTAGGATAATTCTGGAAAATTCCTTATCTGATTATTGTGTTACTAGTGTTTTAGTGAGATTATATAGTCGTACCTGAAAGTCGGAGGGGCGTGGCCACGGGTGCGGTGCCCACCAGTGTCTCTGAGGGAAGCCACGTTTCTCGACGAGGCGAAGCGAAGCCAGCTTTTATCTCACGTTCGGGGGCGGCCGTTCGGAGGAGGCAAGAGAGTCCGCAGCTGCCTCTTTGACAGCTGCACGAGGAACGACGCAAGCGCCGCTCATGTCTACGGTAAGAGCCGACTTATTACCACAATTTTCTCACCGAAATCTGCCGCTTGACATGTGGTCGGGAACCATGTTGGTTTGACCGCTCTGTTCCATAGTAAAGCTTCACCTTGGGGGAATGTAAACAATGAAACACCGGCTGTGTTTGTGTTGCTAAAGCGATCGCAATACACCGCTTCCCACCTACATCTTTCTTCTTTGACGTCTCCATTATTAATTGAACACATTGCAAAAGATTCATCAACACGGATGTCCAGAATACTGTGGAATTATGCGATTAAAGAAGACGACTTATAGCTGGGATCGGGCTGGAACAAAATGTCCGCTACAATCCGTGACATCACACGCACGTGTCATCATACCGCGACGTTTTCAACAGGATACTTGGTGCGAAATTTAAAATTGTAATTTAGTAAACTAAACCGGCCGTATCGGCATGTGTTGCAATGTTAATATTTCATCATTGATATATAAACTATCAGACTGTGTGGTGGCTAGTAGTGGCTTTCGATAGGCCTTAAAGAAAACAACCTTGAGAAAGAAATGTACTGATATTGTACCTGTTGATACTGATAACAAGAGGGCGATACGGATGTATGTCAAGTTGCCAAATATTGATGGCGATAATGGGTAATAATACGAGCAATTGTAGTTCAAATGAGAGAAAGAAACCAACCTTGAGAAAGTTCTGGCAGTCCTCCAGGCCGATCTCACTCAGGACATGTTTGACGGACTTGCGCGCCTTCCGGATCTTGTCCAGGTTCCCGACCGGGAGCTGATACATGCTTCCTCAGCGACCTGCAAGGTGCGGACGACACAGGTTAGACGGCGTCACCTTCCACCAAAAACTCCTTCTTGGCAGCATCACTTCCTGTGCGTGCAGGAAGAAGCCGCCGGTGCTAGTGCGCCCCCTGGCGGCCGGGAGCGGCGCACGGGGACGACTTCCGGTGCTGTGACGTCACCTTGCTGTGTAATATTTGCTGCTAAAAAGTGCACGTCAAGTGTATGATGTAGCGGGGGTGATAATGCACGCATGCGCAGGGAGCATCTTTGTGCGGCCATGCATCGTGATGCTGTGCATAATGAGGCGTTCAATGACATGCACAGCGTGGGAAACTAGGCGCTTGAAAAAAAGTGGAAACAAAAGGCAGCGCTTGCAGCATCGCGCACGTTTACCTGCCGGTCCCCGGTTCCGAAGCAGCGTTCGGGCGTCCTGCAAGCCCCGCTCCCCGGTTCCGAAGCAGCGTCCTCCGAGCCCCCGTCCCCCCCTTCTGGTGCCTCTAGTCTGCGTTCCGACGGCCGCCAAACACGCTCACCCGAGCCGCATCCGGCGTCTGCCTTCCCCGCTCCCAAACGTGACGTGGGCGCCGCAAGACCGGAGACGAGGACAATCACGCACCCCCCCAACAGGAAAAAAAATTCGCCGCGGCCTTTTTTTTGTCCCTTTCTTCGCCGTAACGAGAAAAGATGGCGCTCAAGTTCAGGATCTGACGTAGGAGGGGCTCATTTGCATACCACAGGAACCGACCAATAGGAGGCCTCCGCCTCTGTTTGCTCAATAACTTTTTATTGGCCTTGTGGCGAACTTTGGCTGACTTCCACAAAGTCCAGCTGCTAATTATCCCAATTAAGTCGGCACTTTGATGTCATACCTGACTGGCTAATTGGATTTATGGCCGCCACAAGCACGAGCTGAGTGTAGGGGGCGTGGCTACGGAGGCCATGTTGGGAGACCACGTGGTACAGGACCAATGAGCTGCGAGGAAAATGAGCTAAATGGGCGGTCCCTCCTGGCGCTGACGTCACATCATGCTACTTTTATTGGCCAATCCCTGAAGGGCAGCATTTTGCAGGAGGAGCCTGACAAATAGCTTTGTCCTGGCAGGCTAGCTAACATCGCGAAAACACGCTTTTCTTCGCCCGCCACTCAGTCCAAAGAACACTTTTTGGGAACAAAAATGGCAACTTTGGCATTAACTCAACAGCGAATGTAAACGTAGACGTTTCGGGGTTTTTTACAAATACGGCAACTTTTACGTAAACTTCGTAACTCAACGTCGGGGTTTTTAGACCTCGATTTTTGTCCTACGTGCTACTTTTAGTACGACTATGAAGACGTTGTCCTACTTTTAGTACGACTATGAAGATGTTGTGCTACTTTTAGTACGACTATGAAGACGTTGTGTTACTTTTAGTACGACTATGAAGACGTTGTCCTATTTTTAGTACGACTATGAAGACGTTGTGCTACTTTTAGTACAACTATGAAGACGTTGTCCTACTTTTAGTACGACTATGAAGATGTTGTGCTACTTTTAGTACGACTATGAAGACGTTGTGTTACTTTTAGTACGACTATGAAGACGTCCTACTTTTAGTACGACTATGAAGACGTTGTGCTACTTTTAGTACGACTATGAAGACGTTGTGCTACTTTTAGTACGACTATGAAGACGTCCTACTTTTAGTACGACTATGAAGACGTTGTGCTACTTTTAGTACGACTATGAAGACGTTGTGCTACTTTTAGTACGACTATGAAGATGTGCTACTTTTAGTACGACTGAAGGTGTTGTGCTACTTTTAGTACGACTATGAAGACGTTGTGCTACTTTTAATACGACTATGAAGACGTTGAGCTACTTTTAGTACGACTATGAAAACATTGTGCTACTTTTAGTACGACTATGAAGACGTTGTGCTACTTTTAATACGACTATGAAGACGTTGTGCTACTTTTAGTACGACTATGAAGACGTGCTACTTTTAGTACGACTATGAAGACGTTGTGCTACTTTTAGTACGACTATGAAGATGTTGTGCTACTTTTAGTACGACTATGAAGACGTTGTGCTACTTTTAGTACGACTATGAAGATTGTGCTACTTTTAGTACGACTATGAAGACGTTGTGCTACTTTTAGTACGACTATGAAGATTGTGCTACTTTTAGTACGACTATGAAGACGTTGTGCTACTTTTAGTACGACTATGAAGATGTTGTGCTACTTTTAGTACGACTATGAAGACGTTGTGCTACTTTTAGTACGACTATGAAGATTGTGCTACTTTTAGTACGACTATGAAGACGTTGTGCTACTTTTAGTACGACTATGAAGATTGTGCTACTTTTAGTACGACTCTGAAGACGTTGTGCTACTTTTAGTACGACTATGAAGACGTTGTGCTACTTTTAGTACGACTATGAAGACGTTGTGCTACTTTTAGTACGACTATGAAGACATTGTGCTACTTTTAGTACGACTATGAAGACGTCGGCTAAATGTGTCCACAATGTTGCTACAAGTGCAAATGCTAACATTACACGTAACAACATTCAAAATGTTAATACTTTTTTATATCAAGTACGACAAATGGATATCAAATATGTATTCCTTCATTTTATATCTGTATATGTTGCATCTGCATGACATCATCTTTGTCACAAACACTACACTTTATCATTTGTAATGCAGGTTCTAATACGAATGTATGACATCATTGTCATAAACACTACAGCTTATCATTTGTAACGCAGGGTTTGATACAAATGTATGACATCATCATTGTCACAAACACTACACTTTATCATTTGTAACGCAGGTTCTAACACGAACATATGACATCATCATTGTCATGAACACTACACTTTATCATTTGTAATGCAAGTTTTGATAGGAATGTATGACATCATCATTGTCATGAACACTAGACTTTATCATGTGTAATACAGGTTGTAATAGGAATGTATGACATCATCACTGTCATGAACACTACACTTTATCACGTGTGATACAGGTTGTAATAGTGTAAAAGTACTGAAATGTTAGATTTTAAATGAAGTTCCTAACTTGGCAACATGAACATGTTTGGCCAGCCAGGGATCCTAGCTCGATGTCTAGAGCACTGGGAGGACACAGGTGTTAAAGCAGGTGTTGGACCAGGTTGGTACCTGCCAGGGATCCTAGCTCGATGTCTAACTGGTTTTCTTTACATTTCTTCTTCTATCACTGACATGATATCATATATCACATGACATGGTATCATTCACAACATGACATGATATCATATAACCCATGACATGGTATCATATACAACATGACATGATATCATACACAACATGACATGATATCATATAACCCATGACATGGTATCATATACAACATGACATGATATCATACACAACATGACATGATATCATATAACCCATGACATGGTATCATATACTACATGACATGATATCATATAATACATGACATGATATCATATAATGCATGACATGATATCATATATTACATGACATGATATCATATATTACATGGCATGATATCATATAATACATGGCATGATATCATATACAACATGACATGATATCATATATTACATGACATGATATCATATAATACATGACATGATATCATATAATACATGGCATGATATCATATACAACATGACATGATATCATACACAACATGACATGATATCATATACAACATGACATGATATCATACACAACATGACATATCATCATATACAACATGACATGGTATCATACACAACATGACATGATATCATATACAACATGACATGATATCATACACAACATGACATGATATCATACACAACATGACATGATATTACACAACATGACATGATATCATACACAACATGACATGATATCATACACAACATGACATGATATCATACACAACATAACATGATATCATACACAACATGACATGATATCATATAATGCATGACATGATATCATATATTACATGGCATGATATCATATACAACATGGCATGATATCATATAATACATGACATGATATCATATACAACATGACATGATATCATACACAACATGACATGATATCATATACAACATGACATGATATCATACACAACATGACATGATATCATATACAACATGACATGATATCATACACAACATGACATGATATCATATACAACATGACATGATATCATACACAACATGACATGATATCATATATCACATGACATGGTATCATACACAACATGACATGATATCATATACAACATGACATGATATCATATAACACATGACATGGTATCATACACAACATGACATGATATCATACACAACATGACATGATATCATACACAACATGACATGATATCATACACAACATGACATGATATCATATACAACATGACATGATATCATACACAACATGACATGATATCATATACAACATGACATGATCTCATACACAACATGACATGATATCATATACAACATGACATGATATCATACACAACATGACATGATATCATATACAACATGACATGATATCATACACAACATGACATGATATCATATACAACATGACATGATATCATACACAACATGACATGATATCATATATCACATGACATGGTATCATACACAACATGACATGATATCATATACAACATGACATGATATCATATAACACATGACATGGTATCATACACAACATGACATGATATCATACACAACATGACATGATATCATACACAACATGACATGATATCATATACAACATGACATGATATCATACACAACATGACATGATATCATATACAACATGACATGATATCATACACAACATGACATGATATCATATACAACATGACATGATATCATACACAACATGACATGATATCATATACAACATGACATGATATCATACACAACATGACATGATATCATATACAACATGACATGATATCATACACAACATGACATGATATCATATATCACATGACATGGTATCATTCACAACATGACATGATATCATATAACCCATGACATGGTATCATATACAACATGACATGATATCATACACAACATGACATGATATCATATAACCCATGACATGGTATCATATACTACATGACATGATATCATATAATACATGACATGATATCATATAATGCATGACATGATATCATATATTACATGACATGATATCATATATTACATGGCATGATATCATATAATACATGGCATGATATCATATACAACATGACATGATATCATATATTACATGACATGATATCATATAATACATGACATGATATCATATAATACATGGCATGATATCATATACAACATGACATGATATCATACACAACATGACATGATATCATATACAACATGACATGATATCATACACAACATGACATATCATCATATACAACATGACATGGTATCATACACAACATGACATGATATCATATACAACATGACATGATATCATACACAACATGACATGATATCATACACAACATGACATGATATTACACAACATGACATGATATCATACACAACATGACATGATATCATACACAACATGACATGATATCATACACAACATAACATGATATCATACACAACATGACATGATATCATATAATGCATGACATGATATCATATATTACATGGCATGATATCATATACAACATGGCATGATATCATATAATACATGACATGATATCATATACAACATGACATGATATCATACACAACATGACATGATATCATATACAACATGACATGATATCATACACAACATGACATGATATCATATACAACATGACATGATATCATACACAACATGACATGATATCATACACAACATGACATGATATCATACACAACATGACATGATATCATATATCACATGACATGGTATCATACACAACATGACATGATATCATATACAACATGACATGATATCATATAACACATGACATGGTATCATACACAACATGACATGATATCATACACAACATGACATGATATCATATACAACATGACATGATATCATACACAACATGACATGATATCATATACAACATGACATGATATCATACACAACATGACATGATATCATATACAACATGACATGATATCATACACAACATGACATGATATCATATACAACATGACATGATATCATACACAACATGACATGATATCATATACAACATGACATGATATCATACACAACATGACATGATATCATATATCACATGACATGGTATCATACACAACATGACATGATATCATATACCACATGACATGATATCATATAACACATGACATGGTATCATACACAACATGACATGATATCATACACAACATGACATGATATCATACACAACATGACATGATATCATATAACACATGACATGGTATCATACACAACATGACATGATATCATACACAACATGACATGATATCATACACAACATGACATGATATCATATACAACATGACATGATATCATACACAACATGACATGATATCATATACAACATGACATGATATCATACACAACATGACATGATATCATATACAACATGACATGATATCATACACAACATGACATGATATCATATACAACATGACATGATATCATACACAACATGACATGATATCATATATCACATGACATGATATCATACACAACATGACATGATATCATATACAACATGACATGATATCATACACAACATGACATGATATCATATACAACATGACATGATATCATACACAACATGACATGATATCATATATCACATGACATGGTATCATACACAACATGACATGATATCATATACCACATGACATGATATCATATAACACATGACATGGTATCATACACAACATGACATGATATCATACACAACATGACATGATATCATACACAACATGACATGATATCATACACAACATGACATGATATCATACACAACATCACATGATATCATACACAACATCACATGATATCATATAATGCATGACATGATATCATATATTACATGGCATGATATCATATAATACATGACATGATATCATATAATACATGACATGATAT
Organism: Nerophis ophidion; assembly: GCF_033978795.1. NCBI lineage: Eukaryota > Metazoa > Chordata > Actinopteri > Syngnathiformes > Syngnathidae > Nerophis > Nerophis ophidion. The sequence continues at coordinate 2,216,442 of NC_084614.1, forward strand.
CATATATTACATGGCATGATATCATATAATACATGACATGATATCATATAATACATGACATGATATCATATTATGCATGACATGATATCATATATTACATGACATGATATCATATTATGCATGACATGATATCATATATTACATGGCATGATATCATATAATACATGGCATGATATCATATACAACATGACATGATATCATATAATGCATGACATGGTATCATATATTACATTACATGATATCATATATTACATAACATGGTATCATATATTACATGACATGATTTCATATATTACATGACATGGTATCATATATTACATGACATGATATCATATGATACATGACATGATATCATATGATACATGACATGGTATCATATGATACATGACATGATATCATATATTACATGACATGATATCATATGATACATGACATGATATCATATATTACATAACAAGGTATCATATATTACATGACATGATATCATATAATGCATGAGATGGTATCATATATTACATTACATGATATCATATATTACATAACATGGTATCATATGATACATGACATGATATCATATGATACATGACATGGTATCATATGATACATGACATGATATCATATATTACATAACAAGGTATCATATATTACATGACATGATATCATATATTACATGACATGGTATCATACATTACATGACATGATATCATATGATACATGACATGATATCATATGATACATGACATGGTATCATATGATACATGACATGATATCATATATTACATGACATGATATCATATATTACATGACATGATATCATATAATACTGTTCCAAGAGTTGGAACAGTATTATATGATATGTCTTATGAACACATGAAGGAACATCACATGGTCAGGATGTGTTTGTAGTCCAGGGGTCAGCAACCTAAAATGTTGAAAGAGCCACATTGGACCAAAAATACAAAAACAAATCTGTCTGGAGAATAAAATAAATAAAATAATAAAAGCCATATTACATACAGATAGTGTGTCATGAGATATAAGTTGAATTAAGAGGACTTAAAGGAAACTAAATGAGCTTAAATATATCTACAAATGAGGCATAATGATGCAATATAGCTAGCTTAAATAGCATGTTAGCATGGATTAGCTTGCAGTGAGCAAATATGTCTGATTAGCACTCCACACAAGTCAATAACATCAACAAAACTCACCTTTGTGCATTCATGCACAACATTAAAAGTTTGGTGGACAAAATGAGACAGAAAAAGAAGTGGCATATAACACGTCCTAGAAAGTCAGAGAAAGTTATACATGGAAACAAACTAGGGTGAGTTCAAGGACCGCCAAAATGAGTAGGACAAAACGCCGCTCGCCAAATACTGAAGCATGTTTAAAGGCCGACTGAAATGAGATGTTCTTATTTAAACGGGGATAGCAGCTCCATTCTAGGTCTCATACTTCAGCATTTACCCATATTTTGGCTGAAAGGATTTAGTAGAGAACATCGAGGATAAAGTTCACAACTTTCGGTGCTAAGAGAAAAGCCCTGCCTGTACAGGAAGTCACAGACGATGATGTCACATGTTTGATGGCTCCTCACATATTTACATTGTTTATAATGGAAGCCTCCAACATCAAGAACTATTCAGACCAAGAAAAAGACAATTTTCCATTAATTTGAGCGAGGATGAAAGATTGGTGTTTGAGGATATTGATAGCGACGGACTAGAAAAAAAATAAAAAATAAAACGCGATTGCATTGGGACGGATTCTGATGTTTTTAGACACATTTACTAGGATAATTCTGGGAAATCCCTTATCTTTCTATATATTTTTTATATTTTTTTCCTCTCATCTTTTTCCATTTTTCATACTTTTTTGAAAAAGCTCCAGAAAGCCACTAGGGCGGCGCTAAAGAGCCACATGCGGGTCTAGAGCTGCAGGTTGCTGACCTGGTTCTAGAACATGTGTTCCATAGCTTTTAGAGTTCTGTAGCAAACTGACTAACTGTTCTGATGACCTCCAAACAGTTTTAAATGACCTTAAGAAATGAATGTTAAAATTAGTGATAAAAAAAAGTATCATTCCAGGAGAGTCATAATAAAAAAAGGATTCTTTTTTAAATAATAATTAGAAAATAATAAAGTTAAAAAACTGAAGACATCAACAAAGAAATGGAGAATTAATATACCATCCATCCATCCATTTTCTACCGCTTTCTCCCTTACGGGGTTGCGGGGGCCGCTGGCGCCTATCTCAGCTACAATCGGGCGGAAGGCGGGGTACACCCTGGACAAGTCGCCACCTCATCACAGGGCCAACACAGATAGACAGACAACATTCACACACTAGGGCCAATTTAGTGTTGCCAATCAACCTATCCCCAGGTGTGTGTCTTTGGAGGTGGGAGGGGCTTATCCCCAGGTGCATGTCTTTGGAGGTGGGAGGAGCTTATCCCCAGGTGCATGTCTTTGGAGGTGGGAGGAAGCCGGAGTACCCGGAGGGAACCCACGCAGTCACGGGGAGAACATGCAAACTCCACACAGAAAGATCCTCAGCCTGGAATTGAACCCAGGACTGCAGGACCTTCGTATTGTGAGGCAGACGCACTAACCCCTCTGCCACCGTGAAGCCCCTTACCAACATCATTATGATTATTAATAAATGTATCTTACCACCACCATTATGATTATTATTAATAAATGTATATTTCCACCATCATTAAGATTATTATTAAATGTATCTCATCTCGTCAACATGTTTATTATTATTATATTTGTCTTACCACCATCATTAAGATTATTATTATGATTATTATTAAATGTATCTTATCACATCAATATTTGTTATTATTATTAAATGTATCTTATCACATCAATATTTTGTATTAATAAATGTGTCTTATTACTGTCAACAGGACTATTATTATGATCATTATTTAATGTATCTTACTACCATTTTTGGGATTATTATTATTATTAAAATCATCATTACAATTATTACTATGATTTTTTTTAGATGTATCTTACCACCATCATTATGATTATTATCATGATTATTATTAATAACTTTATCTTACCATACCACCGTCATTAGGATTATTATTATTAATAAATGTATCTTACCAGCATTATAACAATTATTACTATGATTATAAGAAAATGTATCTTACATCATCAATAGGATGATAATTGAGTAAAAGATAAAGTAGCCATAAAGGCCAAATAAATATGATGAAACATGTACACTACATCTTATCCACGTACCTGGTGATATCAGCTCATTGGGTATGTTTTTTTCATGAATGTCAATTAAAACACAATATTTGAATTTTATTTTGAAATCCTAGAAATAAGTTCTTCTTTTTCAGCAGAGAAGAGCAGTATTGAACATGGTCGTTTTGTATTTCATGTAATTGAGCATAAACGAAGAAACCCCAAAAGGGACAAGCGGTAGGAAATAGATGGATGGATGGAGAAACTCCGCAAAAAAACAAACACACAAAAAAAAAACCGGAAGCTGAAGTTGCTGTTGAAGCTTGGACTGACGTGCAGGAACAAAGATGATCTTGTGTTACTAAATAAAAAGCTATTGATCGATGAAGTGGCGACTTGTCCACGGTGTACGCCGCCTTCCGCCCGATTGTAGCTGAGATAGGCACCAGCGACCCCAAAGGGAATAAGCGGTAGAAAATGGATGGATGGATGGAGTAATCATTGATGTTTTTCAAGACATTTGTGAAGATGTTACTGCAGTGTCCTGCCCACAGGGGGCAGTATCAGACAGGTGTCACATGGGGCCGTATCAGACAGGTATTAGGCCTCACAATATGGGGGCAGTATCAGACAGGTGTTATATGGGGCCGTATCAGACAGGTGTTAGGCCACACAACATGGGGCAGTATCAGACAGGTTCTCCTGTTTTAGCTTGTTGCTACTTAGCATTTAGCTTCTTTAGCTTGTTCTCCTGTTTTAGCCTGGTGTTATATGGGGCCGTATCAGACAGGTGTTATATGGGGCAGTATCAGACAGGTGTTACATGGGGGCAGTATCAGACAGGTGTTAGGCCACACAACATGGGGACAGTATCAGACAGGTGTTAGGCCACACAACATGGGGGCAGTATCAGACAGGTGTTAGGCCACACAACATGGGGACAGTATCAGACAGGTGTTAGGCCACACAACATGGGGACAGTATCAGACAGGTGTTAGGCCACACAACATGGGGCAGTATCAGACAGGTGTTAGGCCTCACAACACGGGGGCAGTATCAGACAGGTGTTAGGCCACACAACATGGGGGCAGTATCAGACAGGTGTTACATGGGGGCAGTATCAGACAGGTGTTAGGCCACACAACATTGGGGCAGTATCAGACAGGTGTTAGGCCTCACAACACGGGGGCAGTATCAGACAGGTGTTAGGCCACACAACATGGGGACAGTATCAGACAGGTGTTAGGCCACACAACATGGGGCAGTATCAGACAGGTGTTAGGCCTCACAACACGGGGGCAGTATCAGACAGGTGTTAGGCCACACAACATGGGGGCAGTATCAGACAGGTGTTACATGGGGGCAGTATCAGACAGGTGTTAGGCCACACAACATTGGGGCAGTATCAGACAGGTGTTAGGCCTCACAACACGGGGGCAGTATCAGACAGGTGTTAGGCCACACAACATGGGGGCAGTATCAGACAGGTGTTAGGCCACACAACATGGGGACAGTATCAGACAGGTGTTAGGCCACACAACATGGGGCAGTATCAGACAGGTGTTAGGCCTCACAACACGGGGGCAGTATCAGACAGGTGTTAGGCCACACAACATGGGGGCAGTATCAGACAGGTGTTAGGCCACACAACATGGGGGCAGTATCAGACAGGTGTTAGGCCACACAACATGGGGACAGTATCAGACAGGTGTTAGGCCACACAACATGGGGCAGTATCAGACAGGTGTTAGGCCTCACAACACGGGGGCAGTATCAGACAGGTGTTAGGCCACACAACATGGGGGCAGTATCAGACAGGTGTTACATGGGGGCAGTATCAGACAGGTGTTAGGCCACACAACATTGGGGCAGTATCAGACAGGTGTTAGGCCTCACAACACGGGGGCAGTATCAGACAGGTGTTAGGCCTCACAACACGGGGGCAGTATCAGACAGGTGTTAGGCCACACAACATGGGGGCAGTATCAGACAGGTGTTAGGCCTCACAACACGGGGGAAGTATCAGACAGGTGTTACATGGGGGCAGTATCAGACAGGTGTTAGGCCACACAACATGGGGACAGTATCAGACAGGTGTTAGGCCACACAACATTGGGGCAGTATCAGACAGGTGTTAGGCCTCACAACACGGGGGCAGTATCAGACAGGTGTTAGGCCTCACAACACGGGGGCAGTATCAGACAGGTGTTAGGCCACACAACATGGGGGCAGTATCAGACAGGTGTTAGGCCTCACAACACGGGGGAAGTATCAGACAGGTGTTACATGGGGGCAGTATCAGACAGGTGTTAGGCCTCACAACACGGGGGCAGTATCAGACAGGTGTT
>NC_084614.1:2227004-2389504 GCF_033978795.1 Nerophis ophidion
AGAAAATTCAGGATTTCCAAAAACTGTAGTGCAAAAAAAACAAAATAAAAACACAATAAATTTTTAAAAAATCAAGACTTGCTTTGACAGAATCTTGATGGCTTTAGAAACTTGCAATTAAACATTTCATAAAATGTTTGTTTTCAAAGACTGTAAACAAAAAAAGATTAAATAAAAATAGAATAACAATTAAACAAATAATAAATGAAGCTTGACATATTTTGAAGTTGATTTGTTAAAATGAATGATTTAGTTTTCCTACATTTCCAGAGTTCCACCTCCTATCCTGCACAACATTTCTACTCGGACTACAATTCCCAGAAGCAGTGAAGAACTCAGCTTGTGTAAAAGCTAAATAAAAAGAAAATACAACAAATCCCTTTCAACTTATATTCTATTGACTAGACTGCAAAGACAAGATATTTTACTGTTGGAACTGGTAAACTTTGTTTTTGCAAATATTAGCTCATTTGGGATTTGATGCCTGCAACATGTTTCAAAAAAGCTGGCACAAGTGGCAAAAACGACTGAGAAAGTTGAGGAATGCTCATCAAACACTTATTTGGAACATCCCACAGGTGAACAGGCTAATTGGGAACAGGTGGGTGCCGTGATTGGCCATAAAAGAAAGTAAACATTGATTGATTGATTGATAAAAGCAGCTTCCATGAAATGCTCACTCGTTCACAAACAAGGACGAGGTGAGGGTCACCACTTTGTCAACAAAAATGCCTGAGCAAATTGTTTAAGAACAACATTTCTCAACAAAGAATTTAGGGATTTGACCATCTACGCTCCGTGATATCATCAAAAGGTTCGGAGAATGTGGAGAAATCACTGCAGGTAAGCCATCATGTTATGCACCTTGGATCCCTCAAGCATCAAAAAGTCACATCAGTGTGTAAATGATATCACCACATGGGCTCAGGACCACTTCAGAAAACCACTGTCAGTAACTACAGTTGGTTGCTACATCTGTAAGTGCAAGTTAAAACTCTACTATGCAAAGCCACAGCCATTTATCAACAACACCCAGGAACGCCGCTGGCTTCGCTGGGCCTGAGATCATCTAAGATGGACTGATGCAAAGTGGAAAACTGTTCTGTGGTCTGACGAGTCCACATTTCAAATTATATTTGGAAACTTTGGACGTGGTGTCCTCCGGAACAAAGAGGAAAATAACCATCCGGATTATTATAGGCGCAAAGTGTAAAAGCCAGCATGTGTGATGGTATGGGGGTGCATTAGTGCCCAAGGCATGGGTAACTTACACATGTGTGATGGTATGGGGGTGTATTAGTGCCCAAGACATGGGTAACTTACACATGTGTGATGGTATGGGGGTGTATTAGTGCCCAAGGCATGGGTAACTTACACATCTGTGAAGGCACCATTAATGCTGAATGGTCCATACAGGTTTTGGAGCAACATATGTTGTTATCCAAGCAATGTTATCATGGACACCCCTGCTTATTTCAGCAAGACAATGCCAAGCCACGTGTTACAACAGCGTGGCTTCGTAGTAAAAGAGTGCGGGTACTTTCCTGGCCCGCCTGCAGTCCAGACCTGTCTCCCATGGAAAATGTGTTGTGAAGTGTAAAATAGGACAGCGGAGACCCCGGACTGTTAAACGATTGAAGCTCTACATAAAACAAGAATGGGAAAAAAAATCCACTTTCAAAGCTTCAACAATTACTTTCCTCAGTTCCCAAACGTTTATTGAGTGTTGTTAAAAGAAAAGGTGATGTAACACAGTGGTGAACATGCCCTTTCCCAACTACTTTGGCACGTGTTGCAGCCATGAAATTTTAAGTTAATTATTATTTGCAAAAAAACATGAAATATGTTGTCTTTGTAGCATATTCAACTGAATATGGCTTGAAAAGGATTTGCAAATCATTGTATTCTGTTTATATTTACATCTAACACAATTTCCCAACTCATATGGAAACTGGGTTTGTAGAGAAGCTGACTACTTCTCTGCTTGCTATATTCTCATCTTCAGAGTACCAACTGCATATTGCACGACACATCGCCTCCAAAGGGCTTGCCGTGACCTTTGACCCAGAAAGGCCAAGAGGAGCCGGCCTTAGAAGCAGACTGTGGTGGACTCTCCCCGTCTGAAGGTGTGTTGCCTAGCAAGGTTGGGACTTGAACACGATCTGGTTCAGCAGGTGAGTCAGCACAGGGAGGCCCAGCAGGACCAGAGGGTGTGCTCACTCACACGCCCGGGGCACATTCCTCCCAGCGGCCGCACCCTGCTGTGTGTGTGTGTGTGGGCGTCTACCTGCGACCTGTCGGCCATCTTGCCTCCACCTGTGCTGGTCGGCCATGTCGCCTCCACCTGTGCTGGTCGGCCATGTTGCCTCCACCTGTGCTGGTCGGCCATGTCGCCCCGGGTTTTCACGAGCTGGACTGCAGCTGCACTGGTGGGACTGCAGGAGCAGAGAGAGGCAGGGAGAAAGATGGTGTGTGAGCAAAGAGGACACTCCCTGGTGTGTGTGTGTGTGTGTGTGTGTGTGTGTGTGTGTGTGTGTGTGTGTGTGTGTGTGTGTGTGTGCCAAGGAAGAAGGTGTGTTGGGCAAAGGAGAGACGTTATGTAAAGAAGTTGTTCTCACCTGCTGCCATGTTTGCCTTCCTGATGCACACCTGCCTGCACAAACATCAGACAAATGTTCAGCAACACAAGTCACCTCCCTGACAGTCTTTGGCAAAATCATTATTTTTACACCTGATGTTTCAATCTTGGCAGCGACTTCACATCCAGTTGGTGACATTACCTTTTTTTATGTCATATTACCCCCACCAAAAAAATGTCAAGGTGTAATATTTGATGTGAAGTAGTTGGAGCATAAAATGTGTCAATAATTCAATCATCAATCAATCAATGTTTACTTATATAGCCCTAAATCACTAGTGTCTCAAAGGGCTGCACAAACCACTACCACATCCTCGGTAGGCCCACATAAGGGCAAGGAAAACTCACACCCAGTGGGACATCGGTGACAATTATGACTATGAGAACCTTGGAGAGGAGGAAAGCAATGGATGTCGAGCGGGTCTAACATGATACTGTGAAAGTTCAATCCATAATGGATCCAACACAGTCGCGAGAGTCCCGTTCACAGCGGAGCCAGCAGGAAACCATCCCAAGCGGAGGCGGATCAGCAGCGCAGAGATGTCCCCAGCCGATACACAGGCAAGCAGTACATGGCCACCGGATCGGACCGGACCCCCTCCACAAGGGAGAGTGGGACATAAGAGAAAAAGAAAAGAAACGGCAGATCAACTGGTCTAAAAAGGGAGTCTATTTAAAGGCTAGAGTATACAAATGAGTTTTAAGGTGAGAATTAAATGCTTCTACTAATTCATTACAACATTATTATTTTTGAGCAATGACAGTTAAAAAGAAAAAAATCTAACTAAAAGTCACACTTTTTTTAAAACTTTCAACAAATCTCTTGATCAATTTGAGATATATTGTATGTTTTTATCTTTGTCTTATGTTTTTTCTGCCCTTTTTGTCATAGAACACTTAGTTTCTTATATAACAAACACATCAAATATTCAATAGTTTCCTTAAAAATGTTACAAGATGTAATATTTGATGTGAAGTAATCGGAGCTTTGAATGTGTCATTAATTCACAACATTATTGATTTTAATTAATTATTATTTTGGAGCAATGACAGTCAAACAAAATCCTACTAAAGTTCTTGGGAATCCAAAAGGGCTCCACTCATAAAAGTGTTCAAAATAAGTCATACTTTTTACTTTCATCACTTACATTTGTAGATCAACTTCAGATGGAGTTGGCGATGATAAATTCATATTATTTTTGTGTTTGCTGCCTTGTTTGTCAAAGAAAAACATTGTTTTTATGCGGCAAACACACAAACTATGCAGTAGTTTCCCCCAACTATCATGTCAAGGTGTAATATTTGATGTGAAGCAGTTGGAGCCTAAAATGTGTCAATAATTCATAACAACGTTGATTTTAATTCATTATTATTTTTGAGCAATGACAGTTAAAAAAAAAAAATCCAAAGAAAAGTCATACTTGTTTTTAACTTTCAACAAATCTCTGGATCAACTTTAGATATGTTGTATGTTGTATTGTCTTGTGATTTTTCTGCCCTTTTTGTCATAGAACACTTAGTTTCTTATATAACAAACACATCAAATATGCAGTAGTTTCCTTAAAAATGTTGCAAGATGGAATATTTGATGTGAATTAATCGGAGCTTTGAATGCGTCAACAATTCATAACATTATTGATTTTAATTCATTATTATTTTGGAGCAATGACAGTCAAACAAAATCCTACTAAAGTTCTTGGGAATCCAAAAAGTCTCCACTCATAAAAGTGTTCAAAATAAGTCATACTTTTTACTTTCATCACTTACATTTGTAGATCAACTTCAGATGGAGTTGGCGATGATAAATTCATATTATTTTTGTGTTTGCTGCCTTGTTTGTCAAAGAAAAACATTGTTTTTATGCGGCAAACACACAAACTATGCAGTAGTTTCCCCCAACTATCATGTCAAGGTGTAATATTTGATGTGAAGCAGTTGGAGCCTAAAATGTGTCAATAATTCATAACAACGTTGATTTTAATTCATTATTATTTTTGAGCAATGACAGTTAAAAAAAAAAAATCCAAAGAAAAGTCATACTTGTTTTTAACTTTCAACAAATCTCTGGATCAACTTTAGATATGTTGTATGTTGTATTGTCTTGTGATTTTTCTGCCCTTTTTGTCATAGAACACTTAGTTTCTTATATAACAAACACATCAAATATGCAGTAGTTTCCTTAAAAATGTTGCAAGATGGAATATTTGATGTGAATTAATCGGAGCTTTGAATGCGTCAACAATTCATAACATTATTGATTTTAATTCATTATTATTTTGGAGCAATGACAGTCAAACAAAATCCTACTAAAGTTCTTGGGAATCCAAAAAGTCTCCACTCATAAAAGTGTTCAAAATAAGTCATACTTTTTACTTTCATCACTTACATTTGTAGATCAACTTCAGATGGAGTTGGCGATGATAAATTCATATTATTTTTGTTTTTGCTGCCTTGTTTGTCAAAGAAAAACATTGTTTTTATGTGGCAAACACACAAACTATGCAGTAGTTTCCCCCAACTATCATTCAAAATGGAATATTTGATGTTAGGTAATATAAATAATTCAAAAATAAATTTCACAACCAAATCGCACTTATCAAACATCTCAATTCATCCTTTTCAAACACAGATTTTTATATATATATATTTTTAATAAGAATTAATTAAAAAAAAAATGTTTTCAGGCCATCTCTTTTCTAACCTGTAACTTTTTTTGAAGTATCTTTTTTAACGATTATACCAAATAACACAGTTTGACTCAAGAATCAGATCAAATTGTTAAGTTGTCCAAAGATTCACATCATAACATTTATTTGGATTCTTTTCTATTTTTTTTTCAAGCAATGAATTTTCAAAGAAACCAGCCAATATTTTACATGTTTGCTCTTTCATTCCACTTTTTTATGTTTTCTTTTTTTTAATAGTATTTGTAGTTATCCGTGAGCCACACTTTGGACATTGAGTGAGGATGTGCTGTATTTATATGTATTAAAGCAGGGATGTCCAAAGTGCGGCCCGGAGGGAATCTTTTAACGGCACATTCTAAAAATACGCTTAAAAGAATACAAAAAATAAACAGTGCTATAAAAGAGCAAACAGGTGAAATTTAACAAGAAAATGTTGCAATTTTGACTCTAATGACACAAAGCTGCCATGCAGGCTGTTTCTTTCTTAAAAATAATAATGAATCAAAATCAATGTCATTATGAATTATTGACCTATTCAAGGCAGCAATTACGTCACATGAAATATTCCCCTTTTTAAAATGTTGCATATTTGGTCTTTGCCAAACGTTTTTGTTTTAAAACAAACAAACAAAAAACATAAACAACAATAAAACGTATAATTGACGGATATATCTGAATTGATTATTGTGTTAAAAGTAAACAAAATAATTATAATTTATTTTTAACACTTTAATGAATAAGACCGTTTTGGATCCCCAATAATTTTAGTGTGATTTTTTTTCAAGTGTCATTGCTCAAAAAACAATAATGAATTAAAATCAATGTTGTTATGACTTATTGACTGTTTTAAAGCTACACTTATTATATAAGTTAAAATATTCCACTTAAAAATGTTATTGGGTGACAATATTGCATATTTGGTGTTTTTCCTAAAAAAAAAAGTTTTTTCTTCGACAAAAAGAGCATACAACTTAATTTTTTTTTTAATGATATTGACAGATAGACATAATGTTGATCTAGAGATTCAAGCCTATAATAATAATAATAATACTGAATAATGACACATTTTTTATATCTTTTTGACCAAAACCCTTTGGGGTCACCGGGATCAAACCTGAGTGGACGCCTAAATCTATATTTTTATGCATATATTGTATTGCTTTTTAAAATAAGAAATATCAAAATGATGTGCAGCCCTCGGTGGAAAAAGTTTGGACACCCCTGTATTAAACTGTAATAATAATAATAATTAAAGCTGCAAGCAGCGTTGGTCGGGCCCGCCTTTGGCTGCTGCCCCCGTGACCCAAACCCGGATAAGCGGTAGAAGCATGGATAGTAGCTACTATTATCATAGGGTATTGTGTGTAGAATTTTGAGGACAAAAACGATGTAATTCCATTTCACATTGTCATTGTCTACTGTTAGTCCTAAGTGTCCCAATACTTTTGTCCAGTGGTAGTAGCCATCTTGAGACACCAGCAGCGCAGCAGCAGCAGCGCAGTGGTTCTTTGAAGGCTCATAAAATCAAAACCGGAGAACTTATCAAAACTCTTTCAATACATTTTAATCAGAAGGGTTCAAACTCTCTCCTGTGCGAGTTTGAAGCCGAAACGACAAACGCGCTCAGAGAAAATAATGTTTGAAGACAGGTGACAGATTTTTACAAAACTTTTGTTTTGAAGGGGTAATTGCCATTTTCCTGTTGATTTTTGCTGAAGGATGTCAATTATTAAAATGTAGGTCTAAGTGAGACCTACATAGAGGTTTTTGTTTCATGTCTTTCCGGCATTCCTACCGGAAGTTACAAGCAGTTTTGTCTGTATTTTCTCCCTAGGAGTAGTTTTTTCTGTGTTTTATTCAAAAATTGCGCTAGAGCGCAATTTTGAGTTTTGGGTTTGTTTTTTTTATTGGATTGTTTTTTCCGCCAGTACTGATGTGTGTGTCAAGTTTGGTGAGTTTTGAAGCATTTTAAGGGGGTCAAATTACAGCTCAAAGAGGCAAAAATTGCATTTTTTGCGAAAATTTAGTTTTGAAGGGGTTTTTGCCAACTTCCTGTTGATTTTTGCTGAAGGATGTCGATTATTAAAATGTAGGTCTAAGTGAGACCTACATAGAGGTTTTTGTTTCATGTCTTTCCGGCATTCCTACCGGAAGTTACAAGCAGTTTTGTCTGTATTTTCTCCCTAAGAGTAGTTTTTTCTGTGTTTTATTCAAAAATTGCCCTAGAGCGCAATTTTGAGTCTTTGGTTTTGTTTTTTTTATTAGATTGTTTTTTACGCCCGTACTGATGTGTGTGTCAAGTTTGGTGAGTTTTGAAGCATTTTAAGGGGGTCAAATTACAGCTCAAAGAGGCAAAAATTGCAAAATTTGAAGCATTTTAAGGGGGTCAAATTACAGCTCAAAGAGGCAAAAATTGCATTTTTTGCGAAAATTTAGTTTTGAAGGGGTTTTTGCCAACTTCCTGTTTATTTTTGCTGAAGGATGTCGATTATTAAAATGTAGGTCTAAGTGAGACCTACATAGAGGTTTTTGTTTCATGTCTTTCCGGCATTCCTACCGGAAGTTACAAGCAGTTTTGTCTGTATTTTCTCCCTAAGAGTAGTTTTTTCTGTGTTTTATTCAAAAATTGCCCTAGAGCGCAATTTTGAGTCTTTGGTTTTGTTTTTTTTATTAGATAGTTTTTTACGCCCGTACTGATGTGTGTGTCAAGTTTGGTGAGTTTTGAAGCATTTTAAGGTGGTCAAATTACAGCTCAAAGAGGCAAAAATTGCAAAATTTGTAGCATTTTAAGGGGGTCAAATTACAGCTCAAACAGGCAAAAATTGCATTTTTTGCGAAAATTTAGTTTTGAAGGGGTTTTTGCCAACTTCCTGTTGATTTTTGCTGAAGGATGTCAATTATTAAAATGTAGGTCTAAGTGAGAACTACATGGAGGTTTTTGTTTCATGTCTTTCCGGCATTCCTACCGGAAGTTACAAGCAGTTTTGTCTGTATTTTCTCCCTAGGAGTAGTTTTTTCTGTGTTTTATTCAAAAATTGCACTAGAGCGCAATTTTGAGTTTTTTTTTTTTTTTTTTTTTTAGAGTGTTTTTTCCGCCAGTACTGATGTGTGTGTCAAGTTTGGTGAGTTTTGAAGCATTTTAAGGGGGTCAAATTACAGCTCAAAGAGGCAAAAATTGCAAAATTTGAAGCATTTTTAGGGGGTCAAATTACAGCTCAAAGAGGCAAAAATTGCATTTTTTGCGAAAATTTAGTTTTGAAGGGGTTTTTGCCAACTTCCTGTTGATTTTTGCTGAAGGATGTCGATTATTAAAATGTAGGTCTAAGTGAGACCTACATAGAGGTTTTTGTTTCATGTCTTTCCGGCATTCCTACCGGAAGTTACAAGCAGTTTTGTCTGTATTTTCTCCCTAAGAGTAGTTTTTTCTGTGTTTTATTCAAAAATTGCGCTAGAGCGCAATTTTGAGTCTTTGGTTTTGTTTTTTTTATTAGATAGTTTTTTACGCCAGTACTGATGTGTGTGTCAAGTTTGGTGAGTTTTGAAGCATTTTAAGGGGGTCAAATTACAGCTCAAAGAGGCAAAAATTGCAAAATTTGAAGCATTTTAAGGGGGTCAAATTACAGCTCAAACAGGCAAAAATTGCATTTTTTGCGAAAATTTAGTTTTGAAGGGGTTTTTGCCAACTTCCTGTTGATTTTTGCTGAAGGATGTCAATTATTAAAATGTAGGTCTAAGTGAGACCTACATGGAGGTTTTTGTTTCATGTCTTTCCGGCATTCCTACCGGAAGTTACAAGCAGTTTTGTCTGTATTTTCTCCCTAGGAGTAGTTTTTTCTGTGTTTTATAGCGCAATTTTGAGTTTTTATTTTTTTTATTTTTTATTAGAGTGTTTTTTCCGCCAGTACTGATGTGTGTGTCAAGTTTGGTGAGTTTTGAAGCATTTTAAGGGGGTCAAATTACAGCTCAAAGAGGCAAAAATTGCAAAATTTGAAGCATTTTAAGGGGGTCAAATTACAGCTCAAAGAGGCAAAAATTGCATTTTTTGCGAAAATTAAGTTTTGAAGGGGTTTTTGCCAACTTCCTGTTGATTTTTGCTGAAGGATGTCGATTATTAAAATGTAGGTCTAAGTGAGACCTACATAGAGGTTTTTGTTTCATGTCTTTCCGGCATTCCTACCGGAAGTTACAAGCAGTTTTGTCTGTATTTTCTCCCTAAGAGTAGTTTTTTCTGTGTTTTATTGAGTCTTTGGTTTTGTTTTTTTTATTAGATAGTTTTTTACGCCAGTACTGATGTGTGTGTCAAGTTTGGTGAGTTTTGAAGCATTTTAAGGGGGTCAAATTACAGCTCAAAGAGGCAAAAATTGCAAAATTTGAAGCATTTTAAGGGGGTCAAATTACAGCTCAAACAGGCAAAAATTGCATTTTTTGCGAAAATTTAGTTTTGAAGGGGTTTTTGCCAACTTCCTGTTGATTTTTGCTGAAGGATGTCAATTATTAAAATGTAGGTCTAAGTGAGACCTACATGGAGGTTTTTGTTTCATGTCTTTCCGGCATTCCTACCGGAAGTTACAAGCAGTTTTGTCTGTATCTTCTCCCTAGGAGTAGTTTTTTCTGTGTTTTATTCAAAAATTGCGCTAGAGCGCAATTTTGAGTTTGTTTTTTTTTAATTATTTTTTATTAGAGTGTTTTTTCCGCCAGTACTGATGTGTGTGTCAAGTTTGGTGAGTTTTGAAGCATTTTAAGGGGGTCAAATTACAGCTCAAAGAGGCAAAAATTGCAAAATTTGAAGCATTTTAAGGGGGTCAAATTACAGCTCAAAGAGGCAAAAATTGCATTTTTTGCGAAAATTTAGTTTTGAAGGGGTTTTTGCCAACTTCCTGTTGATTTTTGCTGAAGGATGTCAATTATTAAAATGTAGGTCTAAGTGAGACCTACATAGAGGTTTTTGTTTCATGTCTTTCCAGCATTCCTACCCGAAGTTACAAGCAGTTTTGTCTGTATTTTCTCCCTCGGAGTAGTTTTTTCTTTGTTTTATTAGAGCGCAATTTTGAGTTTTTGGTTTTCGTTTTTTTATTAGATTGTTTTTCCCGCCAGTACTGATATGTGTATCAAGTTTTGTGAGTTTTGAAGCATTTTAAGGGGGTCAAATTACAGCTCAAAGAGGCAAAAATTGCATTTTTTGCGAAAATTTAGTTTTGAAGGGGTTTTTGCAAACTTCCTGTTGATTTTGGGTATAGAAGTTTTTGATTGGAAATGTAGGTCTAACTCAGCCCTACATAAAAGTTTTGTTCCATGTCTCAACGACATTGCTAACGGAAGTTATGAGCAGTCTGTTTTTTGTTTCTTCCTAGGGGGCGCTAGCGTGCAATTTTGATTTTTGGGGTTTGGTTGCTTAATAAGTTGGGAAAGTTTGCCAGACCGACGCGTGTGTCAAATTTGGTGAGTTTTGAAGCATGTTAAGGGGGTCAAATTAGGGCGCGAAGGTGCGGAATAATAAAGAAAATATAATAAAGAAAGAATAAAACGCACGAAAAACAATAGGTCCTTTGGCCATTGTAAAAGGACTCCCTGCGGGCCCTAATAATAATAATAATAATAAATAATAGTTGTATTCGATGATATTAGCTGCCAGCTGCAGTCCCCTCAGGAACCGCTAGGGGCGCGCCTGCCGCTCCAAGCTGCAGCGGCTGGGAGTCAACAAGGTCCCCGGGGGGAGGAGCCTGCCTGCCGGTGAGGAGGAGAGCCTCGCCCCGGCGACTCCCGCTCCTTCCTCATTCGGCGCTGCTCGGTGCCGTAGTGGCGGCGGCCCCCACGGTGAAGACGGAGTCCGGGCCTGCAGCCTCGCTGGGCTTTCTTTTTTTTGGACATCGGATCTTTTTTATTTTTTCCGCGACTTTTTTTTGAAACGCGGGATGTGACGGCGGGAAGAAGGAGAAGACAAAGTTGTTGCCGCGGCAAAGTTTGGAGGTCAAGAAGACGTTGGAAGAAAAGCGCTGACGGTACAATTCTTCCATTCACTAACTTGACTGCCTTACTTTCTACTGCAATACAACATATATTCAAACTCTACTGTGCAAAGGCAAAGTTATTTACTGTATCAACAACACCCAGAAACTTTGTTCAACAATATATGGTGTACTGCAGTACACTACATATTGTACTGCAGTACACCATATATTGTACTGCAGTACACCATATATTGTACTGCAAAACAACATATATTGTAGTGCAGTACAACATATATTGTTGTACAAAGTTTCTGGGTGTTGTTGATAAATGGCTTTGCATAGTAGAGTTTGAATATACAGTATGTTGTACAATTCATATATTGCACTGCAATACAACATATATTGTACTGCAGTACAATGTAAATGAGATGTTCTGCTCATTTTATTCACGTCCTTCTCTTACTCTCTACTTCCTGTTTCTCTCCGCTTGCTCTTTCTTCTCAGTCTCAGTTCTACGCCGATTGTGCCTGGAGTTGCACTTTAAAAACCCAATGAAATGCACGATGCCACTCCTTGCTGTGGCACTCGGGGGTCAAACCCGAGGACCGGGGGCCGGATCTGGCCCGCCGAAGTTAATGTTTTCTTGCAAAATGTGTTGGTTCTTTCCATTTAGACATAAAAAAAAAAAAAAAAATATATATATATATATATATATATATATATATATATATACGTACCGCATGCATATCTTTTCATGCAACTAATAAAATGATAGCAAATGTTGATTTTAAATACCTGCTTGACTTACAATTTAAGGGCAGAATTTCGGACCAAATTGTAAAAATACTGAAAGATTTTACGGTATAAAGGGAAGTGAACTATATTTATATAGCGCTTTTAAATAGTGAAAGCCAATATCTAAGTTACATTTAAAGCAGTGTGGGTGGCACTGGGAGCAGGTGGGTCAAGTGTCTTGCCCAAGGACACAACGGCAGTGACTAGGATGGTGGAAGCAGGGATCGAACCGGCAACCCTCAAGCTATACCGCCCCACAAAAAATAACTGGCAGCCAGAATTTTAGCCTAAAAAAAAAAAACTACGGTATCGATTTTCCATTTACGTGAAACAGTGGTTCTCTGAAAACCCCTCGCCTCTCCGAGTATCACCAAGATGGCCGACATTAGCGTAGTGAGCCTGGAAATTCATTAAAAACAAGGCAGATGTTTGTTTAATGTTTCTGGCAACTTTAACATCACTTCCAGTTTGATCGGTAACACCGTGTTTGAATATGTGTGGTTTTACTGCAAAATCTAAATACTTGTTTACATTTATGCCAATTGTACAAACCCCATTTCCATATGAGTTGGGAAATGGTGTTAGATGTAAATATAAACAGAATACAATGATTTGCAAATCCTTTTCAAGCCATATTCAGTTGAATATGCTACAAAGACAACATATTTGATGTTCAAACTCATAAACTTTATCCTTTTTGCAAATAATCATTAACTTAGAATTTCATGGCTGCAACACGTGCCAAAGTAGTTGAGAAAGGGCATGTTCACCACTGTGTTACATCACCTTTTCTTTTAACAACACTCAATAAAGGTTTGGGAACTGAGGAAACTAATTGTTGAAGCTTTGAAAGTGGAATTCTTTCCCATTCTTGTTTTATGTAGAGCTTCAGTCCTTCAACAGTCCGGGGTCTCCGCTGTCCTATTTTACACTTCATAATGCGCCACACATTTTCCATGGGAGACTTGTCTGGACTGCAGGCGGGCCAGGAAAGTACACACACTCTTTTACTATGAAGCCACGCTGTTGTAACACATGGCTTGGCATTGTTTTGCTGAAATAAGCAGGGGCGTCCATGATAACGTTATTTGGATGACAACATATGTTGCTCCAAAACCTGCATGGACCTTTCAGCATTAATGGTGCCTTCACAGATGTGTAAGTTACCCATGCCTTGGGCACTAATACACCCCCATACCATCACACATGCTGGCTTTTACACTTTGCGCCTATAACAATCCGGTTAGTTATTTTCCTTTTTGTTCCGGAGGACACCACGTCCATAGTTTCCTAATATAATTTGAAATGTGGACTCGTCAGACCACAGAACACTTATCCACTTTGCATCAGTCCATCTTAGATGAGCTCGGGCTCAGCGAAGCCGGCGGCGTTCCTGGGTGTTGTTGATAAATGGCTTTCGCTTTGCATTGTAGAGTTTTAATTTGTACTTACAGATTTAGCGACCAACTGTAGTTACTGACAGTAGTTTTATGAAGTGTTCCTGACCCCATGTGGTGATATTCTTAACACACTAATGTCAGTTTTTGATGCAGTACCGCCTGAGGGATCAAAGGGCCGTAATATCATTGCTTACATGCAGTGATTTCTCCAGATTCTCTGAACCTTTTGATGATTTTACGGACCGTAGATGGTAAAATCCCTAAATTCCTTGCAATAGCTCGTTGAGAAATGTTGTTCTAAAACTGTTCGACAATTTGCTTACAAAGGGGTGTACCTCGCCCCATCCTTGTTTGTGAAAGACTTAGCATTTCATGGAAGCTGTTTTTATAGCCAATCATGGCACCCACCTGTTCCCAATTAGCCTGCACACCTGTGGGATGTCCCAAATAAGTGTTTGATCAGCAGTCCTCAACTTTATCAGTATTTATTGCCACCTTTCCCAACTTCTTTGTCACATGTTGCTGGCATCAAATTATAAAGTTAATGATTATTTGCAAAAAAAAAAAAGTTTATGAGTTTGAACATGAAATATGTTGTCTTTGTAGCATATTCAACTGAATATGGGTTGAAAAGGATTTGCAAATCGTTGTATTCTGTTTATATTTACATCTAACACAATTTTCCAACTCATATGGAAACGGGGTTTGTATAATCATAATAGTTATTTAATTAAAGTACCAATGATTGTCATGAATTATTCATAACTGCTGGAGGATGGCGTCCTCCGGGTGCTGCTGAAAAGGAGCGTCCATGGTCGGACTTTCTACCAAAATTCTACAACTGTACTTTTCTGTGAAAGAGGTACAACAACAACAAAATCACTTTGTCAAAAACCAACATGGCGTCCAAGAGGGAGTTAACTCGGAAGGACGCCGTATCAGACTTGGGCTGGCAGATTGCAGATTACCTGCAGACTTTGGTCCTGAACACATCTTTATTGCACGTATGTGGATCCCATTAGTTTGATAATGATGATGATTCCAAACTGCATGTTTTCAGTGTGAGTCACTATCTAGGAACAGTGTGTGTGTGTGTGTGTGTGTGTGTGTGTGTAATTACAGTGGGGGGAAAGTCGGTCTCGCGGCAAATGTCTTGCGGCGGTGCACACATGTGTGCTGCTTATTCTAGAATGTCATCTCTGTCAGAGGACACGCAGAACCAAATCTGGCGTGGACTCGGGGAAAAAGTGCGCTGGGAACTTTCCACGTTCTGCGGAATTACAGCCGGTACCAGAGAGGGAGGGGCCGACACCTTGGCCACGCCTCCTTGTCAGACAATGCCGGCTTGATTGTCTTTTGGCGTCACGCTTCCTTGGCTGACATGTGTCACTTTAGTAGCCTAGCACAGGTTTAAAGGTCATTTCTTGGAAAGATCCAGACTTTCTCTATCATGCCTCGCCACACTGCAAAAAGTGACTTTTTGGAGCTGTAAACTCTATTAGAGTAACTGTCATAATTTATACCTAATATTTTTAACATTCAGTAAGAACTACAGCATGGGTGTCAAACTCTGGCCCCCGTGTAATTTCATGTGGCCCTTGAGGCAATATCAAAGGAACATTAGAGCCGGCCCGCCGCAGTAACACCACATTCACCACTAATACTCATACTCGTCAACCCTCACGATTTTCCCGGCAGACTCCCGAAGTTCAGTGCCCCTCCCGATTCCCACCTGGACAATAATATTGGGGGCGGGCCGTAAAAGCACCGCCTTTGGCGTTCTCTACATGTCGCCACGTCCGCTTTTCCTCCATACAAACAGCGTGCCGGCCCACTCACATAATATATGCGGCTCACACACACACACAAGTGAATGCAAGGCATACTTGGTCAACAGCCATACAGGTCACACTGAGGGTGGCCATATAAACAACTTTAACACTGTTACAAATATACACCACGCTGTGAACCCACAGCAAACAAGAATGACAAACACATTTCGGGAGAAGATCCGCATCGTAACACAACATAAACACCCATCCATCCATCCATCTTCTTCCGCTTATCCGAGGTCGGGTCGCGGGGGCAGCAGCCTAAGCAGGGAAGCCCAGACTTCCCTCTCCCCAGTCACTTCATCTAGCTCTTCCCGGGGGATCCCGAGGCGTTCCCAGGCCAGCCAGGAACATAAACACAACCAGACAAATACCCAGAACCCCTTGCATCACGGGACGCTACAATATACACCCCCGCTACCACCAAACCCCGCCCCAACTCAAACCCGCCGCCGAAAAGAGGCATTCAATTTGTATTTTTATTTTATTTGGTATGCCATTGATATTTTTTAATTATTATTATTTTAAACTGGATTTTGCATGTCACTATAAAGTTATATAAGCCTTGCTTGGTCAATATTCAACGCAAAACTTGTTTGGGTCCCTATTAAAGGATTCATTTGTTCAATTTTAAATTTTGGCCCACTCTGTACACCCCTGAACTAGAGTTTCTTAAGTCAAATTAAACATTTTATTAACGTTATACATGAATTATGGGGGAAGAGTAAGTTTTACTTATGTTTCCTCATACTATTTAAATGTTTAATAGTTGTACGTACATAAACTTAGAAATATTACATCAACTTTACTCTGAAAATCCAGTGTTTTGAAAGGCATGCTCACGGAACAACAGACTCTGGCCGACTGTCTCTGCTCCGGCTGTTAGGATCACTTCACAGAGCACTACAAGGTGGCATTGTGGGTAATTCTTATCTTGCGTTTATAATGTGTTACAGAGTCGATGTTTACCAGAAATGTGTTTGGTGTGGGTTCACAGAGTGTGGCGCATATTAGTCAGAATTTTAAAGTTGTTTATATCACAACCGTCAGTGTAAAAGGTATGGCTGTTGAACAAGTATGCCTTGCAATCTCCGGTTATAAATGGCAAAATGCATGTGTCCTTCCGGCACGCAGACACTAGACAGAATGGTGTAAAAGTGGGCGTGACGAAATGCTGAAGAGCTTTGGTCCCTGAGCATCGTGCCGTGTCCGCATAATGTTTTCTATTAAAAACTAACAAATCACACTCGTTTTATTCCTGCATGCCATTAATAAGCGCGGGAGTGAGAAGATTTAAAATAAATAGCCCTCCGACGGCTATTCGAGGAAATATGGTATATAAAATTTACTTAAAGGGGAACATTATCAGAAAACCTATGCAAGAATCAATATATACCTTGATGGTGCAGAAAAAAGACCATGTGTTTTTTTAACCGATTTCCGAACTCTAAACGGGTGAATTTTGTCAAATTAAACGCCTTTCTGTTTATCGGTCTTTTAGCGATGACGTCAGAAGGTGACGTCACCGAGGTAACACACCCGCCATTTTCATTTTCACATTACAAACACCGGGTCTCAGCTCTGTTATTTTCCGTTTTTTCGACTATTTTTTGGAACCTTGGAGACATCATGCCTGGTGGGTGTGTTGTCGGAGGGTGTAACAACACTAACAGAGAGGGATTCAAGTTGCAACACTGGCAAGAAATCTGCCGCCAGACCCCCATCGAATGTACCAAAGTGTCTTCCGCCAGACCCCCATTGAATGTATCAAAGTGTCTCCACATTTGAGCGGCGATGCTAAGACAGACATGGCACAGAGATGTATGGATAACCTGCAGATGCATTTGCAACCATTAAGTCAACAAAATCACAAAGGTGAGTTTTGTTGATGTTGTTGACTTATGTGCTAATCAGACATATTTGGTCACGGCATGACTGCCAGCTAATCGATGCTAACATGCTATGCTAATCGATGCTAACATGCTATTTAGGCTAGCTGTATGTACATTTGAAACTATAATACCCACATTTAATGCGAAACAAACACTTACCAATCGACGGATTTAAGTTGCTCCAGTGTCACAAGACGCCAAAGTCCTGATCGTTTGGGCCGCACATTTTACCGGCGATGCTAATAAGGCAGCCATGCTATGGGCCACTTCATTAGGTACACCCACGCTATGGCCGAATAGCGTCAATAGCTTCAATTTCGTTTTCGCTATCTGCCTCCATACCATCTGTTTCAATACATGCGTAATCTGTTGAATCGCTTAAGCCGCTGAAATCCGAGTCTGAATCCGAGCTAATGTGGCTATATCTTGCTGTGGTAACCGCCATGTTGTTTACATTGGCAGCACTGTGACGTCACAGGGAAATGTGGTTTCAAAGATAGCGAAAATAAGGCACTTTAAAGCTTTTTTTAGGGATATTCCGGGGCCAGTAAAATTTTGAAAAAAACTTCAAAAAATACAACAAGCCACTGGGAACTGTTTTTTATTGTTTTCAACCCTTTTGAAATTGTGATAATGTTCCCCTTTAAAATTTTAAGTACAATGATGTTCCTACATATAAAAAACAAGTAGACTTTACTTAATTTCTTTAAATACATATAACTTAAAACTTGGATGTAATTAAGTAACCGTTACTTGAAATCTTCACAACTGTTATGTTATATGGTAAGTAGAATTTACTTGATGCTGGCAAGTGAGTGTTACTTAATATTACAGCATTACATTTTACTTAAATCATTTGCGTGCAAATACTTACAATAATTGTTTCAAGTAAATCTTATGAGTTATTTTATTCAGTGCAGGTATGATGATGACAAATAGCATCAAACAAGTGTTTACTTTCACACCAGCTGCTGATATAGAACATGGTTACTAAAATGTTACTATGAGCACAATCTTTATGTTTCTAAACCTCTTAAGGCCCAAACTGCTTGTTTACATCAGGGGTGTCACACTCATTTTAGATGGGGGGCCAAATGGAGTAAAATCTACTCCCAAGTGGGCCGGACTGGTAAAATCATGGCACGATAACTTCAAAATAAAGATAACTTCAGATTGTTTTCTTTGCTTAAAAAAAGAACATTCTGAAAATGTACAAATTGTAATGTTGGGTTTTCTTACACTTACATGTTGCAGTTAATAGTATTTTATTTTGTCCTTATTTATATATTCTGAATAAATTATGTTATGTTCATTAGTCAACTTATTGGGGTTCATTTTCAATCCATCAAGATAAACAAATTATATCAAATCAAATTACAGTATGGTATTTATGTAGTTTTATCCTTTTCCTCGACGGATGTACTAAGATCATGTGGTTTAGTTTGTACAAATGTAACGTCCGCAAATATACAAATAATTGCTATTGCGACATCCAGTGGACACATTTAGAACAGCTGTCTCTTTCATTCAAACATTTTAGCTCAATTTTTATACTTGGCACATTCATCCCGCGGGCTGGATAAAACCTGTTCGCGGGCCTGGTTTACATGCTTTTTTTCCCCCTCTTTGCTATTTGGGCTTATTGGACCCTAATTGGAATAAAAAACAAAGAATCATCTTTTTATATGATGTATTTAGTCCATAAGTAACTGTGTACTTCATATTTATCCATCCATCCATCCATTTCCTACCACTTATTCCCTTTGGGGTCGTGGGGGCCGCTGGTGCCTATCTCAGCTACGATTGGGCGGAAGGCGGCGTACACCCTGGACAAGTCACCACCTCATCACAGGGCCAACACAGATAGACAGACAACATTCACACACTAGGGACCATTTAGTGTTGCCAATCAACCTATCCCCAGGTGCATGTCTTTGGAGGTGGGAGGGGCCTATCCCCAGGTGCATGTCTTTGGAGGTGGGAGGGGCCTATCCCCAGGTCTGTCTTTTGAGATGGGAGGGGCCTATCCCCAGGTGCATGTCTTTGGAGGTGGGAGGGGCCTATCCCCAGGTCCATGTCTTTGGAGATGGGAGGGGCCTATCCCCAGGTGCATGTCTTTAGAGATGGGAGGGGCCTATCCCCAGGTCCATGTCTTTGGAGATGGGAGGGGCCTATCCCCAGGTGCATGTCTTTAGAGATGGGAGGTGCCTATCCCCAGGTGCATGTCTTTAGAGATGGGAAGGGCCTATCCCCAGGTCTGTCTTTTGAGATGGGAGGTGCCTATCCCCAGGTGCATGTCTTTGGAAGTGGGAGGGGCCTATCCCCAGGTGCAAGTCTTTGGAGGTGGGAGGGGCCTATCCCCAGGTGCATGTCTTATGAGGTGGGAGGGGCCTATCCCCAGGTGCATGTCTTTGGAAGTGGGAGGTGCCTATCCCCAGGTGCATGTCTTTAGAGGGGCCTATCCCCAGGTACATGTCTTTGGAAGTGGGAGGTGCCTATCCCCAGGTGCATGTCTTTGGAGGTGGGAGGGGCCTATCCCCAGGTGCATGTCTTATGAGGTGGGAGGGGGCCTATCCCCAGGTGCATGTCTTTGGAAGTGGGAGGTGCCTATCCCCAGGTGCATGTCTTTAGAGGGGCCTATCCCCAGGTACATGTCTTTGGAAGTGGGAGGTGCCTATCCCCAGGTGCATGTCTTTGGAGGTGGGAGGGGCCTATCCCCAGGTGCATGTCTTTTGAGATGGGAGGGGCCTATATCCAGGTGCATGTCTTTTGAGATGGGAGGGGCCTATCCCCAGGTGCATGTCTTTGGAGGTGGGAGGGGCCTATCCCCAGGTGCAAGTCTTTGGAGGTGGGAGGGGCCTATCCCCAGGTGCATGTCTTTGGAAGTGGGAGGGGCTTATCCCCAGGTGCAAGTCTTTGGAGGTGGGAGGAAGTCAGAATAGAACCCAGGCAGTTACTGGAAGAACATGCAAACTCCACACAGAAAGATCCCGAGCCCAGGATTGAACTCAGGACTACTCAGGACCTTCGTATTGTGAGGCAGACGCACTAACCCCTCTGCCACCGTGTAAGGGCCATAAGTCCCCAATTCAGTAGTGTACACCATTTTGGAAATAAGAGCTAAAAGGTGCTGTCCACGCAACCTTAAGAGGTTTTTAAGGGAAAATGCATTTTTGGGGGGAATGTTCACAATCATTATGAGAGACAAGAAGACAAAAGTTTTAGGGTTTTTTTTTTGTGTTCTAACATGTAAAAAATGGTCTCGTTCTTGTTGGCTAGCAATTCATCCAATGTTAGCAATCCGTTCTACCTCTAGGTGACTTTAAAACTGCATTCATAGAGCGTCAACAAGAATTCATTCACGTTGTGTAATAAACAAGCTGTAGCAACGTTGTTATTGTAAGAGTGAACAAGTCTTTTTCTAGCGTGCTAACACGTCGTAAACGCTAGCTACGGCAAGAGATAAGCCCGCTTCTTCAACCGCAGAAGTTTGTAACGCACAACACTGGGATAGAACACCAATCTGTTCCGAGTGAAAAACATGAACAATCATCTGTGAAGTATTATTTCATGTTTTCTTTGTACACAGCTAGCCAGACAGCGTATGTAGCATCATGCGTATTAAAGTGTGACTCACTCATAGTGCAGTTGTCTTCTGGGTCCAGCTGGTTTATTTAGGTGGACACTCCATTTATGTCATTAAAGAACGGCTCCAAGTTCGACATCTTGAGGTCTGAAATCCTCGGGGGTGTGGTCTCCTGCTGGAGAGTCAGGACCAAACATGGAGAAACTGCGTTTCAGTTTGATGCTCCTAAAGTCAAGACTACCGTATTTCCTAGAATTGCCGCCGGGACGCTAATTAATTTAAAACCTCTTCTCACTCCTGGGCTTACCAAAGGCAAGCAGTAAAAATTTGAGTGTGATGTAAGGATACCATCATGAAAAGCACATTTAATAAAAAAAAACGTTATTATGGTCTTACCTTTACTTATAAATGAAGTCCATGCCAGCTCCTTCTGAACAAAAGCATCGATAACTTGTTTATAGAAGTCTTCCTTATCTTTCTTCAGTTTTAAAAGTCTCTCTGTCTCGATGGAGATCTTCCTTTATTACCTCCTGCTTCGATTGAAGGTCCAGTTTAGAAAACTGCTATCAGACCGCTGCTATCAGTTAGCTCGGCCCCTCAAGTGCGGGCGACGACAGAATTTAACCTCGGACAACTCCCCCTCCCGTTTTGCTCCGTGGGTGATCTCTTTATCCCACCGCTGCCACCAGGAAGTGTTATTGTATAAATAATACACTGGGTATTTAGGACTGGAACATGCTTTATTTCAGCCCAGCATAGGACCCCCCGCGTCATATCCGTCCCAGCACATATCACGTCACTCTTTGTCCCTTCTTCTGCAGCCGAGTATTCGCAAGAAGGATCACTAGCGCCCTCTACCACCAGGAGGCGGGAGTCATTTAAAGACTCATATTTGACACACGCAGCTACGGTATATTAATAAAACATAGCTGCTTACTGTTCTTTTTAGCATATTCAATAGCTTGGACCTTCAATCCTACTGAATAGTTCATAATCTTCTTCCCTTTATGCGATTTCAAATGATTGAAATCAGCCTCCTCCATTTTGAAAATGAAGACGAGGGAAGTGTCACTGGTGACGTGACGAGTTTGACCCGGTGGTAATACTAAGCATGCGCTAATTATTTTGCGAAGCGAGTTTGACAAGGCAGTAATTCAAGGCAGGCGCATACTATATGTCCAGCGGCAATTCAAGGAAATACGGTTGTCTTCTTGAAGATGTGGGACGGGTCTTAACGTTGGCAATGTTCAAACCCAGGCTGAAAACACGTTTATTTAACTGTTGACTTTCTGGGCATTGACGGCTTTGAACACAGCAAACATCGCTTGGTATCGTCATTTGTCGTCGTGTTCTGTTCGACCCGATACCAACAGTTCTTGACAGTCCAGGGACAGTGTTTGGAGGTTCACCTCAGTGCATTGCAGATTTTTAAGTACCATTTTGAGATTGGAAGTTTTCATGTGAAATTGCAGATGTTTTAGTGACATAGGAAGTGTTTTTGAGTGGGCTCATAAGGACTTTAAATGGATATAATATTCAGAAAAATCTTTCTACTTTGTGGAGATTCACTCACCAAGCAGAGCCCTGGGCAACACCGAGGGAACACCGTATTTAGTGAGTTCCTTGATGGGTATTCCACCAATATCTCAACGAGCCAGACCTCGGGTCGTACACCCTCCCCCTTTGTGTGGCACTCAATGCTTTTGCCAAGGTGTGTTTGCGCTTGTCTGTCCGAGTGTATTAATATGACCGAGGCGCCGCTGAAAGCTCCTAACAGCACAAACTGGCTCATCCCTCTCAACCTGTTCTCAGGTATTCCCCGCTCAGTCTATTCATGCCGAATTATCACACGAAATGAGCTCGAGGTATTCCCGATTAGTCGATTCTCCAGGCGTATTCAGGCATTAAGAGAACGCGGACGGTTTCACAATGTCTGACAAGTTTTTGGTCACGTTGAGAGATTTTTGTCAGTGCCCCTCTTGCATTTTGGCTCAGATGCAGGAATGCCAAAAATGAGCCACTCGCCTTTTGTGAGCAAACTTTGGGCGCATCTCAAAGACAGACAGGGTTTATATGTGCTGGCCAGCTGCAGTCGGCTTCCGGCTGAACAAACTGCAAAGGTTTGAAGGGCCGTGATATAAGACCGGAAAACTAAAACCATATTTTAGTTAGGTCAGTAACTACAATTCATGACATCAAAGCTTAAACAACAATGGCGTACAACAGGGGTCACCAGGTCGCCCGTAAGGACCAGATGCGTCGCCCGCTGGCCTGTTCTAAAAATAGCTCAAATAGCAGCACTTACCAGTGAGCTGCCTCTATTTTTAAATTGTATTTATTTACTAGCAAGCTGGTCTCGCTTTGCTGGACATTTTTAATTCTAAGAGAGACAAAACTCAAATAAAATTGGAAAATCCAAGAAAATATTTTAAAGACTTGGTCTTCACTTGTATAATAAATGTATTCATTTTTTTACTTTGCTTCTTATAACTTTCAGGAAGACAATTTTAGAGAAAAAATACAACCTTAAAAATGATTTTAGGTTTTTTGAACACATATACCTTTTTACCTTTTAAATTCCTTCCTCTTCTTTCCTGACAATTTAAATCAATGTTCAAGTATTTTTTTCTTTTATTGTAAAGAATAATAAATAAATGTTCATTTAATTCTTCATTTTAGCTTCTGTTTTTTCGACGAAGAATATTTGTGAAATATTTTTTCAAACTTATAATTAAAATTCAAAAAAATTATTCTGGCACATCTAGAAAATCAAATTTAAATCTTATTTCAAAGTCTTTTCAATTTCTTTTAAAATTTTTGTCCTGGAAAATCCAGAAGAAAGAATGATTTGTCTTTGTTAGAAATATAGCTTGGTCCAATTTGTTATATATTCTAACAAAGTGAGATTGGATTTTAACCTATTTAAAACATGTCATCAAATTTCTAAAATTGATCTTAATCAGGAATAATGACTAATGATGTTCCATAAGTTATTTTTTAAATGTTTTTCAAAAAGATGCGAATTAGCTAGTTTTATTCTTCTTTTTTTCGGTTGAATTTTGAATTGTAAAGAGTCGAAATTGAAGATAAACTATGTTTCAAAATTTAATTTTAATTGTTTTCATATTTTCTCCTCTTTTAAACCGTTCAATTAAGTTTTTTTTTCATCATTTATTCTCTACAAAAAACCTTCCGTAAAAGGAAAAAAAATGTACGACGGAATGACAGACAGAAATACAATTTATGTAAGTGTGTATCAAACTGGTAGCCCTTGGCATTAATCAGTACCCAACAATAGCTCTTGGTTTCAAAAAGGTTGGTGAAGAGTTTTGTGCTTCTGCAGATTTCTTTCCAACTCCTTGATTGTGTCACTCTAACTTGAAACCATCCATGTGCCAAGCAGAGCATTTCAAGTTGTTGGTGCTTAGTAGTCTTTACTAATTGCCAAGTACCAGTTTTGGGTGTGGGTGCCTCTCAGACCGGAGCAGAAAAGACACCTTATCACCTTAAACAGTCTGACGTTGCTGTCAAAACAAAGCAGGCCTCACTTCATGTTTGACTATCCCAGCTGGGCGGAGAGAACCACCCAACAGTCCTCCTTTTTTCCTGCAGAAGGTCAATCATGCTTGAATCAGAAACAGTCAGGCTCCATTTCATAACAAGTATGAATGTCATCCCAGCTTCTTTGTGATGCAACGCCTAAGGCAGCAAAGCTGGATCTACTCCAAATAAAAATGGTGGTCTTGAAGCATGGCGGTTGTTGAATAATTCCATGTCCAACATACTTTCCTGGCCACTGTGGAAAAGTGGAAGAGAGGCCCACCACAAAGCCCCAGTTCCTACAACTAGGAATGAAAGAGAAAGCAGGAAGTCGGCCATTTTACTGCCGGATGAATAACCGCAGTGTAGCTGCACCCAAAAAAACAAAAACGAGTTACCTGGTGACTCACTCGGGTCCGGACTCTGTGGCCACTTGTTATCACAGCCAATCTGTGTGTGTGCCACACAAAAAGGTATTGTTGAACACCGACAATCAATAGGCTCCCAACACAGTATAAGTGACCATGTTCCCACGGAAACGTATCCAAACAGTCAAAAAGTACATGCTGCAACAAGATTGTGGTTCTCGTCGTAGGTCTGACTAAGATCAGCAAGACTTGGACTTGTTCTCGCTCCTTGGGAGTTGGAACTCTCTCAGAGATCAGACTTCAAACAAAGATTGGACTTTCTAGCGACTTGACCCCCGGTTGAGACATCTCGTACGGAGCTGTCAAGGCCAAATTCAATTAAAAAACATGGAAGTGAGGTGGAGGGGGGCGGGTTTGTCCTGCTTGTCTCAATTGCTTGCACTTCACACATCACTGCTGTTGGAATACAGCCTGCAAACTTTGTGCATTAGTTCACCCTGGTTGGCGAAACTGGAGACACTAACCCAAACCTTGATATTAGAGTTCTCTAAGCGAAGCAATCAGTGTTTCCAAAACATTGCAAGTTTGTCGTCCTTTTCTAAAACCAACTGCTGACTTGAAGTAAGCAACAACCAGCCGTGACACGTTGACTCAGAGAGAACCTGTCTGTACACCTCTGCATACCTTCAACACTTTCTGCTCAGTCATTCCCTGTCTTTCCTTCACATACTTCCGTGTCATGGTGTCAATTCTTTAGCAAAACGCACCTGAATGTGAAAATGTAAGCGAGTTGTTCATGCTGCCTACCGTCTGTGTGCATTGACTCCTTCCCTTTTGTGTTACAGAGTTTCGCATACCCCCGTTTTACCCTGACCTGTGAGCCCCTTTTCCCTAACCATGGCTCACCGCTCACAAAGTTCGTCAATTGGAGAGAACCCCCTCGACCCAAACTACCTGCCCCCGCACTACAAGGAGGAGTATCGTCTTGCCATTGATGCACTGATAGAAAATGACGTACCGGTAAATGTTTCTAGTACTTCAGGCATTGTGATCACTTGGATAAAGTTGATCTCAACTTTTTCTTAAATGGCTCTGCGTTTCTTCCCCATCAGGGTTATTGCGAGTTCCTCCAGAATGCAGACGTGGTCAGCTTTCTCGCGCCACAGGAAATCGAGCACATCAAGTCTACCATCCAGGGGCCCATTCACCACCAAAGCATCTCAGATCTGACTTTCTCAGACGTGGGCCACAATGTCGAGGGATCCTCAGACACCTACTGGCCCATGCAGTCCGATATGGCCGCCCCGGGCCTGGACCTGGGCTGGCCGCTCACCCAGCACAACTTTGTCGGGCCCACGGAAGTGACTACTCTGGTCAACCCCTCGGAAGCAAACATGCCTAGCATCAAGGAGCAAGCCAGGAGACTCATTAAGAACGCTCGCCAAGTAAGAACCGGGAGACCGGAAACCTGTAGACATAGTTTTTATTTCCTCAAATAAAGCATCTGAAGAGTACTCAAACCAATCCATGTGAACACAAGTACAGTCGTCCTCCGTTTATCGTAGCTAATTGGTTTGTAAACCAATTTCCAAGAAGTATGACCATTTTAAAAAACTGTTGACCAGCCATATATTCCCGTTACGCTTATTTCGCCCAATGTAGTAGCCTTGAGTTTGTTCTTCTGTAGATTACAGTAGTCACTGATAGCCCAGAGGCGTCATTGCTACGATCAGGACAACATGACCACTAAGTGGAAATACTTCATCACATCCTGGCTAATTCCTCTAAAATAGAACTGGCCTTCCATGTGATGAAGCCATAAACATAAGTTGCTGTGCAAAAACTTGGTCAACTTGACAGCTGTAGCTAAGATAGCCATTAGCTGTGGTTTTTTTTTTTTTTAA
Organism: Nerophis ophidion; assembly: GCF_033978795.1. Classification (NCBI taxonomy): domain Eukaryota; kingdom Metazoa; phylum Chordata; class Actinopteri; order Syngnathiformes; family Syngnathidae; genus Nerophis; species Nerophis ophidion. The sequence continues at coordinate 2,253,595 of NC_084614.1, forward strand.
TTCTTTGTCATTCATCTCAAAGATGAGGCACGTCTTTGATTTAACAAGAGTTTATCTCCACTTAGCATCACCCAGACAGCTGCGGAAAACAGTCTTGTTAGCATAAAGTGACACACTGGTGCCGGTACGTCACATCTTTTGAAAATTGCTCACATCAAAGCCTCACCGATACGGAGATGTGTTGTTAGTAGGGATGCACCGAAATTAAAATTTGTGGCCGAAGCCGAAGCCGAATAAAATTTAAACGCTTGGCCGAAGGCCGAATACCGAATAATGAATGCAGTTTTTCACAATTTTTTAAATATTACATAAATAGCCTAGAATAAATATTTAGACATGTTTTTCAAATAAAGTAATTTTTTATTGAATATTGACATTTTTTTAATATTCCAGTAGCCTTTGCTTTTCAAAAAAAGCACAACATTTTTCATTTATATTAGGCCTTCAAACAAAACATGCATTCCAAAAAAAAAATAAAGTGGATAAACCCACAACAAATGAATTATTGTCCTTTTGGCAAAAGTCTGCTTAGCCACAGTAGATATGCTAATAATGTAAACAGAAGGCTCAAGTAAATCTCAATAAGTGTGTGCTTGTAACCTCATACACTTATACAGGTAGCCTACACAACAGGCTAATAATGTCAACAGAGGCCCCACTAAATCTCAATAAGTGTGTGCTTATAACCTCATACACTTATACAGGTACACAACATATCCCAACGTCACTGCACGTTGGTTGATTGCGTCACCGCGTCAAAAACTTGCGTCACACGCCACTATTCGGCCTTGTTTTTAACTCATTCCACCGAAGGCCGAATGTGGCTTTTTTTGCCAAATTCGGCCGAATATATTTGGTTACCGATTAATCGGTGCATCCCTAGTTGTTAGCTGCGTTTCCATCACCCCTAGAAATGCACAAAACTTAAATATCGCAGTAAGAAAAACTTCTCAAATATCGCTAAAACATTTTTGCGCGCTCCTGAAGTGGTTTTTGAGACCTTTCAGTATTGAAGGATGATGGAAACACTTTTTTCTCATTGAAAAGACACCGAAGCACCGATGCAGGACAACTACAGAAGACGTGTCGTTGTGGTCTCACTTGCGATCGGACGGGCGAGGTGGCACCGGGCCATTTCGCAGGTCCCTTCCCCGCAGGCTCGGAGAGACCCACACCCCCGAATAAGTGTCAAGGGGACCAAAATGACGTTGCTTTTGATTGGTTGTCTCCGTCTGCAATATCATCCTCAAACTGGAGTCTCGCAGGATGAGATTTTAGGAGAATTAAGGCCATACTTGCCAACTCTCTCGGATTTTCCGGGAGACTCCCGAAATTCAGCGCCTCTCCCGAAAACCTCCTGGGACAAATTTTCTCCCGAAATTTTGTCCCGGGCCACACCCCCTCCAGCTCCATGCGGACGTGAGTGACGTGTCGACACCCTGTTTTCACGTCCGCTTTCCCACAATATAAACAGCGAGCCTGCCCAATGACGTTATAACTGTAGAATGACCGAGGGCGAGTTCTTGGTTTCTTACGTGGGTTTATTGTTAGGCAGTTTCATTAACGTCCTCCCAACAACACACAACAACAGCAGTCACGTTTTTGTCTACCGTAAAGCAGTTCGTCTGCCGTAAGTGACTATGTTCCCACGGAAACGTATCCAAACAGTCAAAAAGTACATGCTGCAACAAGTCATATAACAAGATTGTGGTTCTCGTCGTAGGTCTGACTAAGATCAAAAAGACTTAGACTTGTTCTCACTCCTTGGGAGTTGGAACTCTCTCAGAAATCAGACTTCAAACAAAGATTGGACTTTCTAGCGACTTGACCCCCGGTTGAGACATCTCGTACGGAGCTGTCAAGGCCAAATTCAATTAAAAAACATGGAAGTGAGGTGGAGGGGGGCGGCTTTCTCACAATATAAACATCGAGCCTGCCCAATGACGTGATAACTGTAGAATGATCGAGGGCGAGTTCTTGGTTTCTTACGTGGGTTTATTGTTAGGCAGTTTCATTAACGTCCTTCCAGCGCGGCAACAACACACAACAACAGCAGTCACGTTTTCGTTTGCCATAAACAGCAATGTTGTGACACTCTTAAATGTGACAGTAACATCTGCGGCAGGGGTCACCAACCTTTTTGAAACCAAGAGCGACTTCTTGGGTACTGATTAATGCGAAGGGCTACCAGTTTGATACACACTTAAATAAGTTGCCAAAAATAGCCAATTTGCTCAATTTACCTTTAACTCTACGTTATTATTAATAATTAATGATATTTATCTTTGTGAAAACACTGATCATCTTTATGATGATTTTTGATGTCATGATTTAAATAAGTTAAAATCCAATCTGCACTTTTCTGGCTGTAAATATACTCCTCCCCTCTTAACCACGCCCCCCGCCCCACCCCCCGAAATCGCAGGTCTCAAGGTTGGCAAGTATGATTATGGCTGATGACACAAAACACCTGAAAGTCGCTAATGTACTTGGTTGAAATTTGACAAATGTCACTTTTTACTGCAATGGGAAGGCAGAAATTGATGAGGCAGGACTTGAAGAGTAAGACATCAAAAAAGGTGGTGCACTCCATTGTTGCTGTGAAGATGGCGCCTATCAGTTATTATTGTTACCCTTAGTTGACCCGTAAGTCGCGGTCGGTGACTGGCTTGATCCAAAAAACAGCAATGGAGTGAAGCCGCCATATTTGAAAAGTGATGATGCGAAGGACGACTGTAGTTTGTAAACACAGCTTAGCATGCTACTTCTCGCTAAATAGCTACCATGCGGAACCTTGTGGAAATAACCCAGCATGCCAGAGGCTATCTTGTGCTTTGTCACCATAAAGAATGTTTGTGCTACGCTATCTCCTTAGGAACATAATTGTATTTTTTATCTGCCAACTGTGCTGCCACGCCCTTTCCACATCCTGTCTGCCAGCCTTGTGGCTCAAAAGGCTAATTAGCTAGCAATGTACATGTCACACGCTCATGAGCAGTCAGACCTGCTCTTTCAAAGTATATTTTACAAGCTTTCAAGCAAATTTCAGATTAAAAATATATCAGAACCTTTTAAAACAAATACGTACTTAACCTAGTAGACAACATTTTAGTCTGGAATGTCTGAGTTATGTCACAAAAGCTCTTTCAAAGTATATTTTACAGGATTTTTGTCAAATATAAACTGAAAAATATATTAGAACCTTTTTAAAAAAAACATGTATTTAAACTAGCAGACAACATTTTAGTCTGGAATATCAGAGTTATGTCACAAAAGCACTTTCAAAGTATATTTTATAAGATTTTTGTCAAATATAAGCTTAAAAATATATTACCTTTTTAAAAAAACATGTTTTTAACATAGCAGACAACATTTTAGTCTGGAATATCAGAGTTATATCACTAAAGTTCTTTTAAAGTATATTTTACAAGCTTTCAAGCAAATTTCAGATGAAAAAAATATCAGAACCTTTTAAAACAAATATGTACTTAACCTAGTAGACAACATTTTAGTCTGGAATGTCTGAGTTATATCACTAAAGTTATTTTGAAGTATATTTTATATGATTTTTGTCCAATGTGAACTGAAAAATATTTAGGAATCTTTTTAAAAAACATGTATTTAACCTAGCAGACAACATTTTAGTCTGGAATATCAGTTATGTCATAAAAGCTCTTTCAAAGTATATTTTCCAAGCTTTTTGTCAAATCCAAGATCAAAAATATATCAGAACCTTTTAAAACAAATACGTACTTAACCTAGTAGACAACAATTTAGTCTGGAATATCTGAGTTATGTCACAAAAGCTCTTTCAAAGTATATTTACAAGATTTTTGTCAAATATAAACTGAAAAATATATTAGAACATTTAAAAAAAAAAGATGTATTTAAACTAGCAGACAACATTTTAGTCTGGAATATCAGAGTTATGTCACAAAAGCACTTTCAAAGTATATTTTACAAGATTTTTGTCAAATGTAAGCTGAAAAATATATTACCTTTTTAAAAAAACATGTTTTTAACATGGCAGACAACATTTTAGTCTGGAATATCAGTTATATCACTAAAGTTCTTTTAAAGTATATTTTACAAGATTTTTGTCCAATGTAAACTGAAAAATATATAGGAACCTTTTTAAAAAACATGTATTTAACCTAGCAGACACCATTTTAGTCTGGAATATCAGTTATATCATAAAAGCTCTTTCAAAGTATATTTTCCAAGCTTTTTGTCAAATCCAAGATTAAAAATATATCAGAACCTTTTAAAACAAATACGTACTTAACCTAGTAGACAACATTTTAGTCTGGAATATCAGAGTTATGTCACAAAAGCTCTTTCAAAGTATATTTACAAGATTTTTGTCAAATATTAACTGAAAAATATATTAGAACCTTTTTTAAAAAAAACACGTATTTAAACTAGCAGACAACATTTTAGTCTGGAATATCAGAGTTATGTCACAAAAGCACTTTCAAAGTGTATTTTATAAGATTTTTGTCAAATATAAGCTTAAAAATATATTACCTTTTTAAAAAAACATGTTTTTAACATAGCAGACAACATTTTAGTCTGGAATATCAGTTATATCACTAAAGTTCTTTTAAAGTATATTTTACAAGATTTTTGTCCAATGTGAACTGAAAAATATATAGGAACCTTTTTAAAAAACATGTATTTAACCTAGCAGACACCATTTTAGTCTGGAATATCAGTTATGTCATAAAAGCTCTTTCAAAGTATATTTTATAAGCTTTTTGTCAAATCCAAGATAAAAAATATATCAGAACCTTTTAAAACAAATACGTACTTAACCTAGTAGACAACATTTTAGTCTGGAATGTCTGAGTTATGTCACAAAAGCTCTTTCAAAGTATATTTTACAAGATTTTTGTCAAATATAAACTGAAAAATATATTAGAACATTTAAAAAAAAAAGATGTATTTAAACTAGCAGACAACATTTTAGTCTGGAATATCAGAGTTATGTCACAAAAGCACTTTCAAAGTATATTTTACAAGATTTTTGTCAAATGTAAGCTGAAAAATATATTACCTTTTTAAAAAAACATGTTTTTAACATGGCAGACAACATTTTAGTCTGGAATATCAGTTATATCACTAAAGTTCTTTTAAAGTATATTTTACAAGATTTTTGTCCAATGTAAACTGAAAAATATATAGGAACCTTTTTAAAAAACATGTATTTAACCTAGCAGACACCATTTTAGTCTGGAATATCAGTTATATCATAAAAGCTCTTTCAAAGTATATTTTTCAAGCTTTTTGTCAAATCCAAGATTAAAAATATATCAGAACCTTTTAAAATAAATACGTACTTAACCTAGTAGACAACATTTTAGTCTGGAATATCAGAGTTATGTCACAAAAGCTCTTTCAAAGTATATTTACAAGATTTTTGTCAAATATTAACTGAAAAATATATTAGAACCTTTTTTAAAAAAAACATGTATTTAAACTAGCAGACAACATTTTAGTCTGGAATATCAGAGTTATGTCACAAAAGCACTTTCAAAGTGTATTTTATAAGATTTTTGTCAAATATAAGCTTAAAAATATATTACCTTTTTAAAAAAACATGTTTTTAACATAGCAGACAACATTTTAGTCTGGAATATCAGTTATATCACTAAAGTTCTTTTAAAGTATATTTTACAAGATTTTTGTCCAATGTGAACTGAAAAATATATAGGAACCTTTTTAAAAAACATGTATTTAACCTAGCAGACACCATTTTAGTCTGGAATATCAGTTATGTCATAAAAGCTCTTTCAAAGTATATTTTATAAGCTTTTTGTCAAATCCAAGATAAAAAATATATCAGAACCTTTTAAAACAAATACGTACTTAACCTAGTAGACAACATTTTAGTCTGGAATGTCTGAGTTATGTCACAAAAGCTCTTTCAAAGTATATTTTACAAGATTTTTGTCAAATATAAACTGAAAAATATATTAGAACATTTAAAAAAAAAAGATGTATTTAAACTAGCAGACAACATTTTAGTCTGGAATATCATAGTTATGTCACAAAAGCACTTTCAAAGTATATTTTACAAGATTTTTGTCAAATGTAAGCTGAAAAATATATTACCTTTTTAAAAAAACATGTTTTTAACATGGCAGACAACATTTTAGTCTGGAATATCAGTTATGTCACTAAAGTTCTTTTAAAGTATATTTTACAAGATTTTTGTCCAATGTAAACTGAAAAATATATAGGAACCTTTTTAAAAAACACGTATTTAACCTAGCATACACCATTTTAGTCTGGAATATCAGTTATGTCATAAAAGCTCTTTCAGAGTATATTTTCCAAGCTTTTTGTCAAATCCAAGATAAAAAATATATCAGAACCTTTTAAAACAAATACGTACTTAACCTAGTAGACATTTTAGTCTGGAATATCAGAGTTATGTCACAAAAGCTCTTTCAAAGTATATTTACAAGATTTTTGTCAAATATTAACTGAAAAATATATTAGAACCTTTTTTAAAAAAAAACATGTATTTAAACTAGCAGACAACATTTTAGTCTGGAATATCAGAGTTATGTCACAAAAGCACTTTCAAAGTGTATTTTATAATATTTTTGTCAAATATAAGCTTAAAAAATATTACCTTTTTAAAAAAACATGTTTTTAACATAGCAGACAACATTTTAGTCTGGAATATCAGTTATATCACTAAAGTTCTTTTAAAGTATATTTTACAAGATTTTTGTCCAATGTAAACTGAAAAATATATAGGAACCTTTTTAAAAAACATGTATTTAACCTAGCAGACAACATTTTAGTCTGGAATATCAATTATGTCATAAAAGCTCTTTCAAAGTATATTTTCCAAGATTTTGTCAAACCCAAACAAAAAATATATCAGAACCTTTTTAAAAAACACGTATTTAACCTAGCATACACCATTTTAGTCTGGAATATCAGTTATATCATAAAAGCTCTTTCAAAGTATATTTTCCAAGCTTTTTGTCAAATCCAAGATAAAAAATATATCAGAACCTTTTAAAACAAATACGTACTTAACCTAGTAGACAACATTTTAGTCTGGAATATCAGAGTTATGTCACAAAAGTACTTTCAAAGTATATTTTACAAGATTTTTGTCAAATGTAAGGTGAAAAATATATTAGAACCTTTTTAAAAAACATGTATTTAACATAGCATACACCATTTTAGTCTTGAATATCGGAGTTATATCACAAAAGCTCTTTCAAAGTATATTTTACAAGATTTTTGTCAAATATAAACTGAAAAATATAGTAGAACCTTTTTAAAAAAAAGATGTACTTAAACTAGCAGACAACATTTTAGTCTGGAATATCATAGTTATGTCACAAAAGCACTTTCAAAGTATATTTTACAAGATTTTTGTCAAATGTAAGCTGAAAAATATATTACCTTTTAAAAAAAACATGTTTTTAACGTAACAGCCAACATTGTAGTCTGGAATATCAGAGTTATATCACAAAATTTCTTCTAAAGTATATTTTACAAGATTTTTGTCCAATGTGAACTGAAAAATATATAAGAATCTTTAAAAAAAAATATGTCCATGTATTTAACCTAGCAGACATCATTTTAGTCTGGAATATCAGTTATGTCATAGAAGTTCTTTTAAAGTATATTTTACAAGCTTTTTGTCAAATGTAAACTGAAAATTATATTAGAATCTTTTTAAAAAACATGTATTTAACCTATCAGACACCATATTAAAAAGTATCTATCTATTTTAGTCTGGAATATTAGTTATGTCACAAAAGCTCTTTCAAGGTATATTTTACAAGCTTTTAGTCAAATCTAAGCTGAAAAATACATCAGAACCTTTTTTTAAAATTCATATTCAATCTAGCAGACAACATTTTAGTCTAGAATATCAGAGTTATGTCACAAAAGTTATTTTAAAGTATATTTTACACGCTTTTTGTCAAATGTAAACTGAAAATTATATTAGAATCTTTTTAAAAAACATGTATTTAACCTATCAGACACCATATTAAAAAGTATCTATCTATTTTAGTCTGGAATATTAGTTATGTCACAAAAGCTCTTTCAAGGTATATTTTACAAGCTTTTAGTCAAATCTAAGCTGAAAAATACATCAGAACCTTTTTTTAAAATTCATATTCAATCTAGCAGACAACATTTTAGTCTAGAATATCAGAGTTATGTCACAAAAGTTATTTTAAAGTATATTTTACACGCTTTTTGTCAAATGTAAACTGAAAATTATATTCGAATCTTTTTTAAAAACATGTATTTAACCTAGCAGACACCATATTAAAGTATCTATCCATCTATTTTAGTCTGGAATATCAGTTATGTCAAAAAAGCTCTTTCAAACTATATTTTACAAGCTTTTAGTCAAATCTAAGCTGAGAAATATATCACAACCTTTTTTTAAAATACATATTCAACCTAGAATTATGTTGGGAGTTTAACGTCCACATCTTTGTATTTAAAACATAGTTCATCTTCTAAATTGCATAACCTGATCGGACACAAAACTGTATAAAAAATGCAGGTATTTCTGATGATTATTTTCTGAGGCGGTGTACTTCATCTGTTTTAGGTCGTTGCCGTGGTGATGGACATGTTTACAGATGTTGACATATTTGCTGACCTCTTGGACGCAGCAGCACGCCATGTTCCTATTTATATTCTGTTGGATGAGCAGGAAGCCCATAACTTTGTCTCCATGGTGATCAACTGTAAGGTCAACCTGGACATGATCCATGTAGGTATTCACTGTCACTCAGAGGTCTTCCTGTCAGGTACACCAGGCTCAAAGTGTTCTTTTTACAGATGATGCGCGTCAGGACTGTAGCCGGAATAACGTACAATTCCCGGACGGGAAAGTCCTTTAAGGGGCAGATGAAAGATCGCTTCCTGCTGGCCGACTGCAGAGCTGTACTTAGCGGTAACTACAGGTGAGTTCTATTGATGAGTGTAGGTGAAAACAATTCATAGTTTACCGCTTACTTATGAAATGTTCTTACAGCTTCATGTGGTCATACGAGAAGATTCATCGCTGCATCGCTCACCTTTTCCTTGGCGAGCTGGTTGCCACGTTTGATGAAGAGTTCCGCATTCTCTATGCTCAGTCGGAGCCTCTCGTCGTCGACCCGTCGGACAGAACTCTCGCCCTCTCTGACTCTGGAAGTTTCTTCAACAGACAGATAGGTTTTAAGAGGACCCAGTCATTACGGAATCCCGTGGGTTTCCGAAGGCAACCCGAGATTTCCTACGGTTTCTCGCACGCAGACCAGGACCGCAACTCTGCACTTCCTTTCCGGAGGAACGACCCATTCCGACACACTATTGAGCCCGGGGCAGGAATCACCATTGGCAAGTACTCCCAGCAACCGTTCCGCTTGCAGTCGTCATATTTGGACCAGGGAAGGTCGATAGTATCCCGTCAGATGGAGTTGAGCGGCTTTAAGAGGCACAGCTATGCAGAAGGAACCCAAGAGAACTACAATTCTAAGAGGCACTACATGAAGCACAGAGTCATGAACAATCTCGATGAGACAGACTTCCACAGGTTAATTGACATTTCTTAGTGAATGTTTTTTTTAAAAATCAATATTTAAAGCAATTGCAATTTAATGTTTTTTGTTGTTTTTTTTACAGAGAACAGAAGCCTCATTTGTACAATGAAGGGCCTGGATCAGGTTCTGGCCACGGACACTTCGACAGAATACGTTCTACACATCTAGCCATTGACCAGTATTCAGACTCTAGCTCATTCCGCTCTGACCAAGAGCCAAATTATGGAAACTATGGCAGAGGTGGTGTAAATCTTTCATCAGAGGATTTAAGTGGACCAGAAGGGTTTCATACACCTCCAATAGCTGGAAGGTATGGAGGGAGTTCTGCTCTGAAGAGGCCAACCGTAGGACAGGCGTACGCCTGTCAAACCTCACCCACACAGCTTCACCCACCAGAGAAGAAGCCATTTTCGAAAAAATCCGACCAGGAGCACAACCAAGACCCGAATGTTAGGCATGGTTTAAGGAACTGGAGGATCCATTCGTATCTTAGTACATATGAGGAAGGTGGAGAAGAGGGTCTGAATCAACCCTTGGGGCCTGATGCATTTGAAGATCCCCCACCTTCTCAGGAGCAAGACATTTCAGTTGCCCCTAAGGCCAGAGCAGAGATCCAAAGACCACGCTATGGAAAGCCAGTTGTACCTGACAGAACCGACAGGGACTCAACCACAAAGGAGGTGCTCTCCTCAGTTAGTGACAAGAGATCCATGTCAGTGGATAGATATGAGGAGGATGATGGTAGTTTTGGAACGGACGACAGTGAGGCGCCCGACCGCTTCCTTTCGAAACATGAATCCTTCCGTTCACGGATTAACCCGCTCCTGCAGCGTAGCTCCCGTCTACGTTCCTCGCTCATATTCTCATCGTCGAAAGCAGAGATGCACAGCGGAAGCACTGGCCTGAAAGCAGCCACAGAAGAAGATGAGAAGTTAGACTCTGTGCGCACTTCCTCCATCGTAGCCCAGATCCTAGAGAAGAGGAGGGCTTTATCTCGAGAACCTTTTGAGTGGAAAAAGACACCCGAGGAGCAGAGTAAGGAGAAAGAAGAAAAAAGTGGGGTTACAAATCAAGAAGAAGAGGAGAAAAGCTTGACAAATACAACAGAAGCAAAAGACAAATACAAGAAATCAGAGGGACCTTTAAGGTCAAATGACGGAATATCATCGTCTCTAAATATCAATGACCCGGCCAGTCGACTGCAGTATTTCAATGATGTCGATGCCAAGAGAAAAGCATCAAAAATGGAGACTGAGTCATCGCTGAAAGTCCTAGAGCCGGCTGAGAAAAAGACAGACGTTTCTGACAAAGTCCCCGAAAGAATGATAGCGAGCACGACAACCCCCGCTGCTGCTGTCGTGTCAACAGAATCCGAGGCAAAGAAATCAGAAGTCCAAGCAAAAATTGCCGACCTCAATCGACGATCTTCATTTACGTCTACAAAAGCATCGCTAATCTCTCCAAAGCCTTTTGTAAGCGTCGTGAAGCCTTTTGAAGCTCACAAGGACAATTCATCCGATAGCCAAAAGAAAGATATATTAAAATCATTGAAGCCCCTTCCGTCCCCTAAGCTCTTTAAAAGGGACCCGCTCAAGCTCAAAGGACACAACCATCGTAGGATCTCCTGCGGTGAGGATCTCTTAACGGATGCCACTGACACCGAGAAGAGTGAGCTGAAGAAGAATCGTTCCCAGAGTTCTTCCACTTTGCCTCGAGACGACTCAAAGGAAGTTCAGCAGAGGGGATCCAACACCTCCATCAACACACTTAGTAGTGGCGAGGGAAAGGGGGACGGTAAAACCCTTGACTTCCTGAAGAAACAGACTCAGAGACTGAAGGGATTATTGGTACCCAAAGATAAGGAAAAGAAATCATCGGGTGAGGACCGCAGCATTGGCACAGTGAAAGAAATGGTTGAAGATTACAGCAAAAAGCAGAGTTCTCCTGCCAAGGATGCGGAATCTTCCTCTGCTGAGCAAACAACCGCCAATCACCGGACATCAGCCGGCACGTCCGTCTCACGTTACCAGGCCTCCGCTAACTCGGCCCTGTTCAGTAGCAACCTCCGCGATGACACCAAAGTCATCCTGGAGCAGATCTCAGCCAACAGTCAGAAGAACCGTCTTGAGCGGGACGACGCAGGAGACGGCGAGCGCGATGCCAAGGCCAAGGGTCTGGACAGCGACTTCTCTGCCAAAAAGAACCGCTTTCTGCGACCCCAAGTCGGCCTCCAAGAGAGGGAGGGACTGCTGAAGAGGATAGAGAGCCTGAGGAAGGAGAAGAAGGTCTACAGCCGCTTTGAGGTAGTCTACCATTGCAAGGATGAAACTTGCAGTGTAGCTGGGAAAGAAATATGACTCCCTGGGGGGTAGAATATGTCAAACCTGGGGGGTAGAATATGTCAAACCTAGGTTGTGTTTAGATGCACTAAATGAAGTTTAGCACTTGACAATAACGATTTTAACACTTTCTGAGACATAAAATGTTCCTCAATGGAATAAAGCTTTAGTTCAGTCAACATGTTTGTTACCATCAAATCATTTCTTCACTAGAAGTCACTCTTGTTATTAATCATACAGAGGTGGTCAAAAATGTACATGCACTTGTAAAGGACATCATGTCTGGACTTTCCAATCATTTCTTATGTTTTTGTGATGTAGTGATTGGAGCACATACTTGTTGCTCACAAAAAAAAAACATTCATGAAGTTTGTTTCTTTTATGAATTTATTATGTCTCTACTGAAAATGTGAGCAATCAAAAGTATACATACAGCAATGTTCATATTTGGCAAGTTTACCTGCAATAAGACGCTTTTGGTAGCCATCCACAAGCTTCTGCTTACATTTTGGACCACAAAATTGCTGCAGTTCAGCTAAATGTGTTGCTTTTCTCACGTGGACTTGTTTCTTCAGCATTGTCCACACTTTTAAGTCAGGACTTTGGGAAGGCCATTCTAAAACCTTCATTTCAGCCAGATTTAGCCATTCCTTTACCACTTTTGAGGTGTGTTTGGGGTCATTGTCCTGTTGGAACACCCAACTGCGCCCATTTTAGCTTGTCCTGAACAATTTGGAGCTAATCCTCCTTTTTCATTGTCCCATTTACTCTCTGCCATTGGCTGCAAAACAAGCCCAGAGCATCATACTGCCACCACCATGCTTGATGGTAGGAATGGTGTTCCTGGGATTAAAAGCCTCACCTTTTGGTGGGTATTGTGTCCAAACAGCTCCATTTTTGTTTCATCTGACATCACACGGACAAAGATAAGACCTTCTGGAGGAAAGTTGTGTGGTCAGATGAAACACAAATGGAGCTGTTTGGCCACAATACCCAGTAATATGTTTGGAGGAGAAAAGGTGAGGCTTTTACTCCCAGGAATACCATACCTACCGTCAAGCATGGTGGTGGTAGTATTATGCTGTGGGCCTGTTTTTCTGCCAATGGATCTGCTGCTTTAAATGGGACAATGAAAAAGGAGGATTACCGTATTTCCTTGAATTGCCGCCGGGGCGCTAATTGATTTAAAACCTCTTCTCACTCCAGCGTTTACCAAAGGCATGCGGTAAATTTCGGCCTGCGCTTATAAATTTGAGTCTGACGTAAGGATACCATCATGAAAATCAGATTTAATATAAAAAACGTTATTATGGTTTTACCTTTACTTATAAATGAAGTCCATGCGCAGCTCCTTCTGATCAAAAGCATTGATAACTTGTTTATAGAAGTCTTCCTTCAGTTTTAAAAGTCTCTTTGGCTCGATGAAGATCTTCCTTTATTACGTCCTGCTTGGATTGAAAGTCCAGTTTAGAAAACTGTTTTATTTTAGATATGTAATCCTCCATGTTAAAAGTGCAAGCGAGAGGTAAAAAATAAACAATCGCTGCTCACTCTTGCTGCTTGTTGTCACTTCTTCAGTAGCCGAGTAGTCGCAAGAAGGATCACTAGCGCCCTCTACCACCAGGAGGCGGGAGTCATTTAATGACTCATATTTGACACACGCAGCTACGGTATATTAATAAAACATAGCTGTTTACTGTTCTTTTTAGCATATTCAATAGCTTGGACCTTAAATCCTACTGAATAGCTCTTAATCTTCTTCCCTTTATGCGATTTCAAATGATTGAAATCAGCTTCCTCCATTTTGAAAATGATGACAGGTGAAGTGTCACTCGTGACGTGTCGAGTTTGACCCTGCGGAAATTCTAGGCATACGCTAATTATTTGGCAAGCGAGTTTGACCCGGCGGTAATGCTAAGCATGCGCTAATTATTTTGCGAAACGAGTAATTCTAGGCAGGCGCATACTATATACCCGGCGGCAATTCAAGGAAATACGGTAGCTCCAAATTATTCAGGACAAGCTAGAATCATCAGCCCGGAGGTTGGGTCTTGGGCACAGTTGGGTGTTCCAACAGGACAATGACCCCAAACACACCTCAAAAATGGTAAAGGAATGCCTAAATTAGGCTAGAATGAAGGTTTTAGAATGGCCTTCCCAAAGTCCCGACTTAAAGGTGTGGACAATGCTGAAGAAACAAGTCCATGTGAGAAAAGCAACACATTTAGCTGAACTGCAGCAATTTTGTGGTGAAAAATGTAAGCAGAAGCTTGTGGATGGCTAGCAAAAGCGCCTTTTTGCAGGTAAACTTGCCAAATATGAACATTGCTGTATGTATACTTTTGATCGCTCACATTTTCAGTAGAGCCATAATAAATTCATAAAAGAAACAAACTTCATGAATGTTTTTAGTGAGCAACAAGTATGTGCTCCAATCACTACATCACAAAAACATAAGAGTTGTAGAAATGACTGGAAAGTCAAGACAGCCATGACATCATGTTCTTTACAGGTGTACCTGCGCTTTTGACCACCACTGTATATTCCTGTCGCTGATTCTGATTAACCCCAAAACCATTCCTGTCGTTCTGGTAACAGATGGGGAATACCTTGGGATAACATGAAAGACGGAGGAGTGAGCGATGACGTGGAGTCTTAATAAAGCCAGGATCAAACAGCCAACCACATGCCAGGTCCGCTTTGGGTGCTTTTTTTCTGTTTTTTTTTATACCTGCTGGATTTTGACCCCGGAAGTAAGCTGGAAACTTGACATGGAAAAATGCAACAACAACAACAACAGACGTCAATGGGTGCAGAATGTTTGTTGACCTTATGAGGTGGGTGAGCAAGAGGACGGGCTAAAGGGCCGGGGACCCTTACTTGTGTGGACACGACTGAAGGACACAGGAAGTGAGACATTGCACCGAAACGGAGGCAAAAATAAATGTACCTGGATTCTAGTTTGACATTTGCCGAGGTGCTTTGTGTTGACATCAATTGTGTACTCTTCTTTTTTCTACATTTTGGGGATTTACTGTGCCAATGCAGGAGACAGCAATGAAATGAAACAGAATGATCTGGGGAACGGACGACGGCTGAAAACACAAACGCATGCTAACATGCTAGCATGCTAACACATGCGTGCGAGGCTGCATTCACACCTGTCATGTTTGCTTCGCTTTACCCGAACTCTCTTCGCTTTACCGCTACGGTACGCTTGGTCAAGTGTGGTCGAGACCGTGGCCGGGGTGGGTCTTGGACCGCTTGCAAGTGAACTCTGGGGCGGTTGGCTTCATTTCAACTCACAGTGGAGATTAAAAATGACAAATGTAAGACAAAATGGGTTGGGAGAGTTTAGTTTCTCCCAATGATGCTGTTCAAAGTATATTTTACAAGATTTTTGTCAATTCTAAGATGAAAAATATATCAGAACGTTTTTGAAAAAATATACGTTTTCAACCTAGCAGACAACATTTTAGTCTGGAATATCAGAATTATGTCACCAAAGGTCTTTCAAAGTATATTTTACAAGTTTTTCGTCAAATCTAGGATGAAAAACACATAAGAACCTTTTTAAAAAAATATGTTTTTAACCTAGCAGACAACATTTTAGTCTGGAATATCAGTTATGTCACAAAAGCTCTTTCAAAGTATATTTTTCAAGCTTTTTGTCAAATTCAAGATGAAAAATATATCAGAACCGTTTTTAAAGAATATGTTTTAACCTTGCAGACAACATTTTGGTCTGGAATATAAGCATTATGTCACAAAAACTCTTTCAAAGTATATTTTACAAGCTTTTTGTCAAATCTGAGATTCAAAATATTGAAAAAGAACCAAATATTCAACCTGTTAGACATCATTTAGGTTCAGAATGTTTGAGTTATGTCAGATATTTTGTCTTAAAAGCTGCTTGATCATGTCATTTCTTAGGTTTTTACTGCCCAGGTTTTGGTAAGGACAGAAATAGCAGGGTGGAGCCAACCGCACCAAGGATAGATATATATATATATATATATATATATATATATATATATATATATATATATATATATATATATATATATATATATATATATATATATACATACACTCACACACATTAGGAGTGTCCCAAAAAAACTTTTTTTTTTTAATAAGTCGCAATTCTTACTTGTAACGATTCCTAATCGATTAAAAAAAAATCAAATCAAATACTGATGAATTTTTTTTTTTCTTTTTTGAATCTGCTGCCCAGCCACTCAGACAAATCCTATTGTTGATGTAGGTGATCTATCGTATTTTGCGGAGTATAAGTCACACCTGCCAAAAAGGCATAATACAGAAGGGAAAAAACATACATAAGTCGCACGAGAGTATAAGTCGCACCCCTGGCCAAACTATGAAAAAAATCTGCGACTTATAGTTCTAAAAATACGGTAAATCTGCTGTACAGACTTACTTAAGAAAAGACAAGTGTTGGATACTTCTTTGTATTGGACTCTATTAAATATTTGGGTACAATTTGATAAAACAAAACCAGTTTTTATTTGAAGTAATATAGAAATGTATCGTAGCTGTTTTGTGGAGGAATGTAGTTAATAATAGAACTGTCACCCATTGTTACTAAAAAAGTATCGATTCTGAATCGAGAATTTATTCTGAATCGTTACTCCCGAGAATCAAATTAATCGTGTGGTGCCCAAAGATTCACAGCCATACTTACACACACACACACATATATATATATATATATATATTTTAATATACAGCATTTACTTGAATTGCCGCCGGGGCGCTAGTTATTTTAAAACCTCTTCTCATTTCGGCGTTTACCAAAGGCATGCGGTAAATTTAGGCCTGTGCTTATAAATTTGAGTGTGATGTAAGGATACCATCATGAAAAGCACATTTAATTAAAAAAACGTTATTATGGTCTTACCTTTACTTATAAATGAAGTCCATGCGCAGCTCCTTCTGATCAAAAGCATCGATAACTTGTTTATAGAAGTCTTCCTTATCTTTCTTCAGTTTTAAAAGTCTCTCTGTCTCGATGGAGATCTCCCTTTATTGTCTCCTGCTTCCATTGAAAGTCCAGTTTAGAAAACTGTTTTATTTTAGATATGTAATCCTCCATGTTAAAAGTGCAAGCGAGATGAAAAAATAAACCATTGCTGCTCACTCTTGCTGCTTGTTGTCACTTCTTCTGCAGCCGAGTAGTCGCAAGAAGGATCACTAGCGCCCTCTACCACCAGGAGGCGGGAGTCATTTAATGACTCATATTTGACACACGCAGCTACGGTATATTAATAAAACATAGCTGCTTACTGTTCTTTTTAGCATATTCAATAGCTTGGACCTTAAATCCTACTGAATAGCTCTTAAGCTTCTTCCCTTTATGCGATTTCAAATGATTGAAATCAGCCTCCTCCATTTTGAAAATGATGACAGGTAACGAGTTTGACCCGGTGGAAATTCTACACGTGCTAATAAAAATAATATTTTGCGAAACGAGTTTGACCCGGCGTTAATCCTGAGCCGGCGGTAATGCTAAGCATGCGCTAACTATTTTGCCAAATGAGTTTGACCCGGCAGTAATTCTAGGCAGGCGCATACTATATACCCGGCGGCAATTCAAGGAAATACGGTATATATATATATATATATATATACATAGTGGTCTGGAATAGAGCAGCAAATGGCAGGTGTGACTGCACCCTAAAAGTCGTCTCATGAAAGTCGATGTAATGATGGAGTCTGACAGGTTAGACGGGAATGAGAAGTGTATGTGTCTATTTGGCTGCTTATTTAATGTAAATAAACATGTTTGGTGGGGAAAACATGAACCACCTGGCTCCTTTGGAAAGGAGTGAGGTGGTTCTGTAGGACATGACTAACTCCTGGACGCCTCCACTCTGTTGGATTGTGTAATTAAACCAAAGATTAAGTGGTTGTCCGGTTTATTGTCTGGTCTCTCTTGGATTGTAAAAAAATATTTGATTATTACCAAACACTACATTAGTGGTCTGGAGTGGAGATACAAGATATTTAGTTGTGCATCAAGTACACACACTTAGTACTTTATTAAACATTTTACCATGCCCTTAGTAGTTGACAACTCAAACAAGGACAATATTAATTGTTCCCTTACTGCTGTTTCACAAATTTCATTAACACAAAAGCTGTCAACGTAACCTTGTGAGGAAAAGCAAGGCATTATTGTTCAATAAATGAGCAAGGATGACGAAGAAAAGCAGTAGTAATGAAGTGTAGCGTACGTACTGCACACCTCTGCACTCACTCTTTGGGCTGCGAGTCTTTCTGTGCCGCAAAGAAGAAAGTGTTAGCGAGGAATAGGAAGGAGATGTTGCAGCTGACTTACAATGACGAAGTACAGCTTTTTGTGCTGCTCCATCAGCTGATGAAGATGATTCTCAAATTCCATCCTGCACAAACAAAGTCACTCCTTCACATTCCAGCAATAGGTGTCAAACTGCAGTTATGGCTGCCCTCAGAGGGCTGCTTGGAACAGGAAAAATGTATTCACGTGAATGTAGAACAGTTTGCATCGTTTGATTATTACCCTTTTTACCGACAGATCGACTTGCTTTGAAATTGTAAGTCGAGGTGAGAAGCAGATTGATGTGTCTATTTTTGATCATTAAAAAAAAAAAGCTAAGGATATTTGGTTGCATTCACAGATAATAATAAAGTTCAGACGATACGCAGAAGGGGGCACTCAAGAAAATTGATTCAATTGGAATCGCAATTTTTATTTAATTTGATTCAAAATTTTTGAAAATCAATTAAAAAAACATGTAATACATACACTATAGTTTTTTTTTTTAATTGATTTTCGAAATTATGAATCAATTCAGAATATAAATACATACACAGCATATATATATATACACACACACACATACATGTATAATTGATTTACTTTCAAATCGCAATTTTTATTTATTCTGATTCTAATTTAATTAATGATTTTCGAAGCTCGATTAAAAAACAAACAATACGATATGTGTAGTTTTTTTAATTGTTTTTTAAAATTTGTCATCAATTTAGAATCGTAATAAATAAAAATTGCGTTGTATGTGATAATGATAATAGTAACTTAGATTTATATCGCGCTTTTCTAAACACTCAAAGCGCTCACAAAGAAGTGGGACTCAACATTCATTCACACCTGGTGGTGGTAAGCTACATCAGTAGCCACAGCTGCTCTGGGGTAGACTGATCAATTATATATATATATACACAAACATATAATGTATACATATATCATTGATTTACATTCAAATTGTAATTTTTATTTATTCTGATTCTAAATTGACCCATACTTTTCGAAAATCTATTAAATGTTTTTATATATATAAAATATATATATATAAGTGTGTGCATTTATATGTGTGTATATATATTTGTTCAACTGAATATGGGTTGAAAATGATTTGCAAATCATTGTATTCTGTTTATATTTACATTTAACACAATTTCACAACTCATATGGAAACGGGGTTTGTAAATGTAGACTAGTACACAATCAGAGATGGCACCTAACTGAGATCTTGTTGTATTCCTTCACGTGTTTTTGGAGCTATGACTTCTGGCTGCGCATCCGAGAAAGAAACATTTGGTGCTCCCTTACGAGAGCAGAACTGCCCATCTCTAGTGGATACTAATAAAGCCCACCGTTGCTTCCGCTGCCTGAGCTTGAGATCCTGGATTTCACATCTGAGCTGGGCCAGAAGCTCTTCACGTTTCTTGATCTCCTCGGCAAGTCTGGAGCACACAAACACAACAATTGACACAAAGAGTTTCAAATCAGGCAGCACAGTGTAGCATGGCAAATGAATGCTGCCCTCCAGTGTTACACAACACAACTGCAGTGTAGCATGGCAAATGAATGCTGCCCTCAAGTGTTAAACAACACAACTGCAGTGTAGCATGGCAAATGAATGCTGCCCTCCAGTGTTACACAACAAAACTGTTCCTTCAGCATCTTTTGGAAAGGGCGAGCAATACTGATTATTAGTAACACATAATTACAGTAAAAGTTATTAAAAATGAATTGTATATGTCAGTAAACATCTGGACCAGTTGTATTGTTAACATTATTTTGTAGGAAAGTAGTGACATAATGTTTAATTGATCATGAAAAAACACTTTTATTACGTGTGTCTCAGAGGAACATCAACATTTTTTTTTTTAAATGTGACACATCTCCGGGGAAAATTGGTCAAAATATGGAATTTCTCATTGTAAGGTTTGCTGGTGAGGCACATTTCAATAAAAACAACCGTTGCCTCCCTCAGGTAGATTATAGTTGAGAGATTTTTCAAGATGGCTGACATCACCCCTAAGTATGAGAATGTGTGAGCAGCTGTCTGCTCTACTTTACTTAAAGAATCATCTCATATTTGTCGAGATATTTACACAAAGTTTGGATTTTTGGCAGAGATATATTCCATCTCTGTCACGTAATTGTTTGATTAAATGACTAATCATGAAACTTGAAGCACTCCTTTTATGAGCCAAATGCTCTGAGTGTTGCTGGTCGAGCGACTCCATCGCCGCAGTCGCCAAAACTAACAAAACGGAAGTGGGAGGAAGGCAGGGGAGAAGGACAAAAACTGGATTTTTTGGCTAAAAGAGGAAGTTTTTAAAGTTAAGCAGAAGATATATTATGTGTACTAACAAGCAACATTGGACAACTTTATTCAAAAAACACGTGAATGCATTGTTTACTTGTTTGTGACAGTCTTGCCACTGACAGTTTGTTTGTGTTTTAGTTTCTCCTCTGTGTTTAGTATTTCCTGTCCTTAGTTCCTGTCAAATGCTCTTATTTTGTCAGCTTCCTGTCTTGTTCCCTGAGTGCTGTGTTTCCCGTCAGCTACGGCTGATTGGCACTTGGCCACACCTGTTGCCAATCAGCCCGCTCCTATTTGTACCTGCTTTGTCTTGTATCAGTTCCTGGATCATTGTCTTGTCGATGTCACGTCTAGTCGCTCTTGTGATGTGTTATCGGTCCTGTCGTGTCGTACCTTATCTTTGCAGCGTAGCGGTAAGCTATATTCAGTTGATGTTTGTAGCTTACTGTTTTTTGTTCCCTGCTTCCGTTTTATTTTTCGTTAAACAAGTACGACTTCTGTTTGCCTGTTCGCTACCTGCTAGCTTCCACGCTAAGCTCCTGTTCGTTATTTTCTAGCTCCCAGGCTAGCTCCTTTTGTTTGATTATCCGCCTCGTGCATGCTTTGTGTTTTTCTACCCTTTTGGTTTTGTTTTTGTCTTAGTATTTAATTAAATCATGTTTTCTCATTCCATGCCTGCCCCCATCTCTGCATCTTGGGGTTTGTCACCAAATAACTCTGGCAGTTTGTTTGTTCCACCATTCATGCAAACATCATTCCTTTCAATAAATACTATTAGTTATTGTTTACCTGTTTTTGTATCATAATCCATGTATACATCATTCCTTACAAGAAATAACATGAATTATAATTGTTTACTTGTTTGTTTGTGCCATAATTTATGTAAAAATCATTCCTTACAAGAAATAACATTAATTGTTGTTTACTCGTTTGTTTGTATTATAATTCATGTATAAATCAATCATTTCACTAAATAACTTTAGTTATTTTTTACCTGTTTCTTTGTATCATAATTCATGTAAACATCATTCATTACAATAAATAACATGTATTATTGTTTACTTCTTTGTTTGGATCATAATTCATGTATGAATCATTCCTTACAAGAAATATCAATAATTGTTTAATTGTTTGTTTGTACCATAATTCATGTATACATCATTCCTTAAAAGAAATAACATTAATTGTTGTTTACTTGTATCATAACCCATGTTTACATCATTCCTTAAGAGAAATAACAATAATTGTTGTTTACTTGTATCATAATTCATGTTTACATCGTTCCTTAAAAAAATAACATTAATTGTTGTTTACTTGTATCATAACTCATGTTTACATCATTCCTTACGAGTAATAACAATAATTGTTGTTTACTTGTATCATAACTCATGTTTACATCATTCCTTACGAGTAATAACAATAGTTGTTGTTTACTTGTATCATAATTCATGTTTACATCATTCCTTACGAGAAATAACAATAATTGTTGTTTACTTGTATCATAATTCATGTTTACATCATTCCTTATGAGAAATAACATTAATTGTTGTTTACTTGTATCATAACTCATGTTTACATCATTCCTTACAAGTCATAACAATAATTGTTGTTTACTTGTATCATAACTCATGTTTACATCATTCCTTACAAGTCATAACAATAATTGTTGTTTACTTGTATCATAACTCATGTTTACATCATTCCTTACAAGTCATAACAATAATTGTTGTTTACTTGTATCATAATTCATGTTTACATCATTCCTTATGAGTAATAACAATAATTGTTGTTTACGTGTATCATAATTCATGTGTACATCATTCCTTACAAGAAATAACATTATTTATTATTTACTCGTATGTTTGTATCATAATTCATGTTTACATCATTCCTTACGAGTGATAACAATAATTGTTGTTCACTTGTATCATAATTCATGTTTACATCATTCCTTACGAGTAATAACAATAATTGTTGTTAACTTGTATCATAATTCATGTTTACATCATTCCTTACAAGAAATAACAATAGTTGTTGTTTACTTGTATCATAATTCATGTTTACATCATTCCTTACAAGAAATAACATTATTTATTATTTACTTGTATGTTTGTATCATAATTCATGTATATGTCATTCCTTACAAGAAATAACATGAATCATTGTTTACTTGTTTGTGTCCATCATTCATGTAGGAAATAAGAACTAAGAAATAACAGGAACATAGAAAACTTCCCCTGCAGTGTCCACTATAAACTATTTATTTCACACAGCTTTGTTTTTTTTCAATAAAAAAGTTACTGTATCGCTTTGGATCGGTCCCAAAAAATATTCTCATCCCCGAATCGTATCGGCAACATCCAATTATTAATCGAATGGTTGTTAAAATGAGTCGTTACTCCCCTTAATGCTTTATACTTTAGCTGACTAAAATGCTGTCCTATTTTGTTGACCAAAATTAAAAGCATTTACCGTATTTTTCGGAGTATAAGTCGCTCCGGAGTATAAGTTGCACCGGTCCAAAATGCATAATAAAGAAGGAAAAAAACATATATAAGTCACACTGGAGTATAATTCAGTGTAATATGTTAATAATTTCACACATAAGTCGCTCCTGAGTATAAGTCGCACCCCCTATGAAAAACTATGAAACTATGAAAAAAAACTGCGACTTATAGTCTGCAAAATATGGTAAATAAGGGATATTTGACAAAGACAAAAACAGATTTTGGTGAGAAGACTTTGACTTGACAACAATGTCACCTGACAGACTCCCTCTCAGATTCTTTGCACTGGAACTGCAGCTTCTGGCACAACTCTGCACAAAAAAGGATATACAATATCAAAGTTCTGCAAGATTCAGATTGCAGATGAACATAAATGTTGCTAACTAGTGCGGCTGGGAATCTGTGGGCACCTTCTGATTTGATTCTTGGGGGGAACGATTAGATTCGCTCCATTTTGTCCACTGAGATTATCCATGCGTTTGTTACGTCTCGCCTCCATTACTGTAACCTATTATTTTGGGGTCTCCCCATGTCTAGCATTAAAAGATTACAGTTGGTACAAAATGCGGCTGCTAGACTTTTGACAAGAACAAGAAAGTTTGATCATATTACGCATGTACTGTATATACCTTTATATACATATATACATACATATATACCTATACGGTATATACCTTTATATACATATATACCTATACTGTATATACCTTTATATACATATATACATACATATATACCTATACTGTATATACCTTTATATACATATATACATACATATATAACTATACTGTATATACCTTTATATACATATATACCTATACTGTATATACACCTTTATATACATATATACATACATATATAACTATACTGTATATACCTTTACATACATATATACATACATATATAACTATACTGTATATACCTTTATATACATACATATATACCTATACTGTATATACCTTTATATACATATATACATACATATATACCTATACTGTATATACCTTTATATACATATATACATACATATATAACTATACTGTATATACCTTTATATACATATATACCTATACTGTATATACACCTTTATATACATATATACATACATATATAACTATACTGTATATACCTTTACATACATATATACATACATATATAACTATACTGTATATACCTTTATATACATACATATATACCTATACTGTATATTCCTTTATATACATATATACATACATATATACCTTTATATACATACATATATACTTATACTGTATATACCTTTATATACATACATATATACCTATACTGTATATACCTTTATATACATATATACCTATACTGTATATACCTTTATATACATACATATATACCTATACTGTATATACCTTTATATACATATATACCTATACTGTATATACCTTTATATACATATATACCTATACTGTATATACCTTTATATACATATATACATACATATATACCTATACTTTATATACCTTTATATACATACATATATACCTATACTGTATATACCTTTATATACTTATATACATACATATATACCTATACTGTATATACCTTTATATACATATATACATACATATATACCTATACTGTATATACCTTTATATACATATATACATACGTATATACCTATACTGTATATACCTTTATATACATATATACATACATATATACCTATACTGGCTCACCTGCACTGGCTTCCTGTGCACTTAAGATGTGACTTTAAGGTTTTACTACTTACGTATAAAATACTACACGGTCTAGCTCCATCCTATCTTGCCGATTGTATTGTACCATATGTCCCGGCAAGAAATCTGCCTTCAAAGGACTCCGGCTTATTAGTGATTCCCAAAGCCCAAAAAAAGTCTGCGGGCTATAGAGCGTTTTCTATTGGGGCTCCAGTGCTCTGGAATGTTCTAGCAGTAACACTTAAGAGATAATGACTCAGTAGAAGCAGATAAGTCATATCTTAAAACTATTTTTTTATACTCTAGCCTTTAAATAGACCACCTTTTTAGACCAGTTGATCTGCCGTTTCTTTTCTTTTTCTCCTCTGACCCCCTCTCCCTTGTGGCCATGGATGAAGTACTGGCTGTCCAGAGTCGGGACCTGGGATGGACTGCTTGCCTGTACATCGGTTGGGGACATCTCTGTGCTGCTAACCTGTCTCCGCTTGGGATGGTCTCCTGCTGGCCCATCTATGGATGGGACTCTCGCTACTATATTGGATCCACTATGGACTGTATTTACATTATTCACATGTGAATAATGCTGTATAATTTTTATTATATATTATTAATATTAATTATAATTAAGCAATCCTGTTCTGTCTCCCTGTAATGTTTGTCTGATCTTGAATGGGATTGTGCTGAAAATTTTAATTTTCCTTAAGGAATAAATAGAGTACTATCTAATCTAATAGACGGTATTTATATTATCCAATTCTGAATAATGCTGCATAATAGACTGTATTTATATTATTATTAAAAAAGCTAACGTCGCATTCGGATGTGCCACAGCGACGTCACTGTCAAAGAATGGGGAAATGGCACCACCTTGTGGAACATTTACAAATGCCAAATTAGATTATTATCAATATTTCAAATTGTCATCAAGTGTCAGTGTTGGTGTACATTTTGATTTACTGACCAAACTTCTATTTTATTACTGTAGCGAGTGAGTACTCCCTTTATGAAAACAAGTTACTTTAATAAATAAATACATTTTAAAAATATACATAAAATATATATATATGTACATATTTGTATACATATGTATATATATATATATATGTACGTGTATGTATGTATGTATATATATATATATATATATATATATATATATGTACGTGTATGTATGTATGTATATATATATATATATATTTATGGGCAGCACGGTGGGCAGGGGTTAGTGCGTCTGCCTCACAATAAAAAGGTCCTGAGTAGTCCTGGGTTCAATCCAGGGCACGGGATCTTTCTGTGTGGAGTTTGCATGTTCTCCCCGTGACTGCGTGGGTTCCCTCCGGGTACTCCGGCTTCCTACCACTTCCAAAGACATGCACCTGGGGATAGGTTGATTGGCAACACTAAATGGTCCGCAGTGTGTGAATGTGAGTGTGAATGTTGTCTATCAGTGTTGACCCTGCGATGAGGTGGCGACTTGTCCAGGGTGTACCCCGCCTTCCGCCCGATTGTAGCTGAGATAGGCGCCAGCGCCCCCTATATATATATATATATGTATGTATATATATGTGTATATACTTTTGTATGTATATGTATATATATGCATATGTATGAATGTGTGTGGATGTATACATATATATCTCTTCTACTATTTATATTACTATATTACTGTGTATGCACCTTAGAGCAGTGGTTCTCAACCTTTTTTCGGTGACGTACCCCTCTGAACATTTTTTTAATCCAAGTACCCCCTAATCAGAGCAAAGCATTTTTGGTTAAAAAGAAGAGATAAAGAAGTAAAATACAGCACTATGTCATCAGTTTCTGATTTATTAGATTGTTTAACAGTCCAAAATATTGCTCATTTTTAGTGGTCTTTCTTAAACTATTTGGGAAAAAAAGACATAAAAATAACTAAAAAACGCGTTGAAAAATAAACATGTTATTCAATTCTAAATAAAGATTTCTACACATCATCAACTTAAAGTGCCCTCTTTGGGGATTGTAATAGAGATCAATTTGCATTCATCAACTTAATTCTAAACATTTCTTCACAAAAAAATAAATCTTTAACATCAATATTTATGCAACATGTCCACAAAAAATCTAGCTGTCAACACTAAATATTGCATTGTTGTATTTCTTTTCACAGTTTATGAACTTACATTCATATTTCGTTGAAGTATTATTCAATAAATATATTTATAAAGGATTTTTGAATATTTAGAATATATATTTTTTTAATCTCACGTACCCCTTGGCATACCTTCAAGTACCCCCAGGGGTATGCGTACCCCCATTTGAGAACCACTGCTCTCAACCTTTCTTCAGTGATGTACCCCCTGTGAACATTTTTTTAACCAAAGTAGCCCCTAATCACAGCAAATAATTTTTGGTTGAAAAAAAGAGATAAAGAAGTAAAATACAGCACTATGTCGTCAGTTTCTGATTTATTAAATTGTATAACAGTGCAAAATATTGCTCATTTGTAGTGGTCTTTTCTTGAAATATTGCGAAAACAATTTGTAAAAATAACTAAAAACTTGCTGAAAAATAAACAAGTGATTAAATTTTAAATAAAGATTTCTACTCATAGAAATAATCATCAAACCAAAGTGCCCTCTTTGGGGATTATAATAGAGATCCATCTGGATTCATCAACTTAATTATAAACATTTCTCCACAAAAAAAGAACTCTTTAACATCAATATTTATGGTACATGTCCACAAAAATAAATATTGCATTGTTGCATTTCTTTTCTCAGTTTATGAACTTATATTCATATTTTGTTGTAATATTATTCAATAAATATATTTATAAAGATGAATTGTTGCTATTTTTAGAATATTTAGAAAAAAATCTCATGTACCACTTGGCATACCTTCAAGTACCCCCATTTGAGAACCACTGCTCTCAACCTTTTTTCAGTGATGTACCCCCTGTGAACATTTTTTTAATTCAAGTACCCCCTAATCAGAGCAAAGAATTTTTGGTTGGGAAAAAAAGAGATAAAGAAGTAAAATACAGCACTATGTCATCAGTTTGTGATTTATTAAATTGTATAACAGTGCAAAATATTGCTCATTTGTAGTGGTCTTTCTTGAACTATTGCGAAAAAAATGTGTAAAAATAACTAAAAACTTGCTGAAAAATAGAAAAGTGATTCAATTTTTAAAAAAAGATTTCTACTCATAGAAATAATCATCAAACCAAAGTGCCCTCTTTGGGGATTATAGAGATCCATCTGGATTCATCAACTTCATTCTAAACGTTTCCCCTCAAAAAAAGAACTCTTTAACATCAATATTTATGGAACATGTCCACAAAAATAAATATTGCATTGTTGCATTTCTTTTCTCAGTTTATGAACTTACATTCATATTTTGTTGGACTATTATTCAATAAATATATTTATAAAGATGAATTGTTGCTATTTTTAGAATATTTAAAAAAAAATCTCATGTACCCCTTGGCATACCTTCAAGTACCCCCATTTGAGAACCACTGCCTTAGGGGATCTACTCCAATTTTGTTGTTCTTTGAACCTGTTCACTGTAATAATGACAATAAAACTATATTCTATTGGTGGTGTGTGTATATATATTTATATAAAGAGTGAGACATATTTGCTATACCTTGTTTTTCTTGGTGACTTCTTTCAAGTTGGTAAGACTCAGTTTGCACTGAAATGACAGAAACATTGTTGATACAAAAGCAAACATATATGTTGTAACTCTCAATGACATGTCTTACATCTGCCCAACTCCTTCTGCAGAGACTGGGTGACTGCGTTGTTGGAGACAATGTCGTCGTCCATGATGCACTTGGCTGAGAAAAGCGTACACATGGTGTAACAATAGAAAAATGACGTCACATGTATTGAACAAAGTTAAGGGGGTTCAGAATGGTCTTGTAGAGGGTTGCATGTCTCTACAAGCGGAGATATAATCATATCTCATTGTCTCCATTCATCATGTTCTGAAACTCCATTGCTGGAGTAACAGGTAAGGATGTACCTCACTAATGATAACCTCCAGAGGGCCACAGCAGCCGATTTATCCTCGGCAACACAAGCAACAAAGTGGCGGTGTTCCCACAGCAACATTCCTGTTGACGGTCCCCCGCATGTGAGCGTGTGTGCTCTCACGTGGATCAGCCAGAACACAAACATGCAGCCAGATTCAACTTAAATGCGCATATTTGCTGTTCGGATCGCAGCCATATGCAGATCATAACCCGTGACGTCATAGCAAGCGGGCTTCTCATTGGCGTACACCGAAGAAAGTCATTATCGAAGCCCAGGACGGAGCTTTTTCCAGCAAACACGTATGGATCATTCATTGATTACCTAATGAAACCCTCAGCTATCAGAAACATTAACTTTGTTGGCTATTATTTTGATTAAAGGTACACACAACTGAGGCGGAAATACAGTACCACCGAAGAAGACGATGCGGGATTTTACTTCCGGGTTTGATCCGAACATTTTTTTGCTTTGAGTTACTCACAGATTAATCATACTTTTTATATGTCTTTGGTAAGTAAGTATCTTGCAGTGCATTGCCGTTTTGGCGAGTTTAAAAAAGACAATAGGCGACAAAACAGCGGAAGCGGAAGTAGCGTACAACACAGCTGTCATGTCCGTGTTCAGCCGGCAGATGTCGCTCCTGAGTTCAATCCGTCCAGAACCAAAAAAAGCGTCAGATAGATCGATTGAACGCCCTGAGATTTGATTTGGAGTTTTGTTAAGGATCCCCATTGGCTGCTTGTCCCAACAACCCACTAGTCTTTCTGGGCTCCACAAGCTCAATACAATTACTAGTGAAAGCATAGAATTATAACTATAAAATACAGAAACAAATACAAGCATCAACAAGCAAACAATTTAAAGTCACATAATATTAATTACCATATAAATATCAATACACCAGGGGTCAACAACCTTTTTGAAACCAAGAGCTATTCTTGGGTACTGATTAATGCCAAGGGCTACCAGTTTGATACACACTTTTAAAAATTGCCAGAAATAGCTAATTTGCTCAATTTACATTTAATATATATATATAATGGGTATTTATGTTGGTCATTCCGTCGTACATTTTTTTTCCTTTTACAGAAGGTTTTTTGTAGAGAATAAATTATGAAAAAAACCCACTTAATTGAACGGTTTAAAAGAGGAGAAAACAGGAAAAAAAATGAAAATTTAATTTTGAAACATGGTGTATCTTCAATTTTGACTCTTTAAAATTCAAAATTCAACCGAAAGAAAAAAAGAAAAAAAATAGCTAATTCGAATCTTTTTGAAAAAATTAATAAAAATTATGGAACATCATTAGTAATTTTTTCCTGATTAAGATTAATTTTAGAATTTTGATGACATGTTTTAAATAGGTTCAAATCCAATCTGCATTTTGTTAGAATATATAACAAATTGGACCAAGCTATATTTCTAACAAATACAAATCATTATTTTATCTAGATTTTCCAGAACAAATTTTTTTAAAGAAATTCAAAAGACTTTGAAATAAGACTTAAATTAGATTCTAAAGATTTTTTAGATTTGCCAGAATATTTTTTTTGAATTTTAATCATAATAAGTTTGAAGACATATTTCACAAATATTCTTTGTCAAAAAAACAGAAGCTAAAATGAAGAATTAAAATAAAATGTATTTATTATTCTTTATAATTAAAAAAAAAAATGTACTTGAACATTGATTTAAATCGTCAGTAAAGAAGAGGAAGGAATTTAAAATGTGTTTAAAAATCCTCAAATCATTTTTAAGGTTGTATTTTTTTCTCTAAAATTGTCTTTCTGAAAGTTATAAGAAGCAAAGTCCAAAAATAAATGAATTTATTTAAACAAGTGAAGACCAAGTCTTTCAAATATTTTCTTGGATTTTCAAATTCTATTTGAGTTTTGTCTCTCTTAGAATTAAAAATGTCCAGCAAAGCGAGACCAGCTTGCCAGTAAAAAAATACAATTTAAAAAAAAGAGGCAGCTCACTGGTAAGTGCTGCTATTTGAGCTATTTTTACTACTAATCTGGTCCTTACGGGCACCACGTTGGTGACCCCTGCACTACATAATACAAAACCAACAAAAAAATATCAATCATCACCAAGCAAACTAATTTACAGACTCAGATAAAATACTACTTTCTCTATGAAGAACTGTTTACTTTCAGAGAGATCATCAGATAAGAACATAACAGTTGTAAGATTAAAATATTTACATGTGTACTTGTATGTATATATGTGTACTAAAATGTGATTATTTTTAAAATAAAGAATAAAAACACACAACCAAGATGGAAACACAATAACACCTGTTGGATTTGGTGGTCTTTTTCTTTCCTAGTCAGATTTTAGAACAACTAAAGTGAGTCTTTTACATAGACCTTGAGTTTGGAATGTGGGAATGAAGCCATAACAAATGTGTTATCTCAACTGTCCAAAGTAGGGAGGAGAAGAAGAGGGGCGGGTGAGAGTGAGTGAGGAGGGAGAAACTGCCATTTTAGGATTAGATCAATTTGGACCGTGCCTTTGAAATGTTGTATCTAGATTGATCTCCCAAAGCGCTTTGGTTATAAAATATCAAAATGAGTAACCTTTGTCTCTGATTGATTTAAAACCAGCTTATGTGTCGTAAAAGAACCTGGGGGCGTTGACTGAATGAAGAACAGGTTAAAAACGCAAAACACCGAAGAAGAAAATGCAGGATTCTACTATTTTTTCCTTGGACTACTCACTGATTGATCATACTTTTTACATTTATTATGTAGGCATACACCAAATAACGTAAATTGCAGTGTGCATTGCCCTTTTGGTTAGTTTAAAAAAAGACAATAGGCGACAAAACAGCGAAAGTAGTGTATAACCCATGAATTGAATAACGTGGACCCCGACTTAAAGAAGTTGAAATACTTATTTGGGTGTTACCATTTAGTGGTCAATTGTACGGGATATGTACTGTACTGTGCATCCATCCATCCATCCGTCGGTCACTGGAGCCCATCTCAGCTGCATTCGGGCGGAAGGCGGGGTACACCCTGGACAAGTCGCCACCTCATCGCAGGGCCAACACAGATAGACAGACAACATTCACACACTAGGGACCATTTAGTGTTGCCAATCAACCTATCCCCAGGTGCATGTCTTTGGAGGTGGGAGGGGCCTATCCCCAGGTGCATGTCTTTGGAGGTGGGAGGAAGCCGGGGAGTCACGGGGAGAACATGCAAACTCCACACATAAAGACCCTGAGCCCGGGATTGAACCCAGGACAAGTCAGGACCTTCGTATTGTGGGGCACATGCACTAACCCCTGTCCACCGTGCTGCCCTGTACTGTGCAATCTACAAAGAAAAGTTTCAATCAATCTAACCCAGCTGTCATGTCGGTGTTGACTTCAAACCGTCCATAACAAAATCATCAGATAATAACACGACATTTGTACGATTAAAGTATTTAAATGTGCACTAAAATATGAGACAGGTCACCTTGTTGCAGCCTTCTTAGTTTGTTCTTCAGCGGCTCCTGGACCAGGCCTCCACCTGCTGGAGCAGTGGAGTGAAATGCATCGCATACTATAATGTTACAAAAATAACAATATAACTGTAAGCGATGTTTTATGGACTTGCCTCTTTGTGATGTTAAGTTGCTGTTATAAGCTACAATACAGTATATATCTTGAGCTTTTATTTCGAAGGCGCTAAGAGTGGAAGTGGTGACACGAGTGCTGGAGCAGAGTTGTCAATATTATTATGATCCAAGTCAAAATTTTTTTCTACATAAATGTCGATTTATGAAAATAAAAGCAACATTTTG
This sequence comes from Nerophis ophidion, assembly GCF_033978795.1. NCBI lineage: Eukaryota > Metazoa > Chordata > Actinopteri > Syngnathiformes > Syngnathidae > Nerophis > Nerophis ophidion. Next base: position 2,286,190 of record NC_084614.1, read on the forward strand.
TAATTGGCTTAATAATTCAAATTAATCAATTAAAAATACAAAAGCCCTTAAAATTGATTTCGTTATTGCAGAAATTTAAAGTGATTTAAATTAGCCTTGTTTTGTCTTTTTGAATTTTGTATCTTATCCTATTTTTTTTATTATAATTTATTAGTATTATTTGTATATTCTATTTGTATTTGCTCTAGTTTTCTTTCCTTTATATGTTTTGTGAAAGACAGTATTTGCTCAACCTGATGGATGTTTGAAATGTGTTCAGATGTGTTGAAAGTGCCTTGGTTTTTGTGTACATTGAGAATATATTTTGTATGTACATTGATCAATAAAAAAAAAATAAAATAAAAAAAAACAACAACAAAAGAAATAAAGGGGTTCTCGTGTAAAACTGTTATTTTGTAGTTTTCTACAGTATAGGCGACATATATAAACCCTTGGTTGTGTTGTGTAATTGTAAATAATGTAGACGAGGTGTGTTGGCTGAGTTCTCAACGTTTGCTCACAAAGCGGCCTCATAACCACATTCTAGCTGCCGTGCATGCTCGTCACTACAGTTGCATGCTGGGTAGTGCAGTTCTTATATTCCCTAGCTCAGGGGTGTCCAAACTTTTTCCACTGATGGCCGCACACTGAATAATCAAAGCGAGCGGGGGCCATTTGTTTTAAAAAACAATGCAATATATGAATAAAAAATATTCACTCAGGCTTGATCCCGGGGACCCCAAAGGGTTTTGGTAAAAATAAAATGTCAAAAAAGTGTCATTATTCAGTATTATTATTTTTATTATCATTCAAGTTTTAAATCTTTAGATCAATATTAGGTCTATCTGTCAATATGACGTTATCAAAAGATTTAAATTGCATGCTCTTTTTGTCAAAGAAAGCCATGTTTTATATTGAAAAAAAAAAACACAAAATATGCAATATTTTTACCCAATAACATTTTTAAGTAGAATGTTTGAAATGATATAATACTTGGAGCCGGAAAAAGGTCAACCACTCATAACACCATAGATTTCAAGTCACTATTATATTTTGTGCAATGACACTTAAAAACAAAACACACTGATCCTACTCATTAAAGTGTTAAAAAATAAATTATATATATATATATTTTACTGTTTACTTTTAACACAATGGTCATCCAGATCAACTTCAGATCTATCCGTCAATTATAAGTTGTTTTTTTGTTTATGTTTTTGGGCGGCATAGCTCGGTTGGTAGAGTGGCCGTGCCAGCAACTTGAGGGTTGCAGGTTCGATTCCCGCTTCCGCCATCCTAGTCACTGCCGTTGTGTCCTTGGGCAAGACACTTTACCCACCTGCTCCCAGTGCCACCCACACTGCTTTAAATGTAACTTAGATATTGAGTTTCACTATGTAAAGCGCTTTGAGTCACGAGAGAAAAGTGCTATATAAATATAATTCACTTCACTTTATGTTTTTTTGTTTTAGGCCATTCTTTAAAATAAAAAACAGCTCTGTTTTTTTTCTGGCAAACACAAAATATCCAACATTTGCCCCAAAAAATATCTCAAAGTGGAACATTTAATGTGACGTAATAGGAGCCTTGAATTGGTTAATAATTCAGAATTGATTTTGAATCACAATTTTTTTTTTTTAAGAAAGAAACAGCCTGCATGGCAGCTTTGTGTTGTTAAAGTAAACATTGCAACATGTTCTTGTTACATTTCACCTCTTTGCTCTTTTATGCCACTTTTTATGTTTTTAACTTTTTTTCCATAGTATTTTTAAAATGTGCCATGGGGCTGTTAAAAAAATTACCAAATGGCCCCCGGGCCGCACTTTGGAGACCCCTGCCCTAGCTCAGTGGTTCTCAAATGGGGGTACACGTACCCCTGGGGGTACTTGAAGGTATGCCAAGGGGTACGTGAGAATTTTTTTAAATATTCTAAAAATATCAACAATTCAAAAATCCTTTATAAATATATTTATTAAATAAATAAATGATAAATGGGTTGTACTTGTATAGCGCTTTTCTACCTTCAAGGTACTCAAAGCGCTTTGACACTACTTCCACATTCACACACACATTCACACACTGATGGAGAGAGCTGCCATGCAAGGCGCCAACCAGCACCCATCAGGAGCAAGGGTGAAGTGTCTTGCTCAGGACGTGACGAGGTTGGTACTAGGTGGGATTTGAACCAGGGACCCTCGGGATGCGCACGGCCACTCTTCCACTGTGCCACGCCGTTTATTGAATAATATTTCAACAAAATATGAATGTAAGTTCATAAGTTGTGAAAAAAAATGCAACAATGCAATATTAAATGTTGACAGCTACATTTTTTGTGGACATGTTTCATAAATATTGATGTTAAATATGAATTTTTTTGTGGAGAAATGTTTATAAGTAAGTTGATGAATCCAGATGGATCTCTATTACAATCCCCAAAGTAGATGATTACTTCTATGTGTAGAAATCTTTATTTATAATTTAAACACTTATTTATTTTTCAGCAAGTTTTTTGTTATTTTTATCTTTTTTTCCAAATAGTTTAAGAAAGACCACTACAAATGAGCAATATTTTGCACTGTTATACAATTTAATAAATCACAAACTGATGACATAATGCTGTATTTTACTTCTTTATCTCTTTTTTAAAACCAAAAATGTTTTGTTCTGATTAGGGGGTACTTGGATTAAAAAAATGTTCACAGGGGGTACATCACTGAAAATAGGTTGAGAACCACTGCTCTATCTCATAACATCACATCGGTTACATTCCTTCTCCTGGATTGAGAGTGGATTCGAATCCCACTGCTGCCACCAATGTGACCGAGGCTTTATATATGTCGCCTATAAAGTATAAAACTACACGGAGGCTGCAGTTTTACACGAGGACCACTTTGTTTTTAAAACTTTACTCCAAGGCATATACCGTATATAACAGCTTATAACAGGAACTTAAAGGCCTACTGAAAGCCACTACTAGCCACCACGCAATCTGATAGTTTATATATCAATGATGAAATATTAACATTGCAACACATGCCAATACGGCCTTTTTAGTTTACTAAATTGCAATTTTAAATTTCCCGCAAGTTTCTTGTTGAAAACGTTGCGGAATGATGACGCATACGCGTGACGTCGCGGACTGTTAGAAAATACTAGCGCTGCAACACTCGCAGCTAAAAGTCGTCTGCTTTAACTGCATAATTACACAGTATTTTGGACATCTGTGTAGCTGAATCTTTTGCAATTTGTTCATTTACAGTTGTGATCAAAATCATTCAACCTCCACACAATTTTGGTGTTTTAGCAAGTTGGACATTTATTCCGTATTTTGTTTATAGTCATATCAAATAAAGATGTGCCAAATAGACAAATGCAACTTAAATTGTAACACTGTATTTGACAAAATAGCAAAAAAGGAAATTTTTCTTAATATCTCATTGACAAAATGATTCAACCCTCTAGTTACATGGGTCTTTAGTACTTAGTAGAACACACTTAGTAGACACAGTTGGGAGCATAATTGGCAAGTTTAAAGCTAAAAGCACAGTGGAAACACGACCTGGGCGTGGTAGAAAGAGGATGCTGTGTAAAAAAACCCCGGGTAACAGCTGAGGAACTACAACAGGACATTGCAGAGGGGGGAACGCAGGTTTCGTCCCAGACAATAAGGCGCGCACTACGAGATGAAGGCCTCCATGCCAGAACTCCCAGGCGCACCCCACATCTGACTACCAGGCACAAGTAAAATAGACTCCAGTATGCCAAAAATCATCTGGACAAACCCCAAAGGTTTTGGGAAACTGTTCTATGGAGTGATGAGACAAAAGTGGAACTCTTTGGGCCTATGAATCAATGTTATGTCTGGAGGAGAAAAAAATGAAGCTTACAAAGAGAAGAACACCTGGCCTACTGTTAAGCATGGTGGGGGGTCAATCATGCTCTGGGGCTGTTTCTCTGCCTCAGGTAGCGGGAATCTCCAGTGCCTTCAAGGCATTATGAATTGTATTTGCTAGCAGGATATATTAGCTGCAAATGTCATAAAGTCAGTGAGGAAGCTGAGGCTTGGGAGACCTTGGACCTTCCAACAGGACAAGGATCCCAAGCATACCTCAGAGTGGTTGCAGAAGAAGGGCTGGAAGACTCTGGAGTGGCCAGACCTAAATCCTGTAGAAAAGCTGTGGTGGGACTTGAAGAAGGCAGTTGCAGCACACAAGTCCAAGAATATGAATGAACTGGAGGCCTTTGTCCAAGAGGAATGGGCTCAAATACTGAAGATGCTTGCAAGAAGCTTATGTATCACCTTTGAAGGATGTCATTACTGTTCTACTAAGTACTAAAGATGCATGCAACTAGGGGCTTCAATCATGTTCTCAATCACATATTAAGAAAAATGTCCTTTTTTGCTATTTTGTCAAATACAGTGTTACAATTGAAGTTGCATTTGTCTATTTGACACATCTTTATTTGATATGACTAGAAACTAAATACAGAATAAATGTCCAACTCGCTAAAACACCAAAATTGTGTGGGAGTTGAATCATTTTGATCACAACTGTAATAATGGAGACTATAAAGAAGAATGCTGTTGGTGGAAAGCGGTGGATTGTAGCTGTCTTTAGCACCGAGACACAGCCGGTGTTTCTTTGTTTGTTGTGAAGCGGAGCGGTCAAGCGATGATGTTTTCTCCACGTCAACCAGCATGTTTTTGAATGGGGGAACTGTGATATATATTATACCGGAGACATCAGTGGATTATTCGTCGTCCTGCAGCAGCTGCCAAAAAAGGCAGCTGTGAGCTTGGCTCCTCGGCTTCTCTCTGAGACACTGCGTGTTTACAGCAGCCACCCGACCTCGAGGTATGCCTTTACACTCTTTAAAATCTCACTAAAACACTATTAAAACAATAAGCAGATAAGGGAGCTTCCAGAATTATCCTATAAATGTGACTAATTACATCTGAAACGCTCACGTTGCAGCCGCCCGGAGCCGTCGCTTTTTTTTCTTTTTTCTAGTCCTTCACTATCAATATCCTAATTCACAAATCTTTCATCCTCGCTCAAATTAATGGGGAAATTGTCGTTTTCTCGGTCCGAATTGCTCTTACTGCTGGTGGCTCCCATTATAAACAATGTGAATACGTGTGGAGCCCTACAACTCGTGACATCACGCGCACACATCTCCGGTACAGGCAAGGCTTTTCTATTAGCGACCAAAAGTTGCGAACTTTATCGTCGACGTTCTCTACTAAATCCTTTCAGCAAAAATATGGCAATATCGCGAAATGATCAAGTATGACACATAGAATGGACCTGCTATCCCCGTTTAAATAAGAACATCTCATTTCAGTAGGCCTTTAACATCACAAAGAGGCAAGTCCATAAAAATAAGTTCCATAACTATTTTTCTTTATATATGATTCTACGTCTAAATCAGGGGTGCCCATTACGTCGATCGCGAGCTACCAGTCGACCGCGGGGGGTGTGTCAGTCGATCTCCAGCCAGGCTTTTAAAAAAAATAGACTTAAAAATGAGTGATCATCAATCTTCACCAAGACGTCACTTAAATGACATTCACGGTACCGGAGGGTCTTGTGAGATGACGCTGGCTGCTGCAAGATCATTATTATGAAAATATGACCGAGAGGAAGGCGAGAAACACTTTTTATTTCAACAGACTTCCGTCAAAACTCTAAAGGCCGACTGCACATTTCCTATCTTCACAATAAAAGCCCTGCTTCATGCTGCCTGCGCTAACTAAATGCAGAGTCTGGGAAAACTGGCGTGCACAAGCGATCCCTTAGAAAGCTTTCCGAGACTCTTATTTTGTTAGCGCAGGCAGCATGAAGCAGGGCTTTTATTGTGAAGATAGGAAATGCGCAGTCGGCCTTTAGAGTTTTGACGGAAGGGACGGCGTCTGTTGAAATAAAAAGTGTTTCTCGCCTTCCTCTCTGTCATTTTTTCATAATAATGAACTGGCAGCAGCCAGCGTCATCTCACAAGACCCTCGGGTGCCGTGAATGTCAATCAAGCAAGCTACGGAATTTGCCGCCAATGTTTTTCTTGTAAAGTGTATGGAAGCTGGATGAATTAGATGCCAAAAACCAACCACTTTCATGTGGTATTGTACAGAAAGGACAACTTTTTTTCTCCTCCATTTGAAAATGTGGGCGTTATCATCATTACTGTCTGATTCCAATCAATGCAAGTCATCAGAATCAGGTAATACACCAACTTATATTCTTGTCTTTGTGAAAGAAAGACATCTATATGTGTTACACATGCTTGTATTATCATTAAACACATTTAACATGTTTACAAAAATGTCTCTTTCATAAATAAATAAATATAAATGATATATATAAATGAGGTAGATCCCCTCGAGTTGGTCAATTGAAAAGTAGCTCGCCTGCAGAAAAAGTGTGGGCACCCCTGGTCTAAATCATGTTATCCACATTATAGATTGCCTCCTTTCACTTTAAGGACTTCTTTGTGAAAAAAACAACAACACAAAATTAAAACTCACAATAAATTAAATATTAATAGTATAAATATTACCCATTAATAATAAAACGTGTAATATGGTTAAAAGGCGTTTATAGACTTGACCACACATTAATTGTTTATGTAAAAGTTGACACAAATCATTGTAAAGACTTTGGGATTTTAAGGTTTAGCTCAGGCAGGATTGCATTAAATGTGTTGAAATGATCAGTTCTACTTCCATAAGAAGGCACAATAAGAGTTCCATGAAGCAAAAGCTTATATGAGTTATTTTCACCTGCTTGTAACAACTTAGTAGCTAACCTGCTAGCTATGCTAACAGCTCATTTGCTAATAACCATGCTAGTAATATATTTTTTTAATTGGATATAATAAATGTGCGCCTCGTCGACTCACCTTCAGAATCACTCATTTTAGTGCGAAGGTAATCAGTGTTTGCCCACACGACGCAGCGTCTTTGGAGATGAACTCAAGAGTTGGAGTTGAAGATGTCGGCATTCGGCGCCAAATGGTTTGTGCGGAGCCAAAATGGCGGAGTCGTGACGTCATCTCGGTGGCCATAATTGACTGGTCACTGGCTGCCGAGAGCCAAAATGGCGGACTCGTGACGTCACGCAGGTGGCTATAATTGAGTGAAGTCACCGGCTCTCTTTTTGTACTTATGTTGATTATTATTTCTCAACTCTTTGTAAATAAGTGTGTGAATGTGCAAATACTGTCAGAGCGCTTTGGGCTCCTTAAAAAGGAGTAAAAAAGAGCTTTACAAGTACAACCATTTACCATTTAAATGTTGCAATTTATAAATAAAGGTTTATAAAATAAAGTAACTGGCTCTCTAGAGCCATAATGGCGGACTTGTGACGTCACATAGTTGACTGTAATTTACTGATGAATTCGGGTTTGATATTATAAATTAAGATTCATGAAAATAAAAAATAATAATAATAAAAGTTCCCAGAAAAAAATAAAGAAATAAAAAATAAAATGAAGTCACTGGCTCTCCAGAGCGGACTCGTGACGTCACATAGTTGACTAAAATTGACTGATGAATTTGTGTTGAATATTATAAATTAAGATTCATGAAAATAAAAATAATAAAAGCTCCCCGACAAAAAATTAAAAACAAATAAAATGAAGTCGCTGGCTCTCGAGAGCCATAATGGCGGACTAGTGACGTCACGTTGGTGGCTATAATTGACCGATGAAAGTCTTGTTGAATATTATAAATTAAGGTTTATAAAAATTTTAAAAATAATAATATAAGCTTCTGGACAACCTTAATGGCGAACTGGTGATGTCACGTAGTTGGCTATAATTGACTGATGAAAGTCATGTTCCATCCATCCATCCATCATCTTCCGCTTATCCGAAGTCGGGTCGCGGGGGCAGCAGCCTAAGCAGGGAAGCCCAGACTTCCCTCTCCCCAGCCACTTCGTCTAGCTCTTCCCGGGGGATCCCGAGGCGTTCGCAGGCCAGCCGGGAGACATAGTCTTCCCAACGTGTCCTGGGTCTTCCCCGTGGCCTCCTACCGGTTGGACGTGCCCTAAACACCTCCCTTGGGAGGCGTTCGGGTGGCATCCTGACCAGATGCCCGAACCACCTCATCTGGCTCCTCTCCATGTGGAGGAGCAGCGGCTTTACTTTGAGTTCCTCCCGGATGACAGAGCTTCTCACCCTATCTCTAAGGGAGAGACCCGCCACACGGCGGAGGAAACTCATTTGGGCCGCTTGTACCCGTGATCTTATCCTTTCGGTCATGACCCAAAGCTCATGACCATAGGTGAGGATGGGAACGTAGATCGACCGGTAAATTGAGAGCTTTGCCTTCCGGCTCAGCTCCTTCTTCACCACAACGGATCGATACAACGTCCGCATTACTGAAGACGCCGCACCGATCCGCCTGTCGATCTCACCATCCACTCTTCCCTCACTCGTGAACAAGACTCCTAGGTACTTGAACTCCTCCACTTGGGGCAGGGTCTCCTCCCCAACCCGGAGATGGCATTCCACCCTTTTCCGGGCGAGAACCATGGATTCGGACTTGGAGGTGCTGATTCTCATTCCTGTCGCTTCACACTCGGCTGCGAACCGATCCAGTGAGAGCTGAAGATCCCGGTCAGATGAAGCCATCAGGACCACATCATCTGCAAAAAGCAGAGACCTAATCCAAACCGGAACCCCTCAACGCCTTGACTGTGCCTAGAAATTCTGTCCATAAAAGTTATGAACAGAATGGGTGACAAAGGACAACCTTGGCGGAGTCCAACCCTCACTGGAAATGTGTTCGACTTACTGCCGGCAATGCGGACCAAGCTCTGACACTGATCGTACAGGGAGTGGACCGCCACAATAAGACAGTCCGATACCCCATACTCTCTGAGCACTCCCCACAGGACTTCCCGAGGGACACGGTCCAATGCCTTCTCCAAGTCCACAAAGCACATGTAGACTGGTTGGGGAAACTCCCATGCACCCTCAAGAACCCTGCCCAGAGTATAGAGCTGGTCCACAGTTCCACCACCAGGACGAAAACCACAATGTTCCTCCTGAATCTGAGGTTCAACTATCCGACGTAGCCTCCTCTCCAGTACACCTGAATAAACCTTACCGGGAAGGCTGAGGAGTGTGATCCCACCATAGTTGGAACACACCCTCCGGTCCCCCTTCTCAAAGAGAGGAACCACCACCCCGGTCTGCCAATCCAGAGGTACCGCCCCCGATGTCCACGCGATGCTGCAGAGTCTTGTCAACCAAGACAGCCCCACAGCATCCAGAGCCTTAAGGAACTCCGGGCGGATCTCATCTTGCCACCGAGGAGCTTTTTAACTACCTCAGCGACCTAACCCTAATTTCTGGGGCTGAAAGTCATGTTGAATATTATAAATTAAGGTTTATAAAAATAAAAGATTTAATAAAAACTCCTCGACAAAAAAATAAAATGAAGTCGCTAGTAATGGCAGATTGATGACGTAGGTGGAGCTCAATATAAATTTGTATCAACTCTTTTTGTGACTTCCCAGCAATAAATTAGGACACTTTTTCCACATGGTAAGTTTTTATCTGTGAAGCCAAGTGCAGTGAGGAATGCATTTCCACTCTAGAGGAATATGTACAAAGCCAAACAGACTCACACAGTCCAAAAGTAGCTGGTCTATGAACAGCAAAGCACGTCACACTCCTCTGTACACACTTTGCTGGCCCCAACAAAGTGACATGACCACAGCAGCCTCAGACTCCAATGAAACCAGGACAAACCACAAGGTTTGTTCTGCTTGTTCAAACGATGCTACAGCAACTGTTAGACGGATGGATAAATAAATAAGTTAGCATGCCACTTCTTCACAGCATGTGATTCCAGCGTCCGGCTACTTCATTAAAACTTCAATAACACCTCATTGAAAGGCGAAGGAAGGAAACACAGTACAGAAGCGTTCACTTCACGCCAAGGACCAAGCAAGAAAACAAAAAAAAGGGAATGAAGCCTGGTAAGTCCTACATGTCAACACGGCCATTCCATTTAGAATATAGTGGTACACCTAATATTTACAACTTATTCCTCACTTGACGGCTGGGGAGACTCATCATCAGTGCCGTTTCCATGGTTACCATGCAGTTAGTAGGCTGGCGAGGGACAGATGCATGGAGTGAAAAGTTCACAGTGTTTTACTCGCGCCCAACCATTCGCAAGTAAGTACGTTTTCACTAATTAAATAACAAAAAAAAACGACAATTTTCTGCAAGTAAAAAAAAGTATTTTTTTCAAGTTCAAACTTTTGGCAGAAATATTCCACCTTGCGTGCTCAAAGCCCCTGTAATTACACTCTGCAACCACAGGGGGCGCTGCAAAGAAGCAGGAGAAAGTAAACAAGCTCAACCTGTAAGTTAACACTATCCCCTCCTTGTTTGAGATTCATGATTGGCTGCGTATTGTGTTGTGGTCAGCGGGAAGAAACAGTAGCTGTGACTCAGCAGCACCACCCCTGGTTGTGGAGTGTAATTACAGGTGCAAGTGTGAGCGTGGCACAGAGCTGACCAAAGTTTCAACTTGCAGAAAATACTTTTGATACTTGCAAATATTTGTTTTTATACTTGCCAACTGTTTTCTTTTACTTTTGGACAATAGTTTATATACTTGCGAATTGTGTTTTACTTGCAGAAAATAGGTTTTATACTTGAAAACTGTTTTTTTTTTTTTACTTTAGGACAATTGTTTTAAGACTTTCGGATATTTTTTTTTATACTTGCCAATAGTTTTTTTAATTTGACAAAATTATTTTTATACTTGCGAACTGGGGTTTATTTGACTTTCGGACAATTGTTTTTATACTTGCAAGTCTTTTTTTTTATTTGCAGAACATTTTATTTATACTTGCCAAAAAGTGTTTTTATACTTGCAAATTGTTTTTTCCATCCATTTTCTACCGCTTATTCCCTTTAGGGTCGTGGGGGGCGCTGGCGCCTATCTCAGCTACAATCGGGCGGAAGGCGGGGTACACCCTGGACAAGTCACCACCTCATCGCAGGGCCCAAATTATTTTTTTTGTTATTAAATTTTTGGACAATTGTTTTTATAATTGCAAAACCATTTTTTTATTTGCAGAAACCTTTTTTTTATACTTGCCAATCATTTTTTTACTTGGAGAAAATAGTTTTTATACTTGCAAAGTTGTTTTTACTTGCAATGAATTGTTTTTATACTCGTGAACAATTTTTAAATTGAAGAAAAAAACAAACATTTTTCATACTTGCCAATCATTTTTTTAATAATAGAAAACAGTTTTTATATTTGCGAATTGTTTTCTTTCACCTTTGGACATTAATTTTTATACTTGCGAGGTTTTTTCACTTGCAGAAAATAGTTTTTTGACTTTTGGACGATTTTTTTAATACTTTCGGAAAAAATTTTTATACTTGCCAACAGTTTTTTTTTTTTAATTGGACAAAATTGTTTTTATACTTGCAAATCTTTTTTTTATTTGCAGAACTTTTTTTATACTTGTCAATACATTTCTTTCTTGGAGAAAATAGTTTTTATACTTGCAAAGTTGTTTTTACACTCGTGAACAATTTTTAAATGGAAGAAAAAACAAAACATTTTTATACTCGCAAATTATTTTTTGAATTGGAGAAAATAATTTTTATACCTGCAAAGCTTTTGTTACTTTCAGAAAATGTTTTTTATACCTGCGAACTGTTTTTTTTTAACTTGCAGAAACATTTTTTATACATGCAAATCATTTTTTTATTTGCAGAAACCTTTTTTTTTTATACCTGCCAATCATTTTTTACTTGGAGAAAATTGTTTTTATACTTGAAAATCATTTTTTTTATTGAAAAACATTTTCTTTTCTACTTGCAAAGTTGTTTTTACTTGCAATGAATTGTTTTCATACTTGTGAACAATTTTTAAATTGAAGAAAAAACAAACATTTTTTACACTCGCCAAACTTTTTTTTTTACTTAGAGAAAACAGTTTTTATACTTGCGAATTCTTTTTTGAATTGGAGAAAAGTGTTTTTATATCTGCAGTTTTTCTTACTTGCAAAAATTGTTATTTATATCTGTGAACTGTTTTTTTTTCTTGCAGAGACCTTTTTTTTTTACATGTAAATCCTTTTTTTTTTTGTAGAGAAAATTGTTTTTATACTTGAAAATCATTTTTCAATTGAAGAAAATACTTTTTACTTGCAAGAAATTGTTTTTATACGTGTGAATCATTTTAATTGAAGAAAAAAAGAGTATACCAGCGCATCATTTTTTTTTTTACTTGCAGAAAATACTTTTTATACTTGTGAATCATTTTTTTAAATTGAAGAAATGTGTTTTAATTGACGAAAATTGCTTTTATACTCCAGCATCCGTTTTGTACTTGCAGAAAATATTAGTTTTAAGGGAATAAAATAAGGGCTTGAGTAAAAGCGTGTTGCGGGGAACAATCAGAGCTTCTATCCGCAAGCCAATTTGTCAGTATAAGCGTCTACCTGGCCAGCCAAAACAAGCGCGGGACAAAGTTAGGCTTCACGCCAAAGTGTTCCGTGTTAGTGGAGGATTTAAAGTGAGAGGGAAGATGAAAGAAGAATGAGCGTGAGGTCACATGATGGCGTGCATCAGTCGCGGGAGCGGCCCACGATGGCCAGGATGTAGAGGAAGATGTTGATGATGTCCGTGTAGAGGTTGAGGGCAGCGAAGACGTACTCCTCGGGGCTGAGGGACAACTTCTTGTTGCCCAGCAGCAGCTGAGTGTCCACGGCCAGGAACTGCAGACAGGACAGGAAGACGAGGTCGGCGCCAGTGAGAGTGAGAAGGCCGACAGCGGATGTTAGGCGTGTTTGAGCAACTCACGCAGGTGAACAGCAGCGCTCCCAGGGAGGCGTAGACGAGGTGCAGGATCCTGTCGTGGATGAACATGCACAGGATGCCGAAGAGCAGGAGCACGATCAGGCACACGAACAGCACGCCTTGACAGGAAGTGAAGTCATATTTGCTCTGTGGACAACAAGGACCAACGTCACCACTGAGGACATGTCTCCACCAGGTGACAGGAAGTCACGTCATGTTTGCTCTGTGGACAGCAAGGACCACTGAGGACATGTCTCAACCAGGTGACAGGAAGTGATGTCATATTTGGCCCAGGAAGACATGGCACTCCTCCTCTAGACGGCCCCCTGGGGGGTTGGCAGTGCCATGCCAAGGGGGACACAAATAGTTTTTTTTTTACAAAACTGCTACATTACAATCATTTTGTCAATATCCACACATTTAACATTCTACACCAAAAATCATCTATTTATTATTATTATTATCAAATGTGTAAATGTCCAAGCATTCACACATTTAACATTCTACACCAAAAATCATCTATTTCTTCTTATTATTATTATTATTAAATGTGTAAAGGTCCAAGCATTCACACGTTTAACATTCTACACCAAAAAAAATGATATAAATATATCATTATTAAATGTGTGAATGTCCAAGCATTCACACATTAAAGATTATAAACCAAAAATCATCTATTTATTATTATAATTATTAATGATTATTATATATGCGAATGTCCAAGCATTCACATATATAATATTGTACCCCAAAAAAATCAATGTATTATCCTTATTATTATCATTATATATGTGAATTTCCAAGCATTCACATATATAACATCCTATACCAAAAAATTATCAATTATTATCATTAAATATGTGAATATCCAAACATTCACACATTGGACATTCTACACCAAAAAAAAAATATATTTTTTTCTATTACTATTCTTATTATATATTTGAATGTCCAAGCATTCACTTATATAACATTCGACCTAAAAAAAAAATCATCACTTTATTATTATTATTATATATGTGAATGTCCAAACATTCACTTATATAACATTCGACCTAAAAAAAATCATCACTTTATTATTATTATTATATATGTGAATGTCCAAACATTCACTTATATAACATTCTACCTAAAAAAAATCATCACTTTATTATTATTATTATTATATATGTGAATGTCCAAGCATTCACTTATATAACATTCGACCTAAAAAAAAATCGTCACTTTATTATTATTATTTTTATTATATAAGTGAATGTCCAAACATTCACTTATATAACATTCTACCTAAAAAAATATCAATTTATTATTAAACATGTGGATGTCCAAGCATTCACACATTTAAGATTATACACAAAAAATCATCCATTTATTATTATAATTATTAATGATTATTATATATGTGAATGTCCAAACATTCACATATATAACATTCTACACCAAAAACATAATATATTCATTATTATTATTATATATGTGAATGTCCAAGCATTCACATCTATAACATCCTATACCAAAAATTATCAATTTATTATCATTAAATATGTGAATATCCAAACATTCACACATTGGACATTCTACACCAAAGAAATTATATATTTTTTCTATTACTATTCTTATTATATATGTGAATGTCCAAGCATTCACTTATATAACATTCGACCTAAAAAAAAAATCATCAATTTATTATTATGTATGTGAATGTCCAAACATTCACTTAAATAACATTCTACCTAAAAAACATATCAATTTATAATTATCATCATATATGTGAAGGTCCAAGCATTCACACATTGGACATTCTACACGCAAAAAATAATATTTTTTTTCCATTACTATTCTTGTTATATATGTGAATGTCCAAGCATTCACTTGTATAACATTCTATCTCAAAAAAATTATACATTTATTATTATTATACATGTGAATGTCCAAGTATTCACATGTATAACATTCTACACCCAAAAAATAATCAATTTATTATTATTATTTAATGTCTGAATGTCCAATTTCACATATTTATTAACATTCTACACCCAAAAAATAAATTTATAATTATTATTAAATGTGTGAATGTCCACACATTCACACATTGACACCAACAATGTTTTATTGTTATTAATTATTAGAATGTCCAAACATTTACACATTTAATATTTTACACCAAAAAATTACAATTATTATTAGAATGTCCAAACATTCACACATTTAATATTCTACACCAAAAAATTACAATTATTATTATTATTAGAATGTCCTAACATTCACACATTTAATATTCTACACCCCAAAAAAAAAAATCACATATTTCTTATCATTCCATCCTGGACAATCCAAATACCAAGTTCCAAAAATTCCAGAAATTCCCAGTTTTGTCCATCCCACATTTCGCTTTGAAGTGTTGCAACATCCACACACTCCACTCACCCTGGACATGTTTCCCGGTTCTGAATATTTCCGGATTACCAGGAATTACCAGATTTTTCAGGCCATTGAAACTGAACAGTCAGTATAAACACTTCTCTATATGTCACATCTCTGGAAGCATTCCAACATCCACTCACCTCGGAAAAGCCAACAAGCGAGTTATTCAATCCCACACAAAAACTGTAGTGAAGAGCTGGGTCAGACCTGGAGCGAGAAGAGGACCACGGTGAAGCAGACCACGGCGGTGATGCCCACGGCCATGATGACGGTGTCCGTGTCGTAGAAGCTGGCGATCATGCCCACCATGTAGGACAGGCTCAGGGTCAGGATGGCCTGTGGAAGAGCAGAAGACAAGAGTCTGAGTCCGGCTGGACCGTCACGGCGGGCTGACCCGGGTTTTTGGTCGTACCAGCGCCACCAGGTTCCAGGGGTGCTTGCGGCGGAAGTCCCCGCAGCAGCTGAGCACGATGAGCGACACCAGGAAGATCACGTAGGAGATGTAGTAGGTCCAGGGGTTCATGCGCACGAAGACCTTGGCCTCGTGCACGAAGGTGAAGACGGCCACGAAGGAGAAGGTGACCAGCAGCTGCACGGTCAGGACCAGGAACACCTGCTGGGCGACAAGAAGGTGAGGAGGAGCTGCCCTTGCGTCCCGGCGCCTTGCCTGACTGACTTTGCGGATGAAGGCCTGTCGGATGCTCTTGTCCTCGAAGCCGGAGTTGGTGAAGTCCTCGTTGTCGTAGTAGGTTGGAGGCACGTCGCCGTGGTAACCGGGGCTTCCCCCGGGTGCTGGGGACAACAGGAGTGTTTAGAGAGTGCAACGGAGGCCTCGTCCAGCTTGCTGCTCACCAGAGGGGTCTCCGGGAAAGCCTGGCTGACCGGGTCCTTGGTAGGGCCCCTGCGGGTAGGGCCCCTGCGGGTAGGGCATCTGGGGGTAAGGCATCTGAGGATAAGGGCCGGGGGGGCCAAAGCCCGCCTGGGGGAATCCCGGCTGCCCGTAGCCGGCTGCCGGTGGGTACGGTCCTCCGGGGCCCTGGCTGTAGTTGGGCGGGGGCATGCCGAAGCCCGGCTGCGGGGGTCCGTACACGTTGCTGTGGATGGGATGTGTCTCCCCCATGCCGGGGTAGCCGCTCTTGTCCTGGGACATGCTTCACACCTAGGAGGGCCACACACACCACCGCCACACTTCAATGGGTGCAGCTTTCACCTCTTTTCTGCCCATGCCCGGGTCCTAAACTTAGACTGGCCCTGCTGGCTACTTTTAGACCTGCCTCAGCTCCGCCTTTTGGCCATGGCCCTGTTTGCACCGGAGCCCGCCGTTAGAGACCAGGACTTCAGTCTCCCTGGATACTTGGTGCCATCATGAAACTATGCTAACATTTTTTATTAGCGTGCTAACATCTTTGAATAGCATGCTAACATCTTTTATTAGCGTGCTAACATCTTTGAATAGCATGCTAACATTTTTATTAGCATGCTAACATCTTTGAATAGCATGCTAACATCTTCTATTAGCGTGCTAACATCTTCTATTAGCGTGCTAACATCTTTGAATAGCATGCTAACATTTTTTATTAGCATGCTAACATTTTTTATTAGCATGCTAACATCTTTTATTAGCATGCTAACAAATTTCAGTGCTAAGACAAAAGCCCTGCCTCTACCGGAAGTCGCAGACGATGATGTCACATGTTTGATAGAAGTCACAGACGATGACGTCATATGTTTGATGGAAGTCGCAGACGATGATGTCACATGTTTGGTGGCTCCTCACATATTCACATTGTTTATAATGGGAGCCTCCAACAAAAAGTGCTATTCGGACCGAGAAAACGACAATTTCCCCATTAATTTGAGCGAGGATGAAAGATTCGTGTTTGAGGATATTGATAGAAAAAAATAAATAAAACGCGATTGCATTGGACGGATTCCGATGTTTTTAAACACATTTAGTAGGATAATTTTGGGAAATCCCTTATCTTTCTATTGTGTTGCTAGTGTTTTAGTGAGTTAAATAGTACCTGATAGTCAGAGGTGTGTGTCCACAGGTGTGTTGGCACCAGTGTCTCAGGGGAGTCGACGGCAGCTTTATGGACGACACAAGCTCAGCTTTTCTCCGATAAGAACTGACTTTTTAACCACAATTTTCTCACCGAAACCTGCTGGTTGACATTTAGTCGGGATCCATGTTGGCTGTGATCCATAGTAAAGTTTCACCTCCAGGAATTTTAAACGAGGAATCCCCGTGTGTTTGTGTGGCTAAAGGCTAAAGCTTCCCAACTCCATCTTGCTACTTTGACTTCTCCAATATTAATTGAACAAATTGCAAAATATTCAACAACCCAGTTCTCCAAAATCCTGTGTAATTATGCCGTTAAAGCAGACCACTTTTAGCTGTGTGTGTGTGCAGCGCTCATACTTCCTAAAAACCCGTGAGGTCTTGCATACACGTCATCATTACACAACGTTTTCAAGACGAAACTCCTGGGAAATTTAAAATTGTAATTTATTAAAGTAAACCGGCCGTATTGGCATGTGTTGCAATGTTAATATTTCATGATTGATATATAAACTATCAGACTGTGTGGTGGCTAGTAGTGGCTTTCAGTAGGACTTTAATCAAACGTCTTTCAGCTATTGGTTTTTCTCAGCAAGCAGTTGGATGGTTTGCAAATGACCTCACAAGTAGAACTCAGGCTGTTCAGATAGAATGTTCCTCCTCGAACGTACTGCAAGTGAAAAAGGGTGTCCCTCAAGGTTATGTGTTTATTTAAATTTTAAAAATCAATGGTTTTGTGCAATTGGCACAATCTTGGAAGTATGCTAACGTATCTTATATTTGCATGCAAATGTTTTATGCTAGCAATTCAGCTAATTTTGTATGGTTACATCTACAAATAGTGCATTTTATTACTTAACACTAACTTGTACTACATCATGATGTTAACATCCATCCATCCATCCATCCATTTTCTACCGCTTGTCCCTGTCGGTGTCACGGGGGGTGCTGGAACTCAGCTGCATTCGGGCGGTTATCATTCTAATGTTTTATGCTATTCTTTTAGCTAAATTTGTACGTTAAACCTAAAAATTATAGATTTTTACGATTGAAACCATCTTGATAGTATGCTAACGTCTTTCATATTACCATGCTAACATTTTATGCTAGCTTTTTAGAAAATGTTGTATGTTTACATTTAAAAAATGGTGTATTTTCCTACTTAACACTATCTTAGAAGTACACTAACTTGTCTGACATCATCATGTTCACGTTAGCATGCTAACGCCTTATGTTAGCCTTTTAGCTAAATGCATACGTTACATGTAAAAATAATGGATTTTGATGCTTGGCGCCATGTTGAAAGTACGCTAACGTCTTTTATATTACTTAGCTAACATTTGCGTTTTATGCTAGCTTTTTAGCTAATTTGTATGATTATACCTAAAAATCAGGGATTTGGATACTTGGGCTAAACAAAAGTATCTTCCTCGTCTCTCAACTACAAGGGTTACACAAACATGAAGGTCCTTGTGACCGGGCAGCTGAATTAGTGGTGCGCGGCATCACAAGTGACTTACTACAAGGGTTACACAAACATGAAGGTCCATGTGACCGGGCAGCTGAATTAGTGGTGCGCGGCATCACAAGTGACTTACTACAAGGGTTACACAAACATGAAGGTCCTTGTGACCGGGCAGCTGAATTAGTGGTGCGCGGCATCACAAGTGACTTACACAAGAGTGAGCAAGCAAAAAGCGAGGTATAAGAAACTGACACCCATGACACAAGATCTCCTTCCAGTCCCAAGTCCACAAACAGTTTTACAATCAAATATCATCTGCTGACTGGAAGTGCGTGTCAACATTTTCTAAATGTCTTCTCGTGGCAAAAGTCAGAAAGTTCCGCACACAAAGTTTTACATCTTATTTTTTTCCACATTAAATTCAAATCAATTTGGATCATAACTTGATATGTTGAGGCTGGAACAGACGCAGGTGAGTTGTCACATCAACCACAAGTCAAACAATCTGATCAACTCATTTGCATTCATCAAAAACATTCTCAAACCTTTACCAATTAGAATAAACATTTAAACACAACTAAAATTAAAGCTGCAAGCAGCGATGGACGGGACCGAGTATATATGGAAGTGGCTGAGGAGAGGGAAGTCTGGGCTTCCCAGATATAAGTTAGAACAACACACTACCTTGTATTGTATTGTAGTTTTTACCTTCCATAACGTGTCTACTGAAAGATATAAGTTAGAACTATACACTACTTTTTATTATAAATGTTGTAGTTTTTATCTTCCATAACATGTCCACTGACAGATATAAGTTAGGATGAAAATACATGGGTACGGCTAGTAGCTACTAGTAGCAAACAGACAGACCTACCAACTCGGCGCATAAAAAGTGCAGATGGCCTTAAAAAGCCACAACAGTCAGGCACCATTTGTAAATACCCTAAATAAAGACTCAACATACAAATAAATTCATTTGGAGCAGAAACATAGGAGGAATCGGGATTAAAACCCGATGCTAACCGCCCATTGAAAATACATGGGTACGGCTAGTAGCTACTATTAGCAAACAGATAGACCTACCAACTCGCCGCATAAAAATTGCAGATGGCCTTAAAACGCCACAACAGTCAGGCACCATTTGTAAATACCCTAAATAAAGACTCAACATACAAATAAATTCATTTGGAGCAGAAACATAGGAGGAATCGGGATTAAAACCCGATGCTAACCGCCCATTGAAAATACATGGGTACGGCTAGTAGCTACTATTAGCAAACAGATAGACCTACCAACTCGCCGCATAAAAATTGCAGATGGCCTTAAAACGCCACAACAGTCAGACACCATTTGTAAGTACCCAAAACAAAGACTCAACATACAAAGAAATTCAATCGGAGCAGAAACATAGGAGGAATCGGGATTAAAACCCGATGCTAACCGCCCATTGAAAATACATGGGTATGGCTAGTAGCTACTATTAGCAAACAGATCGACACACTCTCTCGGCCCTGATGGTCGGCACCTATAAGTTTACAATTAGTTGTAAAATGTTGGACGGTTGTTTTTACGATATGCAGGCAAACGACAACTTTAAAACATACCGGCTTAGCTACGGCACCTGGCAGCCATCTTGGTATAAACGATCACAGCCCCTCCCTCAAGAATGTTGGTGCGTGCGCACCAGCAGCAGACGGTACGGGAAAAAAAAGTCTCCCTTACTGTGTCTGTGCATGGCAGCCAGCGGTTCTTTGAAGGCTGATAAAATCAAAACCGTAGCAGTAATTACAACTCTTTCATCAACTTTTAATCAGAAGGGTTCAATCTCTCTCCTGTGGTAGTTTGAAGCCGACACGACAAGCGCGCTCAGAGGAAATAATGTTTGAAAAAAGGTGACCCTTTTTTTACAAAACTTTTGTTTCGAAGGGAGAATTGCAATCTTTCTGTTGACTTTTGCTGGGGGTTGTCAATATATGAAATGTAGGTCTAAGTGAGACCTACATAGAGGTTTTTGTTTCACGTCTCTACGACATTCCTACTGCTAGTTACAAGCAGTTTTGTCTGTGTTTTCTTCCTAGGGGGCGCTAGAGCGCAATTTTTAGTTTTGGGGTTAGGTTTTTTTTGATGAAATCGCAATGTTCGCCAGTATTGATGTGTGTGTCAAATTTGGTGAGTTTTGAAGCATGTTAAGGGGGTCAAATTACAGCTCAAAGCTGCGGAATAATAATAAAGAAAGAAAGACTAAAATGCTAGAAATTCAATAGGGTCCTCTCTCCCAAAGAGACATTCAGTCCCTAATAATAATACACTTTATTTGGTATAGCGCTTTTATGAATACTCAAAGACGCTTTACAGGATAAAAAATTTAAATATAAAAAAGTTGAAAGTAATAGTATAAAATACAGGAAATATAAAAGAAGTACATAGTAAAATACATAATAATAATAATACAGGACAATTACAAGACACAGCACACTAATCACTGGTTAAAAGCAGATGTGAGTAAGTGTGTTTTGAAGGTGGGAAGGTCTGAGCAGTCACGGATGGGTTTGGGAAGACAGAAAAACACTGCGGATGGACGTTAGCCGCTAGCTACTTAGCCATGTGTTAAAGCAGCTCTTCCTGAGGGTGTTTCAGTGTCATAACTTTACCTTTATCTTGAATTTTTACACCAAAATGTCTCCATTCTCCCTTTTCCGTCCACAGCAGAGCTAGGCAAAAGAGGGCCCGCGGGCCACCTGCGGCCCATTAACATTTTCAATCTACATCTTTTTTTTAGACTTTTAACATCAAAACTGTAGCCGCCAATATGATCTGTTTTTAAATGACCCTGAGTCTTGAACTATAGAAAGTATTCCAATGGTTGAAATCTGCACTGTTGGAGTGTTATAAGACTTATTACGGTAATCAGACCAGGACCAAGCAGAGTGGGCGGGGCTTGTTTTCAGAGCAGCCAGCTCGTTACGAGAGTGTCAAAACAGATGTGAAAGCATTAAAGTGTTAATGTATCATATTGTAGGTCAGGGGTCACCAACGCCGTGCCCGTAAGGACCAGATGAGTCGCCCGCTGGCCTGTTCTAAAAATAGCTCAAATAGCAGCACTTACCAGTGAGCTGCCTCTATTTTTTTTAAATTGAATTTATTTACTAGCAAGCTGGTCTCGCTTTGATCGACATTTTTATTCTAAGAGAGACAAAACTCTAATAAAATTTGAAAATCCAGGAAAATATTTTAAAGACTTGGTTTTCACTTGTTTAAATAAATTCTTTTATTTTTGGACTTTGCTTCTTATAACTTTCAGAAAGACAATTTTAGAGAAAAAATACAACCTTAAATATGATTTTAGGATTTTTAAACACATATACCTTTTTACCTTTTAAATTCCTTCCTCTTCTTTCCTGACAATTCAAATCAATGTTCAAGTAAAGTATAATAAATACATTTAAATTTAATTCTTCATTTTAGCTTCTGTTTTTTCGACAAAGAATATTTGTGAAATATTTCTTCAAACTTATGATTAAAATGAAAAAAAAAATATTCTGGCAAATCTAGAAAATCTGTAAAACCAAATTTAAATCTTATTTCAGTCTTTTGAATTTCTTTTAAAATTTTTGTTCTGGAAATCTAGAAGAAATAATGATGTGTCTTTGTTAGAAATATAGCTTGGTCCAATTTGTTACATATTCTAACAAAGTGTATATTAGATTTTAACCTATTTAAAACATGTCATCAAAATTCTAAAATTAATCTCAATCAGGAAAAATTACTAATGATGTTCCATAAATTATCTTTTTAATTTTTTCAAACTGATTCAAATTAGTTAGTTTTTCTCCTCATTTTTTTCGGTTGAATTTTGAATTTTAAAGAGTCGAAATTGAAGATAAACTAAAATCTTTTTTTACGTGTTTTCTCCTCTTTCAAACCGTTCAATTAAGTGTTTTTTTCATCATTTATTCTCTACAAAAAACTTTTTGTAGAAAGAAAAAAATGTACCACTAACATACAGTTAAAGGTAAATTGAGCAAATTAGCTATGGGGCGGCATAGCTCGTTTGGTAGAGTGGCCGTGTCAGCGACTTAAGGGTTGCAGGTTCGATTCCCGCTTGTGCCATCCTAGTTACTGCCGTTGTGTCCTTGGGCAAGACACTTTACCCACCTGCTCCCAGTGCCACCCACACTGCTTTAAATGTAACTTAGATATTGGGTTTCACTATGTAAAGCGCTTTGAGTCACTAGAGAAAAGCGCTATATAAATATAATTCACTTCACTAATTAACTATTTCTGGCAATTTATTTAAGTGTGTATCAAACTGGTAGCCCTTGGTATTAATCAGTACCCAAGAACAGCTCTTGGTTTCAAAAAGGTTGGTGACCCTGTTGTGTTTATTACATTCATATTTTAATGTTTGTTACATTTTTGTTGTGTTTATTACATTCATATTTTAATGATTGCTGTGTTTTGCTTGATTGTAAAAAATGTGTATGGAGGAGCTGCTCTGAGAAGTAAAATATATGTTGTAGATATTCAGTGTTTTACTGTTCATAGTTAATATTGTAAATCTCACTTTCGTGTACATTTTAAGTGTCCCATTCAGTTAAAATCATGTAAAATTCCATTCCGTTGTTTTGCGGTGGTCCGTCAAAACTTTTTTAGAATTTTATTGGACATTGTGACTTTTGGTATTAGTGTTCCTGAAAAAAAAAAGGGAGCCAAACACACATATTGTACAGCTAAGTGTGTATATATCATTTAAACACACATACACTTTGGCCTCCCCAGACACTTTTTTTTCCTCAATGTGGCCCCCCCGAGTCAAAATATTTGCCCAGCTGTAAGTACTCAGTGTGTGTGCGCTGCCCAAAATGCTCCTCTGCTGGTAAAACCAGCAATGTAACCACGTGATGACAACGCACCATAAAAAAAAAAAAAATATATATATATATATATATGGTTGTGGAGAGGCGGTGCCGGGACAGGGCACGCTGCAGCCCTGCCCAAGATGGCGGCAAGGAGGCGGAGAATGCGGCGGAGCGGAGAGGCAGGGCGTGCCGGGAGCGACGCCGCCACATTCTAATTCAGGTGTGTGGCTTACACACCGGCTCACGATTGACTTTTCTCCTCGCAGAGTATAAAAGGGGAGAAGGAGGAACGATCAGGAAGGAAGGAGGAGAGTCGGCAGCAGCGAGTGAAGAACAGAGAGCGAGCCATAGACGAGGATGGCGGCTGAAAGAGCGGACCATGAGTGAGCAGTGGAAAGGAGTGGCTGAAAAGCGATCCGTCCTGACACAAAAGCTTATTGAAAAATAAAGAAGTCAAATCTGCTCAAAAGCGTGTCCTTCCTGGGTGGTCCACTGAACCTGAGCAACAACGGCAAGACTCTGTCACAATGGTGAACCGGTACTTTTCAATAATAATAACAGATATTATTTGTAAAAATAATATCATCAAAATAATGCCATCTCCGGGTTGGGGAGGAGACCCTGCCCCAAGTGGAGGAGTTCAAGTACCTAGGAGTCTTGTTCACGAGTGAGGGAAGAGTGGATGGTGAGATCGACAGGCGGATCGGTGCGGCGTCTTCAGTAATGCGGACGTTGTACCGATCTGTTGTGGTGAAGAAAGAGCTGAGCCGGAAGGCAAAGCTCTCAATTTACCGGTCCATCTACGTTCCCATCCTCACCTATGGTCATGAGCTTTGGGTTTTGACCGAAAAGGACAAGATGACGGGTACAAGCGGCCCAAATGAGTTTGGGTCTCTCCCTTAGAGATAGGGTGAGAAGCTCTGCCATCCGGGAGGAACTCAAAGTAAAGCCGCTGCTCCTTCACATGGAGAGGAGCCAGATGAGGTGGTTCGGGCATCTGGTCAGGATGCCACCCGAACGCCTCCCTAGGGAGGTGTTTAGGGCACGTCCAACCGGTAGGAGGCCACGGGGAAGACCCAGGACACGTTGGGAAGACTATGTCTCCCGGCTGGCCTGGGAACGCCTCGGGATCCCTCGGAAAGAGCTGGACGAAGTGGCTGGGTAGAGGGAAGTCTGGGTTTCCCTGTTTAGGCTGTTGCCCCCGCGACCCGACCTCGGATAAGCGGAAGAAGATGGATGGATGGATTATTTGTAAAAAGCACATTACATTGAGCAAACAACCTCAACGCGCTACAGTGTATTACAAAAAAATTAAAAGGAGAATAAAAATAAATATAAATAACAACTAGAACAGCCTAGTACAGGGGTGCTCACACTTTTTCTGCAGGCGAGCTACTTTTCAATTGACCAACTCGAGGGGATTTACCTCATTTATATATATCATTTATATTTATTTATTTATGAAAGAGACATTTTTGTAAACAAGTTAAATGTGTTTAATGATAATACAAGCATGTGTAACACATATAGATGTCTTTCTTTCACAAAGACAAGAATATAAGTTGGTGTATTACCTGATTCTGATGACTTGCATTGATTGGAATCAGACAGTAATGATGATAACGCCCACATTTTCAAATGGAGGAGAAAAAAAGTTGTCCTTTCTGTTCAATACCACATGAAAGTGGTTGGTTTTTGGCATCTAATTCATCCAGCTTCCATACACTTTACAAGAAAAACATTGGCGGAAAATTCCGTAGCTTGCTTGATTGACATTCACGGCACCCGAGGGTCTTGTGAGATGACGCTGGCTGCTGCCAGTTCATTATTATGAAAAAATGACAGAGAGGAAGGCGAGAAACACTTTTTGTTTCAACAGACTTTCGCGCCGTCCCTTCCGTCAAAACTCTAAAGGCCGACTGCACATTTCCTATCTTCACAATAAAAGCCCTGCTTCATGCTGCCTGCGCTAACAAAATAAGAGTCTTGGAAAGCTGGCGTGCACAAGTGATGTGCACGCCAGCTTTCTGAGGGATCACTTGTGCACGCCAGTTTTCCGAGACTTTGTATTTAGTTAGCGCAGGCAGCATGAAGCAGGGCTTTTATTGTGAAGATAGGAAATGTGCAGTCGGCCTTTAGAGTTTTGACGGAAGGTACGGCGCGAGAGTCTGTTGAAATAAAAAGTGTTTCTCGCCTTCCTCTCGGTCATATTTTCATAATAATGATCTTGCAGCAGCCAGCGTCATCTCACAAGACCCTCCGGTACCGTGAATGTCATTTAAGTGACGTCTTGGTGAAGATTGATGATCACTCATTTTTAGGTCTATTTTTTTTAAAAGCCTGGCTGGAGATCGACTGACACACCCCCCGCGGTCGACTGGTAGCTCGCGATCGACGTAATGGGCACCCCTGGCCTAGGTGCTAGAACTAGTATGCATGTATCTAAAAAAAAAAAGCATCCACAATCTGTGGTGCCCTCAAGTGGTCAGGGGGAGCGTTACTCAGACTGGGAGCTATACTATACTAGTACTGTACAACAGTTTATTTGGCATGTTCACATCTATTTAGTATGAGTTATATCTAATTTACTGCTGTATTTATTGACATTGCGTTATTCTTCCTGTTGTTGAAAAAGAAGTATTTGTGTTGATTTAGCGCCAATGTTACCCTGTCACACACATCAATACATCAATGGCGGCCTTCTGCGCCACACACAACCGAAACCGAAACGTAGCTGCTGCTCTTCCTGGCAGGTGGCGCAGTCACACAAATGCCACACTTCCCAGTCAGGTCAGAGGTCACACAGACGCGCAAAATGACGTCATTTATTAGTTATTGTCATGTTAGCCGCGCGACGGCTAGTTAGCATGGTTAGCTCGCGGTCATTTCGGCCGACGTAACGCCCCGCGCTGGCCTCGAGAGTGATAAATGTGTGATGTTATTGGATAAAGTCGCGGGTGAAAGTGCGGAAATGCGTCTTTGTTGTAAAGAAGAAGCAGTTAGCCGCTTGCTAGCTAGCGGCATGATGACGTCACGGAAGGTGCTGCCAAATAGTGCGACTCACCTTATTTGACGTTTCTATTCTGTCGGCACGTCACCTTAGTTCCTCTCACGACGTCCAGCCGCTGTTGACGAGCCCTCCTCTTCCTTATTTCACTCTTATGTTCTCTCACCACGTCCAGCTGCTGTTGCCGAGGCCTCCTCTTCGCGTCTGTTGGCCGCCGAGCCTCCAAGTGGGTCAGGCGATGACGTCACTGACGACGCGTTCACGTAACTTGCCGGGGATCTCTTGGCGCGCGCTGTGACGTCATGGCACGCGACCACACGCTTTCCTTTATTCTTTTGGAATATTTTTTTTATTTTTAAATAACCGGGGGTGGTTGAATCCAGAATGTGCTCCATGCGAGTCACGTGGTTTGTTATCAAACTGCGAGACGTTTGAAAAAAAAATAGTCACATGACAAAAATGGTCATTTACATAATGCGTTGTTAAACTTTTTGTTTTTCATGTATTTCTCCAAAACATGCATTTATTACCCTTTGCAGCCTAAACCACTAACTAATGTAAACATATATATATATTCGTAGGGAAAAAATATATATAAAAAAATAAATAATAAATAAAATAAAAAAACAGTAAAAAAGTTACAAAAAAAGAGAAAAAAAAGCTAAATTTTTAAACTAATAATTATAATATACCAAGTCACTTATGACACAACATTTTGTCCTGAAATATGTTAAATGTTTGTAGATGACTTGACTTGGGTGGAAAAAGTTTAGACACCCCTGACATAAAATATAAGAAGCTCTCAAAATAAAAATATACTCAAATATAAACAAAGTTGAGCTCATTTAATAAGATATTTACTTAGGAAACAATTTGAATAATTACAACAATAAACACTTATTAACTGTAACTGAACATAAATGTTCTCTAACAGGCAGAATGTTTGACATTAGGTTTTATAGAAGCACTTTAATTTTAATATTTTTATTCTATCCTTACTTGGGGGAATAATTAAAAAAATGGAAGAACATAAGAGCAAAAATGTGAAATTTTATAACGATATACTTTGTCACCTATAACACAACATTTTGTCCTGAAATATATGACATATGTTTTAGATGTCACTCCCATACTTGATTTGATTAAAAAAAAACTTTAGACACCCGTGACATAAAATATTGGGAGCTCTCAAAATATAAACAAAATTTAATTTAAAGAATCAAATACTATCTTAATACTAATCAATTTGAACAATTACAACAATAATAAACACGTATTAAAACATAAATATTCTTTTAGGCAGAATGTTTGACACTAGATTTTGCAGCAACTTTTATTTTAATACATTTATTCAATTATTACAGGGGGAAAAACAGTAAAATTAAAGCTGCAAGCAGCGATGTACAGGACCGACTTTAGTTTGTGTTTCCTGCCTTTACCCATTCAACATCTTTACCTGCACTTTACCTACCTTCCCTGCATCCTGGGGTCACACTGGTGCATCAGTTCTTTGAAGGCTCATAAAATCAAAACCGGAGCAGTTAGAAAAACTATTTCCTCAACTTTTAATCAGAAGGCTTTAATCACTTTCCTGTGCGAGTTTGAAGCAGACACAACAATTGCGCTCAGAGGAGATAATGTTTGAAAAAAGGTGACGGGTTCTTACAAAACTTTTGTTTTGAAGGGGCAATTGCCAACTTAATGTAGATTTTTGCTGAAGGATGTCAATGAATGAAATGTAGGTCCAAGTGAGACCTACATAGATGTTTTTGTTTCATGTCTCTACGATATCCCTACCGGAAGGTACAAGCAGTTTTGTCTGTGTTTTCTTCCTAGGAGCAGTTGTGTCTGTGTTTTATTCCTAGGGGGAGCTAGAGCGCAATTTTGAGTTTTGGGGTTTGTTTTTTTGATTAGATCTCAACTTTCACCAGTCCTGATGTGTGTGTCCAGTTTGGTGAGTTTTGAAGCTTTTTAAGGTGGTCATATTACAGCTCGAAGAGGCAAAGGTGAGTGTTTTTACAAAACTTTTGTTTTGAAGGGGGAATTGCAAACTTCCTGTTGATTTTTGCTGAAGAATGTCAATGTATGAAATCTAGGTCTAAGTGAGACCTACATAGAGTTTTCTGTTTCATGTCTCTACGACATTCCTACTGGAAGTTACAGGCAGTTTTGTCTGTGTTTTCTTCCTAGGGGGCGAGAGAGCGTAATTTTTAGTTTTGGTGTTAGGTTTTTTTTATTAAATGGCAATGTTCGCCAGTCCTGATGTGTGTGTCAAATTTGGTGAGTTTTGAAGCATGTTAAGGGGGTCAAATTACAGCTCAAAGCTGCGGAATAATAATAAAGAAAGAATAAAACGCTAGAAATTCAATAGGGTCCTCTGTCCCAAAGGGACATTCGGTCCCTAATAAACATGTATTAAAAGAAATAGTTTTATAGGCAGAATTTTTGACACTAGGTTTTTCAGCAACATTTATTGTATTCTTACGTGGGGAAAAGACGGTTGCAATGTAGGAAAATGGAGCAAAAAAAAAAAAAAGTATTTCATGAGAAAAAGTTGAAAAGTCCTAATAATGAATAATATATTTAGTCACTTACAGTCTACGTTCGGAGGAAGTTTGAAGAAAAGCAAGATAGTTTTGATTGCACATGTTGGGGACACATGCAGTCTACAAAGTCAAAGCTTTATTCTTCTTCTCATGCAGGAGAACCACAACGGGCAGTCCTCGGACCGGGACAGACGTGTAATAAAAGGAGAAGTACAAACTGAGGCCAAGGGCGGTTCAGGACTTGACGGCTGTATCTCTGGACTTGTAGATCACTCTCCTGCTCTTCAGTTCTCGCACCACACCTGCAAGACACAAAGTGACCATGACTTTTGTGTTTGTTGGACCTAGTAACTCAGGGTCAGGTCATCCCTAGTCTCATTCAACTGGATTTAATTGTCCTTCAAACACTTCTTACCACAGCGCTTGGAACATGATGTATCATAGTTGTCTTCATATAAACTCCAACCAAAAACAGATCAACGAGTCCTTGGTACTGAGAATCAAGAAGAATCAAGAAGTCCTTGGTACTGAGAACCAAGAAGAATCAAGATGTCCTTTGTACTGAGAATCAAGAAGTCCTTGGTACTGAGAATCAAGAAGAATCAAGATGTCCTTTGTACTGAGAATCAAGAAGTCCTTGGTACTGAGAATCAAGAAGTCCTTGGTACTGAGAACCAAGAAGAATCAAGAAGTCCTTGGTACTGAGAACCAAGAAGTCCTTGGTACTGAGAACCAAGACTAATTAAGAAGTCATTTTTACTGAGAACCAAGAAGAATCAAGAAGTCCTTGGTACTGAGAACCAAGAAGAATCAAGAAGTCCTTGGTACTGAAAACCAAGAAGAATGAAGAAATCCTTGGTACTGAGAACCAATAAGAATCAAGATGTCTTTTGTACTGAGAATCAAGAATAATCAAGAAGTCCTTGGTACTGAGAATCAAGAAGTCCTTGGTACTGAGAATCAAGAAGTCCTTGGTACTGAGAACCAAGAAGAATCAAGAAGTCCTTGGTACTGAGAACCAAGAAGAATCAAGAAGTCCTTGGTACTGAGAACCAAGAAGAATCAAGAAGTCCTTGGTACTGAGAACCAAGGAAGAATCCAGAGGTCCTTGGTACTGAGAACCAAGAATAATCAAGAAGTCCTTGGTACTAAGAACCAAGACTAATCAAGAAGTCATTTTTACTGAGAACCAAGAAGAATCAAGAAGTCCTTGGTACTGAGGACCAAGAAGAATGAAGAAGTCCTTGGTACCGAGAACCAATAAGAATCAAGATGTCCTTGGTACTGAGAACCAAGAAGAATCAAGAAGTCCTTGGTACTGAGAACCAAGAATAATCAATAAGTCCTTGGTACTGAGAACCAAGAAGAATCAAGAAGTCCTTGGTACTGAGAACCAAGAAGAATCAAGAAGTCCTTGGTACTGAGAACCAAGAAGAATCAAGAAGTCCTTGGTACTGAGAACCAAGAAGAATCAAGAAGTCCTTGGTACTGAGAACCAAGGAAGAATCCAGATGTCCTTGGTACTGAGAACCAAGAATAATCAAGAAGTCCTTGGTACTGAGAACCAAGACTAATCAAGAAGTCCTTTTTACTGAGAACCAAGAAGAATCAAGAAGTCCTTGGTACTGAGGACCAATAAGAATGAAGAAGTCCTTGGTACCGAGAACCAATAAGAATCAAGATGTCCTTGGTACTGAGAACCAAGAAGAATCAAGAAGTCCTTGGTACTGAGAACCAAGAATAATCAAAAAGTCCTTTTTACTGAGAACCAAGAAGAATCAAGTAGTCCTAGGTACTGAGAACCAAGAATGATCAAGAAGTCCTTTTTACTGAAAACCAAGAAGTCCTTGGTACTGACATGCATGGTAGTTTACCTGGAGGTAGTGTAGTGTGTAAACATGGACATGCATGGTAGTTTACCTGGAGGTAGTCTTCCAGTGACTGACACTGCATACACTCCTGGCTCGAAGTTGCCTGCAGGAAAGAAGACACAATCAAAGTGTGCACTGAATGGTGTGTGAGGCATGACTGCCAGGTCTGTACCACAAAACCACTTTGGGAGGCGGCTCACATTTTGCCAGGAGATTCCAGGACACAAACTTGAGGCTCCACTGAAAATGTGGGCTTTAGAGAGTTGGGAATAAGTCTGCAGCATTCATGGAAGTGGAAGCAAGATGGTAAAGTTTGTGTTGCTACATTTGGCCAGCAGGTGCTCTCTCCTGCTCAAACTTGCATAACGTTTCAAGAACTTGTGGAAGTGGTTCAAAAGACTGTCACTACCAATGACATCATGTAAGTACTGATCCCTACAGGGTCAGTCCATGGTCTGTGGACCTTCTCTTCATTCTATTTCCAATTCTGTAGCGCAAATCAAAAAACAAAATTAGGGCGTTTTTTCCATTGTTATTAAACATGTCAGATTTGAAAACTACCGTAATTCCTTGAATTGCCGCCAGGTATATAGTATGCACCTGCTTAGAATTACTGCCGGGTCAAACTCGTTTCACAAAATATTATTTTTACTAGCGCATGTCTAGAATTTCCACCGGGTCAAACTCGTCACGTCACGAGTGACACTTCACCTGTCATCATTTTCAAAATGGAGGAGGCTGATTTCAATCATTTGAAATCGCATGAAGGGAAGAAGATTAAGTGCTATTCAGTAGGATTTAAGTTCAAAGCTATTGAATATGCTAAAAAGAACAGTAAGCAGTTATGTTTTATTAAAAGCCTACTGAAATGAGATGTTCTTATTTAAACGGGGATAGCAGCTCCATTCTATGTGTCATACTTCATCATTTCACCATATTGCCATATTTTTGCTGAAAAGATTTAGTAGAGACCATCCACGATAAAGTTTGCAAATTTCGGTGCTAAGAGAAAAGCCCTGCCTCTACCAGAAGTCACAGACGATGATGTCACATGTTTGATGGCTCCTCACATATTCACATTGTTTATAATGGAAGCCTCCAACAAAAAGTGATATTCGGACCGAGAAAACGACAATTTTCCCATTAATTTGAGCAAGGATGAAAGATTTGTGTTTGAGGATATTGATAGCGACGCACTAGAAAAAAAAAAAAAAAAAAAAAACGCGATAGCATTGGGACGTATTCCGATGTTTTTAGACACATTTACTAGGATAATTCTGAGAAATCCCTTATCTTTCTATTGTGTTGCTAGTGTTTTAGTGAGTTAAATAGTACCTGATAGTCAGAGATGTACGTCCACGGGTGGGGCGGTATAGCTCGGTTGGTAGAGTGGCCGTGCCAGCAACTTGAGGGTTGCAGGTTCGATTCCCGCTTCTGCCATCCTAGTCACTGCCGTTGTGTCCTTGGGCAAGACACTTTACCCACCTGCTCCCAGTGCCACCCACACTGCTTTAAATGTAACTCAGATATTAGGTTTCACTATGTAAAGCGCTTTGAGTCACTAGAGAAAAGCGCTATATAAATATAATTCACATCATTACACAACGTTTTCAAGATGAAACTCTCGGGAAATTTAAAATTGCAATTTAGTAAACTAAAGCGGCCGTATTGGCATGTGTTGCAATGTTAATATTTCATCATTGATATATAAACTATCAGACTGCGTGGTGGCTAGTAGTGGCTTTCAGTAGGCCTTTAACATACCGTAGCTGCGTGTGTCAAAAATGAGTCATTAAATGACTCCCGCCTCCTGGTGGTAGAGGGCGCTAGTGATCCTTCTTGCGATTACTCGGCTGCAGAAGAAGTGACAACAAGCAGCCATCGTTTATTTTTTCCTTTCGCTTGCACTTTTAACATGGAGGATTACATATCTAAAATAAAACAGTTTTCTAAACTGGACTTTCAACCGAAGCATAAGGTAATAAAGGAAGATCTCCATCGAGACAGAGAGACTTTTAAAACGGAAGAAAGATAAGGAAGACTTCTATAACAAGTTATCGACACGTTTGATCAGAAGGAGCTGGCATGGACTTCATTTATAAGTAAAGGTAAGACCATAATAACCTTTTTTTAATTAAATGTGCTTTTCATGATGGTATCCTTACATCACACTCAAATTCATAAGCGCAGGCCTAAATTTACCGCATGCCTTTGGTAAGCGCCGGAGTAAGAAGAGGTTTTAAATTAATTAGCACCCCGGCGGCAATTCAAGGAAATATAGTAACCAAAAAGGGTTGATTTTCATTAAAATATTGCCATAAAATCTCCACATCCCACCCCCTGGATTGTAAACAATGTAAATAATTCAATGAATATACTCTGATGATTAACTTGTGTGATGACTGTATTATGTTGATAGTATATATTTGTAACATGAATTGATGAAGGTGGACCCCGACTTAAACAAGTTGAAAAACTTATTGGGGTGTTACCATTTAGTGGTCAATTGTACGGAATATGTACTGTACTGTGCAATCTATGCATGTCTTTGGAGGTGGGAGGGGCCTATCCCCAGGTGCATGTCTTTGGAGGTGGGAGGGGCCTATCCCCAGGTGCATGTCTTTGGAGGTGGGAGGGGCCTATCCCCAGGTGCATGTCTTTGGAGGTGGGAGGAAGCCGGAGTACCCGGAGGGAACCCACGCAGTCACGGGGAGAACATGCAAACTCCACACAGAAAGAACCCAGGACTACTCAGGACCTTCGTATTGTGAGGCAGACACACTAACACAGGGGTCAGCAACCTTTTTGAAACCAAGAGCTACTTCTTGGGTACTGATTAATGCCAAGGGCTACCAGTTTGATACACACTTAAATACATTTCCAGAAATAGCCAATTTGCTCAATTTACCTTTAACTCTATGTTATCATTAATAATTAATGATATTTATCTTTGTGGAAACACTGATCATCTTAATTATTTCTCACAATAAATATATATAGAAACAAATAAATATTTTTATAAATATATTTCGACTCTTTAAAATTCAACATTCAACCAAAAAAAAGACGAGAAAAACTAACTAATTCGAATCTTTTTGAAAAAATTAAAAAAAGAATTTATGGA
Source organism: Nerophis ophidion (assembly GCF_033978795.1). Taxonomy (NCBI): domain Eukaryota; kingdom Metazoa; phylum Chordata; class Actinopteri; order Syngnathiformes; family Syngnathidae; genus Nerophis; species Nerophis ophidion. The sequence continues at coordinate 2,320,367 of NC_084614.1, forward strand.
ACATCATTAGTCATTTTTCCTGATTAAGATTAATTTTACAATTTTTTTGTATAAAATAGGTTAAAATCCAATCTGCACTTTGTTAGAATATATAACAAATTGGACCAAGCTATATTTATAACAAAGACAAATAATGTTGTTGAATTTTAATCATAAGTTTGAAGAAATATTTCACAAATATTTGTCAAAAAAACAGAAGCTAAAATGAATAATTAATTTTAATTTATTTATTATTCTTTACAAAAAAAAAAAAATTACTTGAGCGTTGATTTAAATTGTCAGGAAAAAAAGAGGACGGAATTTAAAAGGTAAAAAGGTATATGTGTTTTAAAATCCCAAAATCATTTTTAAGGTTGTATTTTTTCATTAATTGTCTTTCTGAAAATTATAAGAAGCAAAAAATAAATGAAATTATTTAAACAAGTGAAGACCAAGTCTTTAAAATATTTTCTTGGATTTTCAAATTCTATTTGAGTTTTGTCTCTCTTAGAATTAAAAATGTCGAGCAAAGTGAGACCAGCTTGCTAGTAAATAAATACAATTTAAAAAATAGAGGCAGCTCACTGGTAAGTGCTGCTATTTGAGCTATTTTTAGAACAGGCCAGCGGGCGACTCATCTGGTCCTTACGGGTGACCTGGTGCCCGCGTTAGTGACCCCTGCACTAACCCCTCTTCCACCGTGCTGCCCCACTAGCAGTCAATATTTATTTATTTAATAAAATTTTTTGGGGGGGATAACAGTCAATATTTTTTTTTAAATTAAAAAATAAGTGAATTTTGTTAAACCAAGTATTGTGTGTTTTTTTCCATATACAACAAGCTATCTGGATTTAATAATGAATCAGTTCGATAAGAGGATTCGATATTGGCATCAAAATCGATCATTTTACTAACAAACATCATCTCTAGTGATGTGACAGCTGGTGACAGTACACCTACTTTGAGACAAGAGCTATAGCCATGCATGCTTGCTCATGCTTTCCAGTCATATCCAACAATTACTGTCTATATCAACTGCTGAGTTTCATTTTTTTAAATGTTTTCTGCTGCTGGTGTGCCTTGGAATATTTTCAATGAAAAAAAAAAGTGCCTCGGCTCAGAAAAGGTTGAAAAACACTGGTCTAAAAAGAATAAGGTCTAAGTACAAATCCTACCTATTCTCTGCCATTTCGCCACCCAGCTGTCGTCTGGACTCATCATGGCGACCACGCTGTTGGAACACAGAACAATAGTTCAATAATACAAAACAACAGTTCAATAATACAAAACATCCATCCATCTTGGGCAGGGCGATATATGGTTATAGTGGATATATGGCAGGTTTGTCTCTGTGCGACATAGAAAATGAGTATATGGTGATTGTATGAAAGCCTATGGTGTGTCATTAACCAGTTGTGTTATGTTCCTGGGCTTTTAAGTTCATAGGTCAATCTGTGACATCATTTCTCCTTCAAATCACGTCTTTGTCAGAACAGCCTGTTTCAATCAATGGTGGCAGCCTGTCTTGTGTGCGTTGACGGCACGCACGCACGCACGCACGCACGCACGCACGCACGCACGCACGCACGCACGCACGCACGCACGCACGCACGCACGCACGCACGCACGCACGCACGCACGCACGCACGCACGCACGCACGCACGCACGCACGCACGCACGCACGCACGCACGCACGCACGCACGCACGCACGGTGTCCCAACTCTAAAAAGAACTACTATCCCTTCCTAGCAGTGATATTGGAGTATACCTTCTCACGCAGTTGCTTTTAGCTGCTGGCATTACACTACAGGCTCTTCTCACTCTTTCTTGTCTCTCCTTCTCACAGACAGTGAAGTGAAGTGAATTATATTTATATAGCGCTTTTCTCTAGTGACTCAAAGCGCTTTACATAGTGAAAGCCAATATCTAAGTTACATTTAAAGCAGTGTGGGTGGCACTGGGAGCAGGTGGGTAAAGTGTCTTGCCCAAGGACACAACAGCAGTAACTAGGATGGCGGAAGCGGGAATCGAACCTGTAACCCTCAAGTTCTTCCATCCGTCACACACTGTCACCTCATACCTCACATACGCAGAGAGGTAGCAGCATGGGTAACGTTAGCTGTGATGCTAGCGGAGGTGCGAATGAAGGGAGAAATAATTCCCAAGAAAAACAGCAGGGGGTCCATCGTCTGGAGGTAGTTTGGCTTCGAACAGACAACCGTAATTTGTCAAGTGTGGGGCAAAAGCGTTGCCACAAAAAGTAGCATTACTGCTAATATGAAGCATCATTTGAAAAGTCACCTGCTAGAGAATGAAGAGTGTTTACTCCGCATGTCAACATCTCCCTTCCGTGCCAAACCATCAACACCGTATGAAAAAAATAGTCAACAACAGAAGGAGATAACGTCCACAGGAACCTACCACAGAGCAAAGGATGAACACTATTTGATTTCTTATTGTGCAGCTCATTTTTATGTGAAACCTATTGTGTGACATCATGCACAAAAGTGCAATTTATTTGTTTTAAACTATTGTAGTGGCGTTCTGTCCAAAAAGTGCACTTTAATTGAGTGTTGTTTTGATATGTCATCTTAGTGACATCATGCACAAAAGTACACTAATAGCTTGTTTTAAAATGTCTCTGACAATCCAGCACTTTCTGTTTTGGAAACTACATGAATGTTTGTGCCACTGTGCCAATAACTGTTTAATAAATACACTTTTACTAAATTGACTTAGTTGTGATTTCTCTCTCTGCATGAAAGTTTAAAAGTAGCATATATGAATGCAGTATGAAGAAGAATGTTTGAATGTAGACACATAGAATCATCATACTGCTGTCATTATATGTGTTCATTCAAGGCTAAGGCAAAATATCCACATCTATTTGGTGAATACTGACATGGCCTACAAATATTGAGATGTTAAAAAAAGGCCATATCACCCTGGCCTACATCAATCCATCCATGTTCTACCGCTTGTCCCTTTTGGGGTCGCGGGAAGTGCTGGAGCCTATCTCAGCTACATTCGGGTGGAAGGCGGGGTACACCCTGGACAGGTCGCCACCTCATCATAGGGCCAACACAGATAGACTGACCCAAAAAAATAGTTTAATAAGACAAAACAATAATAGTTGAATAAGTTCCCCAGCCTGGAGAGAAGTTGTTTCTGAGACTTTGTACCCGTCAAATGCAGAACTGGTGCATTCATGAACTAAGTTAGTACTGAGACTTTGTACCCGTCAAATGAAGAACTGGTGCATTCATGAACTAAGTTAGTACTGAGACTTTGTACCCGTCAAATGCAGAACTGGTGCATTCATGAACTAAGTTAGTACTGAGACTTTGTACCCGTCAAATGAAGAACTGGTGCATTCATGAACTAAGTTAGTACTGAGACTTTGTACCCGTCAAATGCAGAACTGGTGCATTCATGAACTAAGTTAGTACTGAGACTTTGTACCCGTCAAATGCAGAACTGGTGCATTCATGAACTAAGTTAGTACTGAGACTTTGTACCCGTCAAATGCAGAACTGGTGCATTCATGAACTAAGTTAGTACTGAGACTTTGTACCCGTCAAATGCAGAACTGGTGCATTCATGAACTAAGTTAGTACTGAGACTTTGTACCCGTCAAATGCAGAACTGGTGCATTCATGAACTAAGTTAGTACTGAGACTTTGTACTCGTCAAATGAAGAACTGGTGCATTCATGAACTAAGTTATTACTGAGACTTTGTACCCGTCAAATGCAGAACTGGTGCATTCATGAACTAAGTTAGTACTGAGACTTTGTACCCGTCAAATGCAGAACTGGTGCATTCATGAACTAAGTTAGTACTGAGACTTTGTACTCGTCAAATGCAGAACTGGTGCATTCATGAACTAAGTTAGTACTGAGACTTTGTACTCGTCAAATGAAGAACTGGTGCATTCATGAACTAAGTTATTACTGAGACTTTGTACCCGTCAAATGAAGAACTGGTGCATTCATGAACTAAGTTAGTACTGAGACTTTGTACCCGTCAAATGCAGAACTGGTGCATTCATGAACTAAGTTAGTACTGAGACTTTGTACTCGTCAAATGCAGAACTGGTGCATTCATGAACTAAGTTAGTACTGAGACTTTGTACCCGTCAAATGCAGAACTGGTGCATTCATGAACTAAGTTAGTACTGAGACTTTGTACCCGTCAAATGCAGAACTGGTGCATTCATGAACTAAGTTAGTACTGAGACTTTGTACTCGTCAAATGCAGAACTGGTGCATTCATGAACTAAGTTAGTACTGAGACTTTGTACCCGTCAAATGCAGAACTGGTGCATTCATGAACTAAGTTAGTACTGAGACTTTGTACCCGTCAAATGCAGAACTGGTGCATTCATGAACTAAGTTAGTACTGAGACTTTGTACTCGTCAAATGCAGAACTGGTGCATTCATGAACTAAGTTAGTACTGAGACTTTGTACTCGTCAAATGAAGAACTGGTGCATTCATGAACTAAGTTATTACTGAGACTTTGTACCCGTCAAATGCAGAACTGGTGCATTCATGAACTAAGTTAGTACTGAGACTTTGTACCCGTCAAATGCAGAACTGGTGCATTCATGAACTAAGTTAGTACTGAGACTTTGTACCCGTCAAATGCAGAACTGGTGCATTCATGAACTAAGTTAGTACTGAGACTTTGTACTCGTCAAATGCAGAACTGGTGCATTCATGAACTAAGTTAGTACTGAGACTTTGTACTCGTCAAATGAAGAACTGGTGCATTCATGAACTAAGTTAGTACTGAGACTTTGTACTCGTCAAATGAAGAACTGGTGCATTCATGAACTAAGTTAGTACTGAGACTTTGTACCCGTCAAATGAAGAACTGGTGCATTCATGAACTAAGTTATTACTGAGACTTTGTACCCGTCAAATGAAGAACTGGTGCATTCATGAACTAAGTTAGTACTGAGACTTTGTACCCGTCAAATGAAGAACTGGTGCATTCATGAACTAAGTTATTACTGAGACTTTGTACCCGTCAAATGAAGAACTGGTGCATTCATGAACTAAGTTAGTACTGAGACTTTGTACCCGTCAAATGAAGAACTGGTGCATTCATGAACTAAGTTATTACTGAGACTTTGTACTCGTCAAATGAAGAACTGGTGCATTCATGAACTAAGTTAGTACTGAGACTTTGTACCCGTCAAATGCAGAACTGGTGCATTCATGAACAAAGTTAGTACTGAGACTTTGTACCCGTCAAATGCAGAACTGGTGCATTCATGAACTAAGTTATTACTGAGACTTTGTACTCGTCAAATGAAGAACTGGTGCATTCATGAACTAAGTTAGTACTGAGACTTTGTACCCGTCAAATGCAGAACTGGTGCATTCATGAACTAAGTTAGTACTGAGACTTTGTACCCGTCAAATGCAGAACTGGTGCATTCATGAACTAAGTTAGTACTGAGACTTTGTACCCGTCAAATGCAGAACTGGTGCATTCATGAACTAAGTTATTACTGAGACTTTGTACTCGTCAAATGAAGAACTGGTGCATTCATGAACTAAGTTAGTACTGAGACTTTGTACCCGTCAAATGCAGAACTGGTGCATTCATGAACTAAGTTAGTACTGAGACTTTGTACCCGTCAAATGCAGAACTGGTGCATTCATGAACTAAGTTAGTACTGAGACTTTGTACTCGTCAAATGAAGAACTGGTGCATTCATGAACTAAGTTAGTACTGAGACTTTGTACTCGTCAAATGCAGAACTGGTGCATTCATGAACTAAGTTAGTACTGAGACTTTGTACCCGTCAAATGCAGAACTGGTGCATTCATGAACTAAGTTATTACTGAGACTTTGTACTCGTCAAATGAAGAACTGGTGCATTCATGAACTAAGTTAGTACTGAGACTTTGTACCCGTCAAATGAAGAACTGGTGCATTCATGAACTAAGTTATTACTGAGACTTTGTACCCGTCAAATGAAGAACTGGTGCATTCATGAACTAAGTTAGTACTGAGACTTTGTACCCGTCAAATGAAGAACTGGTGCATTCATGAACTAAGTTATTACTGAGACTTTGTACCCGTCAAATGAAGAACTGGTGCATTCATGAACTAAGTTATTACTGAGACTTTGTACCCGTCAAATGAAGAACTGGTGCATTCATGAACTAAGTTATTACTGAGACTTTGTACTCGTCAAATGAAGAACTGGTGCATTCATGAACTAAGTTAGTACTGAGACTTTGTACTCGTCAAATGAAGAACTGGTGCATTCATGAACTAAGTTAGTACTGAGACTTTGTACTCGTCAAATGCAGAACTGGTGCATTCATGAACTAAGTTAGTACTGAGACTTTGTACCCGTCAAATGCAGAACTGGTGCATTCATGAACTAAGTTATTACTGAGACTTTGTACTCGTCAAATGAAGAACTGGTGCATTCATGAACTAAGTTAGTACTGAGACTTTGTACCCGTCAAATGAAGAACTGGTGCATTCATGAACTAAGTTATTACTGAGACTTTGTACCCGTCAAATGAAGAACTGGTGCATTCATGAACTAAGTTAGTACTGAGACTTTGTACCCGTCAAATGAAGAACTGGTGCATTCATGAACTAAGTTATTACTGAGACTTTGTACCCGTCAAATGAAGAACTGGTGCATTCATGAACTAAGTTATTACTGAGACTTTGTACCCGTCAAATGAAGAACTGGTGCATTCATGAACTAAGTTATTACTGAGACTTTGTACTCGTCAAATGAAGAACTGGTGCATTCATGAACTAAGTTAGTACTGAGACTTTGTACTCGTCAAATGAAGAACTGGTGCATTCATGAACTAAGTTAGTACTGAGACTTTGTACCCGTCAAATGAAGAACTGGTGCATTCATGAACTAAGTTATTACTGAGACTTTGTACCCGTCAAATGAAGAACTGGTGCATTCATGAACTAAGTTAGTACTGAGACTTTGTACCCGTCAAATGAAGAACTGGTGCATTCATAAACCATCTCTCGGTTTCCCTTCATCTGGAGGTAAGGGTCACAATTGTCACAGCCGTCGTACTCGAACTGGTCGATGGTCTGTGGAAGAAGTTGATCGTAAAATAAAGACATTTTGAAGGAGAAAACATTTAAAGACCTACTGGAAGCCACTACTAGCGACCACACAGTCTGATAGTTTATATATCAATGATGAAATATTAACATTGCAACACATGCCAATACGGCCGCTTTAGTTTACTAAATTGCAATTTTAAATTTCCCAAGAGGTATCCTGTTGAAAAGGTTGCGGAAAGACGAGGCGTGTGCGTGACGTCACAGGTTGTAGCGAACATGTTCTCCCAGCACCGATCATGGCTAAAAGTAGTCTGCTTTAATGGCATAATTACACAGTATTCTGGACATCTGTGTTGCTGAATCTTTTGCAATTTGTTCAATTAATAATGGAGACGTCAAAGAAGAAAGATGTAGGTGGGAAGCGGTGTATTGCGGCCGGCTGTAGCAACACAAACACAGCCGGTGTTTCTTTGTTTGTTGTGAAGCTTTAATATGGAACAGAGTGGTCAAGCGAACATGTTTCTCCCGCACATATCAACCGGCAGGTTTTGGTGGGTGAGAAAATGGTGGTAATAAGTCGGCTCTTAGTGTAAACATGAGCGGCGCCTGTGTCGTTCCTCCAGCAGCTGTCAAAGAGGCAGCTGTGACTTTCTTGGCTCCTCCATGGCTTCCCTCAGAGACACTGGCAGTCACAAAACCCCTTCAACTTCCAGGTATGACTACATAATCTGACTAAAACACTAGTAACACAAAGAGCAGATAAGGTATTTTCCAGAATTATCCTAGTAAATGTGTCTAATAACATCTGAATCGCTCCCACTGCCCTTGCCTTTTTTTTTCCTTCTAGTCCTTCACTCTCACTTTCCTCGTCCACGAATCTTTCATCCTCGCTCAGATTAATGGGGAAATTGTCGCTTTCTCGGTCCGAATTGCTCTAGCCACTGGTGGCCATGATTGTAAACAATGTTCAGATGTGAGGAGCTCCACAACCCGTGACGTCACGCGCACATCGTCTGCTACTTCCTGTACAGGCAAGGCTTTTTTATTAGCGACCAAAAGTTGCAAACTTTATCGTGGATGTTCTCTACTAAATCCTTTCAGCAAAAACATGGCAATATGGTGAAATGATGAAGTATGACACATAGAATGGAGCTGCTATCCCCCTTTAAATAACATCTCATTTCAGTAGGTCTTTAAAGTGTGATAAAATATATGTAAGAACAAGCATCTTCTTCCTAAGTGACCACACGCACACACACACACAAAAACACACAGCACACGCACTCAAAAACAGACAGGCACACAAAAACACACACGCACACACAAAACACATGCACGCACACACACAAACAGCACACACACTCAAAAACACACACGCACACACACAAAACACATTCACGCACACGCACACACATACACGCACACAAAAACACACACGCACACAGCACACGCACACAAAAACATGCACGCACACACATACACACACACAAACACACAAAAACACAAACAGCACATGCACTCAAAAACACACACGCACACACAAAACACATGCACGCACACACATACACGCATGCACGCACACACATACACGCAGGCACACACATACACGCAGGCACACAAAAACACACAAACACACACGCACACAGAACACGCACTGAAAAACACACAAGCACACGTACACACACACGCAGATGCACTCAAAAACACACACACAGGCACACAAAAACACACGCACACAGCACATGCACTCAAAAACACACACGCACACAAAACCCACGGACGCAAACACACACGCGCACACACACAAAACACACGCACGCAAACACACAAGCACACAGCACACGCACTCAAAAACACACACGCACACAAAAACACACACGCACACACAAAACACGTGCATACACACGCAAACACACACGCACACAGCACACGCACTCAAAAACACACACGCACACAAAAACACACACGCACACACAAAACACGTGCATACACACAAAAACACACACGCACACAGCACACGTACTCAAAAACACACACGCACACACACACACAAAACACATGCACGCACACGCACACACAAACACACAGCACACAAAAACACACACACACCACACGCACTCAAAAACACACACACAGGCAACACACGCACGCGCACACGTACACAAAACACACGCACGCAAACACACACGCGCACACACACACACGCACGCACACACACACACGCACACAAAAACACAGGCACACAGCACACGCACTCAAAAACACACACGCACACAGCACACGCACTCAAAAACACACACGCACACAAAAACACACGCACTCAAAAACACAAACGCACACACACGCACACACACACCCACACAGCACACGCACTCAAAAACACACACGCACACACAAAACACGTCCACGCACACGCACACAGCACACGCACTCAAAAACACACACGCACACACAAAACACACGCACGCACACGCACAAACACACAGCACACGCACACAAAAACACACGCACACAGCACACGCACTGAAAAACACACACGCACATGTACTCAAAAACACGCACACAGCACATGTACTCAAAAACACACACGCACACAGCACATGCACTCAAAAACACACACGCACACACGCACACAGCACACGCACTGAAAAACACACACGCACACAGCACACGCACTGAAAAACACACACGCACATGTACTCAAAAACACGCACACAGGCACACAAAAACACACACAGGCCCACAAAAACACACACGCACACAGCACATGTACTCAAAAACACGCACACAGCACATGTACTCAAAAACACACACACAGGCACACAAAAACACACACACAGGCCCACAAAAACACACACGCACACAAAAACACACACGCACACAGCACACGCACTGAAAAACACACACGCACATGTACTCAAAAACACGCACACAGCACATATACTCAAAAACACACACACAGGCACACAAAAACACACACACAGGCCCACAAAAACACACACGCACACAGCACACGCACTGAAAAACACACACGCACATGTACTCAAAAACACGCACACAGCACATGTACTCAAAAACACACACGCACACAGCACATGTACTCAAAAACACACACGCACACAGCACATGCACTCAAAAACACACACGCACACAGCACACGCACTGAAAAACACACACGCACACAGCACACGCACTGAAAAACACACGCACATGTACTCAAAAACACGCACACACACACAGGCACACAAAAACACACACACAGGCCCACAAAAACACACACGCACACAGCACATGTACTCAAAAACACACACACAGGCCCACAAAAACACACACACAGGCCCACAAAAACACACACGCACACAGCACACGCACACAGCACACGCACTGAAAAACACACACGCACATGTACTCAAAAACACGCACACAGCACATATACTCAAAAACACACACACAGGCACACAAAAACACACACACAGGCCCACAAAAACACACACGCACACAGCACACGCACTGAAAAACACACACGCACATGTACTCAAAAACACGCACACAGCACATATACTCAAAAACACACACACAGGCACACAAAAACACACACACAGGCCCACAAAAACACACACGCACACAGCACACGCACTGAAAAACACACACGCACATGTACTCAAAAACACGCACACAGCACATATACTCAAAAACACACACACAGGCCCACAAAAACACACACGCACACAGCACATGCACTCAAAAACACACACACACAACACATGCACGCAAACACACACAGGCACACAACACACGCACTCAAAAACACACACGCACACACACAAAACAAAGACAGAAAAACAACAAGAAAAACAACAAGAAGAAGAAGAAGAAGAAGAAGAAAAAAAAATCGTCCATTAAACGGCGACATATTTGGCGTTCCCTTGACTAAAGATTTACCTTGACTAAAGAGCACAGCAAACATGCTCGTAGGTGTCGGATGTCCTTGGGGACTCTTTCCAAGGCCATAATGCTGAAGTTAGGTTAGTTAGTTAGTTAGTATTTTAGTTGCTATTTGACAAAGTAGCCGCGAAGAATAAACACAAGCTATGTTAGCTCTTTAGTCGCTACATTCATACGTCATCACCGGCGACGATGACAAGAAAGGACCCACGGGTCCTCCGTTCTATAGCGCCTGCTTACAAAAATATTTTTTTTGTTTAGTTTTTTTTAATGCACACAAAAGTCAAGGTACTTTTGTCAGTTTCAAACACCGAACTATCAATTACACCAAACAACATAATTGCCTATTAGTCCAGGCCAGGGGTCAGCAACCTTTTTAAAAACCAAGAGCCAAAACTGATTCATGCCAAGGGCTACCAGTTTGATACACACTTCAACACATTGACAGAAATAGCCCATTTGTTCAATTTACCTTTAATATATATATATATATATATATATATATATATAAATGTTGATATTTCTGTCGGTCATTCCGTCGTACATTTTTTTTCCCTTTACGGAAGGTTTTTTGTCGGGAATAAATGATGAAAAAAACACTTAATTAAACGGTTTAAAAGAGGAGAAAACACACAAAAAAATTGAAACATAGTTTATCATCAATTTCGACTCTTTAAAATTCAAAATTCAACCGAAAAAAAGAAGAAAAAAACTAGCTAAATTGAATCTTTTGGAAAAATTAAAAAAAGAATTTATGGAACATCATTATTAATTTTTCTTGATTAAGATTAATTTTAGAATTTTGATGACATGTTTTAAATAGGTTAAAATCCAATCTGCACTTTGTTAGAATATATAACAAATTGGACCAAGCTATATTTCTAACAAAGACAAATCCTTATTTCTTCTAGATTTTCCAGAACAAAAATTTTAAAATAAATTCAAAAGCCTTTGAAATAAGATTTAATTTTGAATCTACAGATTTTCGAGATTTGCCAGAATATTTTTTGTGAAGTTTAATCATAATAAGTTTGAAGAAATATTTCACAAATATTCTTCATCAAATAAACAGAAGCTAAAATGAAGAATTAAATTAAATGTATTTATTATTCTTTATCCATCCATTTTCTACCGCTTATTCCCTTGTGGGGTCGCGGGGGGTGCTGGCGCCTATCTCAGCTACACCCTGGACAAGTCGCCACCTCATCGCAGGGCCAACACAGATAGACAGACAACATTCACACACTAGGGACCATTTAGTGTTGCCAATCAACCTATCCCCAGGTGCATGTCTTTGGAGGTGGGAGGGGCCTATCCCCAGGTGCATGTCTTTGGAGGTGGGAGGGGCCTATCCCCAGGTGCATGTCTTTGGAGGTGGGAGGGGCCTATCCCCAGGTGCATGTCTTTGGAGGTGGGAGGAAGCCGGAGTACCCGGAGGGAACCCACGCAGTCACGAGGAGAACATGCAAACTCCACACAGAAAGATCATGAGCCCGGGATTGAACTCCCAACCTTTGTATTGTGAGGCACATGCACTAACCCCTGTGACACCATGCTGCCACATTTGTAAATATATTATTGTTTAATGTGTTGGAAATCAAATATTGTTTAATAACTTTAATACAGTATTATTTTTTGTTTTGTTTTTTTGATTGAACAATGCACACAAAAGTGATGAGAGTGTAGATAATGGATGAGCCTTTTGTCTGCACCGTGTCGGGGACACTCAGGAGTGCAGTGGTTGCATATGATCTTTATTTCAGAAATTGCCATCTTGGTACTGCTTAGACCGTACAGATCCCTCCTACAAAGAAGGGTACTTGCTATGATTTGGGTCAGAACCCCAGAAAGGTGATTAAGTCCTGTTTGGTCCTGCAAAGAAAGAGCAGGAAGAAGACATGTGAGGTCCAAGTCCACTAGAGCAGGGGTGTCAAACTCAAATACAGAGTGGGACAAAATGTCAAACTGAACAAAGCCGCGGGCCAAAGTTGAACAAATCCACCTTTTTAATTGGGACCCAAATAAGTTTTGCAGTGAATATTCAGCAAGCAAGGCTTTTATAACTTTATATGACATGTAAAGTCCAGTTTCAAATAATAATATTTAAAAAATATCAATGGCATATCAAATACAATTTTAATACAAATGCAATGCCTATTTTCTACTTGCAGCGTTCTGAGGTAAACATCAAAATATTTTTTTTTCCCACAGCCTAATAATAAATTTGAAAATAAAATAACAATGAATAAATCAAACATTCAAGCCTTGAAGTAGCAAGAGAATGTGCATGAAGAAAACCTTGATTAATGCTCAATTTGCTACAACACATAACATCCATCCATCCATTTTCTACCGCTTATTCCCTTTTTGGGGTTGCTGGCGCCTATCTCAGCTACAATCGGGCGGAAGGCGGGGTACACCCTAGACAAGTCGCCACCTCATCGCAGGGCCAACACAGATAGACATACAACATTCACATAACATAATAGTGCAAAATCAACTTTCAAAAAAACAAACGGAAAATCATCAATGGTGTATTAAATACAATTTAAATAAAACATGTAATGCCTCTTTTCTATTTGCAGACTTCTGAGGAAAAAAATCTAAATTAACTTTTTCCACAGGCTATTAAATTTGAAAATAAAATAACAATTAATAAATAAAATAACAATTAATAAATCAGCCATTCAGGCCTGACACTAATGTGATGTGCCCAAGCCAGATACCTGGAGTTAGTGCTGCAAGGGGTTCTGGGTGTTTGTTCCATTGTGTTTATGGTGTGTTAGTGCAGATGTTCTCCTGAAATCCATCCATCCATTTTCTACCGCTTATTCCCTTTCGGGGTCGCGGGGGGCGCTGGCGCCTATCTCAGCTACAATCGCGCGGAAGGCGGGGTACACCTTGGACAAGTCGCCACCTTATCGCAGGGCCAACACAGATAGACAACATTCACACACTAGGGCCAATTTTTAGTGTTGCCAATCAACCTATCCCCAGGTGCATGTCTTTGGAGGTGGGAGGGGCCTATCCCCAGGTGCATGTCTTTGGAGGTGGGAGGGGCCTATCCCCAGGTGCATGTTTTTGGAGGTGGGAGGGGCCTATCCCCAGGTGCATGTCTTTGGAGGTGGGAGGAAGCCGGAGTACCCGGAGGGAACCCACGCAGTCACGGGGAGAACATGCAAACTCCACACAGAAAGATCCCGAGCCCGGGATTGAACCCAGGACAGCAGGACCTTCGTATTGTGAGGCAGACGCACTAACCCCTCTGCCACCGTGAAGCCCTCTCCTGAAATGTGTTTGTCAATTTTGTTTGGTGCGGGTCCACAGTGTGGTGCATATTTGTAACAGTGTTAAAGTTGTTTTTATACGAACACCCTCAGTGTGACCTGTATGGCTGTTGACCAAGTATGCCTGGCATTCACTTGTTCGTGTGTAAAAGCCCGCAAGTATTAATGTGACTGGGCTGGATTGGTGTTTGTACGGAGGAAAAGCGGACGTGATGACAGGTTGTAGGGAACACTAAAGGCAGTGACTTAGAGGCACGCCCCCATTATTGTTGTTCAGGTGAAATTTGGGAGAAATTCAGGAGAATGGTTGATTTTGGGGAGTGGCTCTGAATGTTGGGAGTCTCCCGGGAAAATGGGAGGGTTGGCAAGTATGAGTATTAGCGGTGATACAGCGGCACTGTCGATGTCTAACACTAATTGATTGCCTCAAGGGCCAAATAAAATGAGACTGGGGGCCAGAGTTTGACAGCCATGCTCTAGAAGGATCTACTGGTTGCAGGTGCGGGCTTGAAGCAGGTTGTCCAGTTCTGTCTTGCTGATGGTCCCGTAGGCCTGGCAGTAGCTGCCCAGCTTAGCGCGCGGGTCCCCGGCCGCCGACACGTTGCAGTTGTTCTGGAAGACCTTCTTGCTGAAGCGGGGGGCCGGACGACCTTCCCGGGCCTGGAAGGACAAGAGAAAGATCCAGTCTTGTCATGGTGGTGGTTTTGGTGGTGGTGGTGGACTCACCGGGTTGGCACAGGTGCCGCCCAGTCCCGAGGACAGGGGCGAGTCCTTGCTGCGCACCAGCGGGTTGTTCTGAGCCTGGGTGAGCATCAGCGAGAAGGAGCGGCCGTGGTTGGCGGGAGCCGAGCGACCGCGCTGGATGATCTGCTCCATGGACTTGGAGGAGGGAGGAAGCACACGCGGGAGAAAATACAAGTCTCCTTCTTGAAAATGGTCGGTAAGAAAAATGGACACACTTCTAAAGTCAGCAAGCAATTGTACGACTTGTCAAGAATCCAAAGCCGTGGGGGATCTGGACCTCGGTCTACTTGTGCCAACACTAGCATGCTAACAACTTTCAACTTAAAACTCACACGTTTTGATACTTGGAGCCATCTTGCAAGTATGCTAACATACAGAATATTTAGCGCTTCTTTTTACACTTGAGGAAGTGGGAGGTGTCATCTTACCGTGTCGACGCCCCCTGTTGGCGACGAGCCGGCACTGCTGAGTGCTGCTGGTCTCTTGGCGCCCGCAGTCTGCATGAAACCACCTGAGTCAGCAGAAACACACGTTAGCTTGGCGGGAACACAACGGGATCCATAATCCACAACTTTATCATTTCACATGTTTGTGTGTGGTCATACTTTATTATTGTACATGTGTGTGTAGAATTATATTTTATTATTGTACATGTTTGTGTATGGTCATACTTTATTATTGTACATGTGTGTGTATGATTGTATTTTATTATTGTACATGTTTGTGTATGGTCATACTTTATTATTGTACACTTGTGTGTATAATTATATTTTATTATTGTACATGTTTGTGTGATCATACTTTATTATTGTACATGTGTGCGTATAATTATATTTTATTATTGTACATGTTTGTGTGATCATACTTTATTATTGTACATGTGTGTGTATAATTATATTTTATTATTGTACATGTTTGTGTATGATCATACTTTATTATTGTACATGTGTTTGTATAATTATATTATTTTACACATTTGTGTATAATCATACTTTATTATTGTTCATGTGTGTGTATAATTATATTTTATTATTGTACGTTTGTGTATGGTCATACTTTATTATTGTACATGTGTGTGTATAATTATATTTTATTATTGTACATGTTTGTGTATGATCATACTTTATTATTCTACATGTGTGTATAATCATATTTTATTATTGTACATGTTTGTGTATGATCATACTTTATTATTGTACATGTTTGTGTATGATCATATTTTATTATTTTACATGTTTGTGTATAATCATATTTTATTATTTTACACATTTGTGTATAATCATACTTTATTATTGTATATGTTTGTGTATAAAACCAATACTTTATTTTACATGTCTGTGTATAATCATACTTTATTTTACATGTCTGTGTATAATCATACTTTATTTTACATGTTTGTGCGTAATAATATTTTATTATTTTACATGTTTGTGTATAATACTTTATTATATAATCATACTTTATTATTTTAAATGTTTGTACATAATCATACTTTACTTTACATGTTTGCGTATAATATTTTATTATTTTACATATTGGTGAATAATCATACGTTATTGTATAAACACTTTATTTTACACGTTTGTGTATAACATATTTTATTATTTTACATGTTTGTGTATAATCAGACTATTATTTTACATGTGTATAATCATACTTTATTATTGTACATGTTTGTGTATAATCAGACTATTATTTTACATGTTTGTGTATAAACATACTTTACTGATCTTGTGGAGAATGCAAATATTTTTAAGAGTTCTTTCTTCATTCATATAGTCTTGTTTAAAGCAGCTAATATTTTCCGATGTGTACACGTTGTTTGTATCTTATGTTCACTAATAAACTCTGTGCTTCACCAATAAACTCTGTGCTTCACCTAGAAGGTACTGTAATGTGTATTGTGAGTATGATGTACTCTCTTTTTACTTCATCACTTTGGAACAATAAGGTTGTATTTCTTTCTGGGCGGGAAGGGACAGACTGTTTTCTTACTAAATAAGATGACTCCTCTCGTTTGATTCTCAGAGCGCTTCTTGATGCTGATAATAACACATTGGAGGGATGGTCTCCTAAAGCTTTAGTAAAACTTGATAATATTACTATTCTGTCTCGGTGGTCTTTATTACTCAACATGTATGTCATCCGAAAGAACTTGGGATTGACCAGTGAGAGGAAGACTGGTCCCACGCAACGGTGTATAATCATATTTTATTATTGTACATGTTTGTGTATAATCATATTTTATTATCGTACATGTTTGTCTATAATCATATTTTATTATCGTACATGTTTGTGTATAATCATATTTTATTATTGTACATGTTTGTCTATAATCATACTTTATTATTGTACATGTTTGTGTATAATCATATTTTATTATTGTACATGTTTGTCTATAATCATACTTTATTATTGTACATACTGTGTGAACCTACTTCACGTTAGTGTGTGAACCTACTTTACATGTTAGTGTCTAAACCAAACCTACTTTACACATTAGTGTGTGAACCTACTTTACGCGCTAGTGTGTAAGCCTAATTTACGTGTTAGTGTGGGAACCTACTTTACATGTTATTTTGTGAACCTACTTTACGCGTTAGTGCGTGCGTAAACCTACTTTAGGTGCTAGTGTGTAAACCTACTGTACATGTTAGCGCGTTGTGTGAACCTACTTTATGCGTTAGTGCGTGCGTAAACCTACTTTACCCGCTAGTGTGTGAACCTACTGTATATGCTAGTGTGTGAACCTACTTTACGTGTTATTGTGTAAACCTACCTGACGTGTTAGTGTGTGAACCTACTTTACGCGCTAGTGTGTGAACCTACTTTGCGTGCTGGTGCGTGAACCTACTTTATGCGCTAGTGTGTGAACCTACTGTACATGCTAGTATGTGAACCTACTTTACGTGTTATTGCGTAAACTTACCTTACGCGTTGGTGCGTGCGTAAACCTACCTTACGCGTTGGTGCGTGAACCTACTTTACGTGCTGGTGTGTGAACCTACTTTATGCGCTAGTGTGTGAACCTACTTTAAATGCTAGTGTGTGAACCTACTTTAAACGCTAGTGTGTGAACCTACTTTGCGTGTGCGTGATGGGGTTGTATGTGAATTTGTTCATCCCAGAGTTTTCAGAGGGCGGTGATGCGTTCACTGTCACGTGTCTGTCAGCCCTCAACGGCGGCGGTGATGCGTTTACGTGTTTTTCCGCCCTCAACGGTGGTGGTGATGCATTCACTGTCACGTGTTTTTCCGCCCTCAACGGTGGTGGTGATGCATTCACTGTCACGTGTTTTTCCGCCCTCAACAGTGGCGGTGATGCGTTCACATTCACGTGTTTTTCGGCCCGCAACGGTGGCGGTGATGCGTTCACTGTCTGGTGTTTTTCAGTCTTCCCTGCAGTTTGGTCCAGCTGGAGAAGTGTGAGCGTGCTCTGTTTGCTCCTCCTCTCACTGATCACCTGCGAGGACAGTGTGGTCAGCGTCCTCCCGTCGCCATGGCAACCCTCAGGGTGGCGTACCTGGTAGAGTTTGCTGCGGTACTGCTCCACAGACAGCTGCACGTCGTCGTCCAAGGGCAGCGCCACGTCGTGGCTGAAGGACGGCTCTTTGGCTGGATTGTGGAACCTCCAAACACAAGAAGAGTTGGAGAAGCCGCCATCTTGGTGTGAAGTGTGTGTGTGTGTGTGTGTGTGTGTTACCGAGCCACGTAAGGATGCTGCAGGGCGGTGTCTGCCGTCAGCCTCTTGTCAGGGTTGAAGACCAGCAGACTCTTCAGCAGGTCCACAGCATCTGGAGGCACTGAGGCCTGCAGGAGGTCCTCCAGAGGAACTTGAGGTCTCAAGAAGAAGAACAGGAGGATCAAATACTCCTCATTGATTACAGCTCAGACATCAGGGCTGTCCATCCATGTTTACATACACACACAAATATATGTATGAATTTTAATATATATATATATATATATATATATATATATATATATATATATATATATACACAGTGGGGCAAACAAGTATTTAGTCAGCCAGCGATTGTGCAAGTTCTCCCACTTCAAATGATGACAGAGGTGTGTCATTTTCATCATAGGTACACTTCAACTGGGAGAGACAGAATGTGGAAAAAAAATTCACATTGTAGGAATTTTAAAGAGTTTATTAGTAAATGATGGTGGAAAATAAGTATTTGGTCACTTCAAACAAAGAAGATATCTGGCTCTCACAGACCTGTAACTTCTTCTTTAAGAAGCTCTTCTGTCCTCCACTCATTATCTGTATAAAAGACACCTGTCCACAGCCTCAAACAGTCAGACTCCAAACCCCACTATGGCCAAGACCAAAGAACTGTCGAAAGACACCAGGAAAAGAATTGTAGACCTGCACCAGACTGGGAAGAGTGAATCTACAACAGGCAAGCAGCTTGGTGTGAAAAAAATCAACTGTGGGAGCAATTATCAGAAAATGGAAGACATACAAGACCACTGATAATCTCCCTCGATCTGGGGCTCCACGCAAGATCTCATCCCGTGGGGTCAAAATGATCATGAGAACAGTGAGCAAAAATCCCAGAACCCCACGAGGGGACCTAGTGAATGACCTGCAGAGAGCTGGGACCAAAGTAACAAAGGTGACCATCAGTAACACACTACGCCGACAGGGAATCAAATCCTGCAGTGCCAGACGTGTCCCCCTGCTTAAGCCAGTAGAGGATTGGGAGAATGTCATGTGGTCGGATGAAACCAAAATAGAACTTTTTGGCATAAACTCAACTGGTCTTGTTTGGAGGAAGATGAATACTGAGTTGCATCCCGAGAACACCATACCTACTGTGAAGCATGGGGGTGGAAACATCATGCTTTGGGGCTGTTTTTCTGCTAAGGGGACAGGACGATTGATCCGTGTTAAGGAAGGAATGAATGGGGCCATGTATCCTGAGATTTTGAGCCAAAACCTCCTTCCATCAGTGAGAGCTTTGAATGGTTGACCAAATACTTATTTTCCACCATCATTTACAAATAAATTCTTTAAAATTCCTGGATTTTTCCACATTCTGTCTCTCCCAGTTGAAGTGTACCTATGATGAAAATGACAGACCTCTGTCATCATTTGAAGTGGGAGAACTTGCACAATCGCTGGCTGACTAAATACTTTTTTGCCCCACTGTATGCATGTATATATAAATATACACATATATATATATATATATACACACACACATATATACATATACTTTTTTGCCCCACTGTATATATATATATATATATATATATATATATATATATATATATATATATATACATACACACACACACACACACACACACACACACACACACACACACACACTTCAAAGTGCCATTCATGGTGACGGTCCAGAAGTACTGGTGTTGTCCACAAGATGGCAACAAACCTGCAGCAATTAAGCTGTCAGATGTGTGAAATGACAGCAAAAGTTGTAGTTTTTAAATGTTCTTACTTCAGCAACATCTTGCGAATGAAGGAGGAGCCAACCTCGGACTTGATGGACAGAACATCTGGAAGGAAGGAAGGAAGGAGGAGTGAAGAAGAGTGATGGAGGGTCAGACTGAGAGTGCAGGACTTCACCATCAGGACAGGGGTGAGGTATGGCCGTCATGATCTTCTCGATCTGGTTGATGGTGGAAGTCCCGGGGAACAAGGCCTTGCCCAGCAGCATCTCCCCCAGGATGCAGCCCAGACTCCACATGTCCACACCTTTGGTGTACCTGGGCACACACCAGCAGTCCACTCAGTCCTGCTCCACAGCCACACTCTCACCTGTGGACACATACCTGGTGGAGCCCAGCAGGATCTCAGGGGCTCGGTACCACCTGGTGGCCACGTACTCCGTCAGCGCCGGGTTGCTGCTGTCCTCTTGGAACTGGTTGAGGGACCGGGCCAGACCGAAGTCACACAGCTTGACCACACAGTCAGAGTCCACCAGCACGTTGGAAGGCTGAGGCAGATGTTGGAGGACTGAAGGAACTTTGTCACCACAAACACTGGCTCTCAACTCATTAAATGATGTGGCAGGCCACAATAAAATGATGTGGCAGGCCACCATAAAATGATGTGGCAGGCCACAATAAAATGATGTAACAGGCACAATAAAAAGATGTGGCCGACCACATAAAACGACGTGGCAGACCACAAAACGATGTAACGGGCCACTATAAAATGATGTGGCAGGCCATTTCAAACTATGTGGCAGGCCACTATTAAATTATGTGTTGGGTCACAGGAAATGATTTGGCGGGACATAAAATGAAGTGGTGAACCACAATAAAATGAGGTGTTGGACCAAAATAAAATGATGTGGCAGACCACAATAAAATGATATGGCGGGCCAACAATAAAATGATGCGGCGAACCACAATACAATTATGTAATGGGCCACAATAAAATGACGTGGCAAACCACCGTAAAATTATGTAACGGGTCACATAAAATAATGTGGCAGGCCAACGATAAAATGAAGTGGCAGGCCACGATTAAAATGATGTGGCGGGCCACATTAAAATGATGTTGCAAACCACCATAAAATGATGTGGCAGGCCACAATAAAATTATGTAGCAGGCACAATAAAAAGGTGTGGCAGTCCACATAAAACGATGTGGCAGACCACGTAAAACGATGTGGCAGACCACATAAAACGATGTGGCAGACCACATAAAACGATGCAACGGGCCACTATAAAATGATGTGGCAGAGTGAAATGATTTGGCGGGACATAAAATGAAGTGGTGGACCACAATAAAATAAGGTGTTGCAACAAAATAAAATTATGTGGCGGACCACGATAAAATGATTTGGCGGGCCAACAATAAAATGATGCGGCGAACCACAGTAAAATGATGTGGCAGACCACCATAAAATGATGTAGCAAACCACAATAAAATTATGTAATGGGCCTCATCAAAATGATGTTGCAAACCACCATAAAATGGTGTGGCAAACCACCAAGAAAATTATGTGGCGGACCACCATAAAATGTCGTGGCGGGTCACCATAAAACGTAGTGGACCAAAATTAAATGATGCTGCAAACCACAATAAAATGATGTGGCAAACCACAATTAAATGATGTAACGGGCCACAATAAAATAATGTGGCAGACCACCATAAAATGTAAAGGGCCAGGATAAAAAGTTGTGGCAGGCCAACGATAAAATGATGTGGTGAACCACAGCAAAATGATATGGCGGGCCACAATTAAAATGATGTGGCAAACAACCATAAAATTACGTGGCAGACCACTATAAAATGTTGTGGCAGGTCACCATGAAACGTTGTGGACCAAAATAAAATGATGCAGCAGACCACAATAAAATGTTGTGGTGGGCCACAATAAAATGATTAGGCAAACCACAATAACATGATGTGGCGGAACACCATAAAATGTTGTGGCGGGTCACCATAAAACATGGTGTACCAAAATAAAATGATGCGGCATTCCACAATAAAATTATGTGGTGGGCCACAATAAAATGATGTGGCGGGCCAAAATAAAATGATGTGGCAAACCACCATAAAATGATGTAACGGGCCACAATAAAATAATGTGGCAGACCACCATAAAATGATGTAACGGGCCATGATAAAAAGTTGTGGCAGGCCAACGATAAAATGATGTGGTGAACCACAGTAAAATGATATGGCGGGCCACAATTAAAATGATGTGGCAAACAACCATAAAATTACGTGGCAGACCACCATAAAATGTTGTGGCAGGTCACCATAAAACGTGGTGGACCAAAATAAAATGATGCAGCAGACCACAATAAAATGTTGTGGTGGGCCACAATAAAATGATTAGGCAAACCACCGTAACATGATGTGGCGGAACACCATAAAATGTTGTGGCGGGTCACCATAATACATGGTGTACCAAAATAAAATGATGCGGCATACCACAATAAAATTATGTGGTGGGCCACAATAAAATGATGTGGCAAACCACAATAAAATGATGTGGCAGGCCATCTGAAATGATATGGTGGGTCACAATAAAATGTTGCGGCGGGCCACAGTAACCTGATTTGGTAGGCCACTTGTAATGACTTGGGGGGACATCAAATGACGTGGCGGACCTAATCCTATTTGTCCCCCCAGTCTTGAGTTTGTGACTAAAAGAAATGTCTGAAAAGATGGCCGACCAGTGGAGTGATGAACAGGTGCAGAGTCGTCATGGCAACAGAGGTGTGTGTGGCACAGGTGCAGTGTGGTCATGACAACAGAGGTGTGTGTGGCACAGGTGCAGGGTTGTCATGGCAACAGAGGTGTGTGTGGCACAGGTGCAGAGTCGTCATGGCAACAGAGGTGTGTGTGGCACAGGTGCAGGGTTGTCATGGCAACAGAGGTGTGGTGTGGCACAGGTGCAGGGTTGTCATGGCAACAGAGGTGTGGTGTGTTGGTACCTTGTGGTCGCGGTGGATGACGTTGGCAGAGTGCAGGTACTTGACCGCCTTGAGCAGCTGGTACATGACGTAGCGTTTGTGGATGTCCTTCAGCAGTGTGCCTTTCTTGATGACCGCGTGCAGGTCGCTGTCTGCAGCACACACAGGTATCACCTCATCACCATCACCATCGTCCTCCTGTATCGCTGCCGGCCGGCCCACACTCACCCATGTATTCAAAGACCAGGTAGATGTCTTTGTCGTTGTGAGCTCGCACCACCTTCTGAAGTTTGATGACGTTGGGGTGATCTCCAAACTCCTGCACACAACACTTGGTGACCAGCTGCCACATAGTGAGCCCACAACCACACTTGGTGACCAGCTGCCACATAGTGAGCCCACGACCACACTTGGTGACCAGCTGCCACATAGTGAGCCCACAACCACACTCGGTGACCAGCTGCCACATAGTGAACCCAGAACCACACTTGGTGAATGGCAGCTGCCAGGTAGTGAGCCCACAACAACACTAGGTGAAGACCGGTAGCTGCCAGATAGTGAGCCCACAACAACACTTGGTGAAAGACAGGTAGCTAGCTGCCAGGTAGTGAGCCCACAACAACAATTGGTGAAAGACAGGTAGCTAGCTGCCAGGTAGTGAGCCCACAACAACAATTGGTGAAAGATAGGTAGCTAGCTGCCAGATAGTGAGCCCACAACAACACTTGGTGAAAGACAGGTAGCTATCTGCCAGGTAGTGAGCCCACAACAACAATTGGTGAAAGACAGGTAGCTAGCTGCCAGATAGTGAGCCCACAACAACACTTGGTGAAAGACAGGTAGCTAGCTGCCAGATAGTGAGCCCACAACAACACTTGGTGAAAGACAGGTAGCTAGCTGCCAGATAGTGAGCCCACAACAACACTACGTGAAGACATGGGCTCACTATCTGGCAGCTGGCTGTCTTCACATAGTGTTGTTATGGGCTCACTATCTGGCAGCTGCCTAACAACACTATGTGAAGACAGGCAGCTGCCAGATAGTGAGCCCACAACAACACTAGGTGAAGACAGGCAGCTGCCAGATAGTGAGCCCACAACAACACTAGGTGAAGACAGGCAGCTGCCAGATAGTGAGCCCACAACAACACTAGGTGAAGACCGGTAGCTGCCAGATAGTGAGCCCACAACAACACTTGGTGAAAGACAGGTAGCTAGCTGCCAGGTAGTGAGCCCACGACAACAATTGGTGAAAGACAGGTAGCTAGCTGCCAGATAGTGAGCCCACAACAACACTTGGTGAAAGACAGGTAGCTAGCTGCCAGATAGTGAGCCCACAACACTTGGTGAAAGACAGGCAGCTGCCAGATAGTGAGCCCATAACAACACTACGTGAAGACATGGGCTCACTATCTGGCAGCTGCCTGTCTTCACATAGTGTTGTTATGGGCTCACTATCTGGCAGCTGCCTAACAACACTATGTGAAGACAGGCAGCTGCCAGATAGTGAGCCCACAACAACACTAGGTGAAGACAGGCAGCTGCCAGATAGTGAGCCCACAACAACACTATGTGAAAGACAGGCAGCTGCCAGTTAGTGAGCCCACAACAACACTAGGTGAAGACAGGCAGCTGCCAGATAGTGAGCCCACAACAACACTTGGTGAAGACAGGCAGCTGCCAGATAGTGAGCCCACAACAACACTATGTGAAGACAGGCAGCTGCCAGATAGTGAGTCCAGAACTACACTTGGTGAAAGACAGGCAGCTGCCAGATAGTGAGCCCACAACAACACTATGTGAAGACAGGCAGCTGCCAGATAGTGAGCCCACAACAACACTAGGTGAAGACAGGCAGCTGCCAGATAGTGAGCCCACAACAACACTAGGTGAAGACAGGCAGCTGCCAGATAGTGAGCCCACAACAACACTTGGTGAAAGACAGGCAGCTGCCAGTTAGTGAGCCCACAACAACACTAGGTGAAGACAGGCAGCTGCCAGATAGTGAGCCCACAACAACACTATGTGAAGACAGGCAGCTGCCAGATAGTGAGCCCACAACAACACTTGGTGAAAGACAGGCAGCTGCCAGATAGTGAGCCCACAACAACACTATGTGAAGACAGGCAGCTGCCAGATAGTGAGCCCACAGGCAAGAAGACTTGAAGCAAAGCAAAAAAAACAAAAATAAAAGTCTAGAATTGTCTGTGGCCAGACTTACCTGCAGGAACATGACTTCTCTGAAGGTCCGCTGGAAGAAGAAAGAGGATTGAAGATGTGATGACTGACACTTTCCTTCTTTTCTCTCACCTGAGCATCAGTTTTGTTCCTGAAGGCATCAAAGATCTTCTTGACAGCCACCACCTCACCTGTCTGCCTGTCCACCGCCTTCCACACAATACCATACGCCTGCAGCACACAGTGATACCACCTGTCACTCATCTGGACAACCACCTGTTGCTGAGCCACCACAACACAAGTATGATGATACCAGCTCACATGTTGACTGTGTGATGTCATGTGCGATACCAGCAGTCCTGCAGAGTGCTTACTTTTGGTGTGATATCATGTGCGATACAAGCAGTCCTGCCTCAGCTTTACTTGTGTGTAATATCATGTGCAATACAAGCACACCAGCAGAGTGCTTACTTGTGTGTGTGATATCATGTGCGATACAAGCACACCAGCAGAGTGTTTACTTGTGTGTGATATCATGTGCGATACAAGCAGTATAGCAGAATGTTCACTTGTGTGTGATATCATGTGCGATACAAGCAGTGTAGCAGAATGTTCACTTGTGTGTGATATCATGTGCGATACAAGCTGTCTAGCAGAATGTTCACTTGTGTGTGATATCATGTGCGATACAAGCTGTCTAGCAGAATGTTCACTTGTGTGTGATACCACGTGCAAATCAAGCAGTCCTGCAGAGTGCTTACTTGTGTGTGATATCGTGCGATACAAGCATTCCTGCAGTGTGTTTACCTGTGTGCGATATCATGTGCGATACAAGCAGTCGAGCAGAATGTTCACTTGTGTGTGATACCATGTGCAAAACAAGCAGTCCTGCATAGTGCTTACTTGTGTGTGATATCATGTGCGATACAAGCAGTCTAGCAGAATGTTCACTTCTAGAATGTAGCTAATTAATACATGTTTTGTTTTTCTCTTTCTTTTTACTGTCTCCCTGTAGTGTTTGATCCTGTTCTGTCTCCCTGTAATGTTTGATCCTGTTCTGTCTCCTTGTAGTGTTTGATCCTGTTCTGTCTCCCTGTAGTGTTTGATCCTGTTCTGTCTCCCTGTAGTGTTTGATCCTGTTCTGTCTCCCTGTAATGTTTGATCCTGTTCTGTCTCCTTGTAGTGTTTGATCCTGTTCTGTCTCCCTGTAGTGTTTGATCCTGTTCTGTCTCCTTATAATGTTTGATCCTGTTCCGTCTCCCTGTAATGTTTGATCCTGTTCCATTTCCCTGTAATGTTTGATCCTGTTCTGTCTCCCTGTAATGTTTGTCTGCTCTTGAATGGCATTGTACTGAAAATTGTAATTTCCCCTGGGGGATTATTAAAGTATTTGTGATTCTGAAAATTGCTAAAGAAGTGACCATATGACTCTGTATTAACTATAAAAGTGTCCAAAACAAGACATTTGAGTTAGAGCTGTCAATCTCCGCCCAGGTATTCTTCTCAGGTAAGTCTGCACTCACTTTTACGACACACGTTAAACAGCTGTTCACAGACCCCGCCCCCCTCGCCTGTTAGCCAATAGGATGTAAGAATGTGTCACTAAGAGCAAGTGGAAAGAAACATGGCTGCAGAATGCAAAAGTGACCAGGAGTAATAATAATACTACGTAGTACTTCATACAGTGTGTACAACAATAATAAAGCAGCGGAAATACTTCAAGTGAACGTCAAGAGGATGAAAAATACCTTTAAAAGCGAAAGAGGACGAAGATGCATTCACGGCCCCCTGGAACAATGTAGACTAAGTTACTCACCCCTTTGCCGAGTCGCTTCTTGATGTCATATTTCACGGAGATGTGCTCCTCCACTTCAGGCACGCCCGCACATTTCAAACTTTTGCTCATCTTGCACACTTCCGCCTGAAACCCTTCTCTCCTTTCCGTTGTGCTGCCGCTTCAAAGCTTCTCAACCGATGACCACAAAGTGGTCAGCGCTAACCGGAAGTGGTGGCGATTTAAACATAAGAGGTTATTAATGCGTCTTTTCCCGCGCCATTACTAAGGGGGCGACTTGTTCATTACTGACTGAGTGTGTCCGCTTGTGTCGCCGTCAGAGAGTTGCGAGTCCAGCAGTTTTGCTTCCCGTTAAATGAAAGCCAACACGGAGGACGAAGAAGAAGCAGGTGGCGCCATTTCACTTCCGGAAGTAAAGCGACAAGAATGTAAGGTTTTTTAGAGTAAATGTCTTCATGTTCTTCCCCGCCAACACTTGGGACCACGCCGCCGCCGCCGAGGTGTTTACCGACCAGAAGAACCGGAGTTTTGTCGTTCCTTGTCGTCCTGGAAACGGCAGCGCTGCGTGACTCTTAAAGGGCCAGCAGCCGCTGCTCCGGCACTTCCGGCTACGTCACGTGGAAGCTGTTGTCATGGTGATTGGCGCGCGTACGATGGCGTAGACGTCGGATTAATGTTCTTCTAAGAGTGATAATGTACTTCTAAGAGTGATAATGTTCTTATAAGAGTGATAATGTACTTCTAAGAGTGATAATGTTCTTCTAAGAGTGATAATGTTCTTCTAAGAGTGATAATGTTCTTCTAAAAGTGATAATGTACTTCTAAGAGTGTTAATGTTCTTCTAAGAGTGATAATGTACTTCTAAGAGTGATAATGCACTTCTAAGAGTGATAATGTTCTTCTAAGAGTGATAATGTACTTCTAAGAGTGATAATGTACTTCTAAGAGTGATAATGTTCTTCTAAGAGTGATAATGTTCTAAGAGTGATAATGTACTTCTAAGAGTGATAATGTTCTTCTAAGAGTGATAATGTACTTCTAAGAGTGATAATGTTCTTCTAAGAGTGATAATGTACTTCTAAGAGTTTTAATGTACTTCTAATAATGATAATGTACTTCTAAGAGTGATAATGTACTTCTAAGAGTGATAATGTTCTTCTAAGAGTGATAATGTACTTCTAAGAGTGATAATGTACTTCTAAGAGTGATAATGTTCTTCTAAGAGTGATAATGTACTTCTAAGAGTGATAATGTACTTCTAAGAGTGATAATGTACTTCTAAGAGTGATAATGTACTGCTAAGAGTGATAATGTACTTCTAAGAGTGATAATGTTCTTCTAAGAGTGATAATGTTCTTCTAAGAGTGATAATGTTCTTCCAAGAGTGATAATGTACTGCTAAGAGTGATAATGTACTGCTAAGAGTGATAATGTACTTCTAAGAGTGATAATGTTCTTCTAAGAGTGATAATGTACTTCTAAGAGTGATAATGTTCTTCTAAGAGTGATAATGTTCTTCTAAGAGTGATAATGTTCTTCTAAAAGTGATAATGTACTTCTAAGAGTGTTAATGTTCTTCTAAGAGTGATAATGTACTTCTAAGAGTGATAATGCACTTCTAAGAGTGATAATGTTCTTCTAAGAGTGATAATGTACTTCTAAGAGTGATAATGTACTTCTAAGAGTGATAATGTTCTTCTAAGAGTGATAATGTTCTAAGAGTGATAATGTACTTCTAAGAGTGATAATGTTCTTCTAAGAGTGATAATGTACTTCTAAGAGTGATAATGTTCTTCTAAGAGTGATAATGTACTTCTAAGAGTTTTAATGTACTTCTAATAATGATAATGTACTTCTAAGAGTGATAATGTACTTCTAAGAGTGATAATGTTCTTCTAAGAGTGATAATGTACTTCTAAGAGTGATAATGTACTTCTAAGAGTGATAATGTTCTTCTAAGAGTGATAATGTACTTCTAAGAGTGATAATGTACTTCTAAGAGTGATAATGTACTTCTAAGAGTGATAATGTACTGCTAAGAGTGATAATGTACTTCTAAGAGTGATAATGTTCTTCTAAGAGTGATAATGTTCTTCTAAGAGTGATAATGTTCTTCCAAGAGTGATAATGTACTGCTAAGAGTGATAATGTACTGCTAAGAGTGATAATGTACTTCTAAGAGTGATAATGTTCTTCTAAGAGTGATAATGTACTTCTAAGAGTGATAATGTACTGCTAAGAGTGATAATGTACTTCTAAGAGTGATAATGTTCTTCTAAGAGTGATAATGTTCTTCTAAGAGTGATAATGTTCTTCCAAGAGTGATAATGTACTGCTAAGAGTAATAATGTACTGCTAAGAGTGATAATGTACTGCTAAGAGTGATAATGTACTTCTAAGAGTGATAATGTTCTTCTAAGAGTGATAATGTACTTCTAAGAGTGATAATGTTCTTCTAAGAGTGATAATGTTCTTCTAAGAGTGATAATGTACTTCTAAGAGTGATAATGTACTTCTAAGAGTGATAATGTTCTTCTAAGAGTGATAATGTTCTAAGAGTGATAATGTACTTCTAAGAGTGATAATGTTCTTCTAAGAGTGATAATGTACTTCTAAGAGTGATAATGTTCTTCTAAGAGTGATAATGTACTTCTAAGAGTTTTAATGTACTTCTAATAATGATAATGTACTTCTAAGAGTGATAATGTACTTCTAAGAGTGATAATGTTCTTCTAAGAGTGATAATGTTCTTCTAAGAGTGATAATGTACTTCTAAGAGTGATAATGTTCTTCTAAGAGTGATAATGTACTTCTAAGAGTGATAATGTACTGCTAAGAGTGATAATGTACTTCTAAGAGTGATAATGTTCTTCTAAGAGTGATAATGTTCTTCTAAGAGTGATAATGTTCTTCCAAGAGTGATAATGTACTGCTAAGAGTGATAATGTACTGCTAAGAGTGATAATGTACTTCTAAGAGTGATAATGTTCTTCTAAGAGTGATAATGTACTTCTAAGAGTGATAATGTACTGCTAAGAGTGATAATGTACTTCTAAGAGTGATAATGTTCTTCTAAGAGTGATAATGTTCTTCCAAGAGTGATAATGTTCTTCCAAGAGTGATAATGTACTGCTAAGAGTGATAATGTACTTCTAAGAGTGATAATGTACTTCTAAGAGTGATAATGTTCTTCTAAGAGTGATAATGTTCTTCTAAGAGTGATAATGTACTTCTAAGAGTGATAATGTTCTTCTAAGAGTGATAATGTACTTCTAAGAGTGATAATGTTCTTCTAAGAGTGATAATGTACTTCTAAGAGTGATAATGTTCTTCTAAGAGTGATAATGTTCTTCTAAGAGTGATAATGTACTTCAAATAGTGATAATGTTCTTCTAAGAGTGATAATGTTCTAAGAGTGATAATGTACTTCTAAGAGTGATAATGTACTTCGAAGAGTGATCATGTTCTTCTAAGAGTGATAATGTACTTCTAAGAGTGATAATGTTCTTCTAAGAGTGATAATGTACTGCTAAGAGTGATAATGTACTTCTAAGAGTGATAATGTTCTTCTAAGAGTGATAATGTTCTTCTAAGAGTGATAATGTTCTTCTAAGAGTGATAATGTTCTTCTAAAACACACTAATTAGTACATAGACACATGAATCAGATTACACACAAAGATAATGATACAGACACACTAATTAGCACACGGACACATGAATCAGATTACACACTCATATTTGCTACAACAATACTTTTATACCAGGGTGAGTGAAAACACACACCAGCAGGGTGGTGCCCAAGGACACAAGGGCAGTGACCAGGATTGGAACCAGGAACCCTCCAGTTTGAGCCCCAATGAAGAGTGAAATGAGGTTTGACTTCCTTTATTTCTACAAGCAGGTGGAGTTCTTCAGTCTGTACAAGATGACATCTCCATCTGACACGGGAGCTCAGCTCTAAAAGTCCCATCATGTGATCCTCCCTTCTTCACTTGGAACTTGGAGGAGAGTCACCCACTCTAAACATCCGTGGCGGTGCTTTGAAAAAGAATGTTTGAGTTCCAGCGCTGGAATGGACAAAAAGAAGAAGAAGAAGAAGAAGAAGAAGAAGAAGAAGAAGAAGAAGAAGAAGAAGAAGATGGTGGACAGAAGACGAGGAGGAGTAAGAAGAAGATGGTGGACAGAAGACGAGGAGGAGTAAGAAGAAGACGAGGAGGAGCAAGAAGAAGACTAGGAGGAGTGCAGGAAGCGGTTGAAGGCGTTGTATGCAGACTCCAGGTCAAAGAGCATCTGGCGCACCTGACTGTCATCCAGCTCGTCTGAGGCCGACATGCTGCTGAGGGTGGCCAGCCTGCAGGTGGAAGATGAATGAGTGAATGAATGGATGAATGTTCTCCTCCATCACGTGACAAGCGGAGCCCACCAGCGGCTGACTTTGTCCTTGGCCTCAGAGTCTGGAGGCATGTTGCTCATCCTGTTCATGGTCTCCATCAGCTCCCGCAGGTCTGGCTGAATCTGACCACAGGGTGGAGGTCAGTATCACTGACTAGACTTTGTGTAGACATGTTCTTGGACTTTTACAGCAAGACAATCACATACAAACCATACAAAAATAATAAATCAAATTTGTAAAGTACATATTTCAGCAATGTTACAGCTACAGTATTTCCTTGAATTGCCGCCGGGGTGCTAATTAATTTAAATCCTCTTCTCACTCCAGCACTTACCAAAGGCATGCGGTAAATTTAGGCCTGTGCTTATAAAATTTGAGTGTGATGTAAGGATACCATCATGAAAAGCACATTTAATTAAAAAAAGGTTATTATGGTCTTACCTTTACTTATAAATGAAGTCCATGTGCAGCTCCTTCTGGTCAAAAGCATCCACAACTTGTTTATAGAAGTCTTCCTTATCTTTCTTCAGTTTTAAAAGTCTCTCTGTGTCGATGGAGATCTTCCTTTATTACCTCCTGCTTCCATTGAAAGTCCAGTTTAGAAAACTGTTTTATTTTAGATATGTAATCCTCCATGTTAAAAGTGCAAGCGAGAGGAAAAAATAAACGATCGCTGCTTGTTGTCACTTCTTCTGCAGCCGAGTAGTCTCAAGAAGGATCACTAGCGCCCTCTACCACCAGGAGGCGGGAGTCATTTAATGACTCATATTTGACACACGCAGCTACGGTATATTAATAAAAGATAGCTGCTTACTGTTCTTTTTAGCTTATTCAATAGCTTGGACCTTCAATCCTACTGAATAGCTCTTAATCTTCTTCCCTTTATGCGATTTCAAATGATTGAAATCAGCCTCCTCCATTTTGAAAATGATGACAGGTGAAGTGTCACTCGTGACGTGACGAGTTTGACCCGGTGGAAATTCTAGACATGCGCTAATAAAAGTAATATTTTGCGAAACGGGTTTGAACCGGCATTAATCCTGAGCCGGCGGTAATGCTAAGCATGCGCTAATTATTTTGTGAAACGAGATTGACCCGGCAGTAATTCAAGGCAGGTGCATACTATATACCCGGCGGCAATTTGAGGAAATACGGTATTTAATATTGACATATTTAATAAATGTTATTTAATGTCTTTGCCATAGCAGAGCAGGAAGGTGTTACACACATAAGTTGCTGCTTTTTCCTACGCTTTGAACCCTGCGGCTCATAAAACAGTGCGGCTAGTTGATTATTTTTTTGAATCGATTACAAATAGTTCGAAATAAGAATTGAGAATTTTTTTTTTTTGTTGACACCTAGCTGCTTTTTACGGCACTCTGCTAGTTTTGCTAGCTCAACATGATATCAAAGAAAGCAATGGCCAAGTTAAAAAGGTTGAGGTTAAAGTAGCAATTATAGTCACACACACACACTAGGTGTGTCGAAATTATTCCCTGCATTTGACCCATCACCCTTGATCACCCCCTGGGAGGTGAGGTGAGCAGTGAGCAGCAGCAGTGGCCGCGCCCGGGAATCGTTTTTGGTGATTTAACCCCCAATTCCAACTCTTGATGCTGAGTGCCAAGTAGGGAGGTAATGGCTCCCATTTTTATAGTCTTTGGTATGACTCAACCAGGGTTTGAACTCACAACCTACCCATCTCAAGGCGGGCACTCTAACCACAAGTGATAAATAAATAAATGGGTTGTACTTGTATAGCGCTTTTCTACCTTCATGGTACTCAAAGCGCTTTGACACTACTTCCACATTGACCCATTCACACACACATTCACACACTGATGGAGGGAGCTGCCATGCAAGTCGCCAACCAGCACCCATCAGGAGCAAGGGTGAAGTGTCTTGCTCAGGACACAACGGACGTGACGAGGTTGGTACTAGGTGGGGATTTGAACCAGGGACCCTTGGGTTGCGCACGGCCACTATCCCACTGCGCCACGCAGTGCGCCACGGTGATGATGTGTGGCTTCATACAATCAGGAAGTGTCACTGACACCGCCTCCTCGGACCCTCGCCCACGCTCCTCGGCTGAAGTACAGTATCAGAATAATTGTATACACGTTATCACACAAATTTGTGTTCCCATGAGTTTGGGTCGCCCTGCTAGAAGACAGAAGCCGTCTTTGGTCTTATCAGGTAAAAGGCTTGTAAACCTCTACTTATGCGACGAGGACGTGTTGGATTCTTTGATCTATTGGACAGCCACGGGAAAACCTTGGTCTACACAGCAGAGAGTCGGCACCTTTTCTTTGAACTGTTTATAACCAAGTGCAACAGCGGTTTATGACCACCTCCCCTTTAGGAGCAGCTGTGTAATGCAATGTAATCAGAAAATGCCCAAATAAAGGAGGAGGCGTGGTGGGAGGCTGTAGCTGAGTGTGCAGCCCCAGACCTTTCTCCTCATGAGCTAAATTGAATCCTGTCTCAGTTTGATTCCTTTGCTTCTTGTCTTGTTTACTAGATGTCACCGGTGTTTGAGCCTGATTGTGTTTACCACCGAGGACACGTTGGAAGTGAGACTAATGGAGGTTAAGAGTTGAAGGTACCTCATCCATGGCACGTATCTCCAGCCTCAGCTTGTCCATCACGGTGATGAAGAGCTGCAAGGAGAGACGTGGTCAGTCGTGCTTTGCTGGCTGAAGAGGAAGACCAGAGAGGAGAGGAGCGTACAGAAACGATATCGGCGATGCAGCGGTTCAAGTTGCCCTTGTCGTCCTTGATGGTGATGGGCCGGTCCTCCTTGATCCTCTCCATGGCCAGAGGACAGTCCAGCTGCAGACCGGCAAGGAGGTGTTTAGGAGGCCATGAGCCGATGCAAAAAGGAGCACGGACTCACTCGGTACTTGCGGCAGAAGTCGTCGATGGAGCCCACGTCGGAGCCCTGCACCTGCTTGAAGGCGGCCTTGTACTGGACCAGGAGTCTGGAGCAGGAGGCCGTGTACCTGAGAGAGCGCGTTAGAACCTTCCTGTGGGACTTAGTCATTCGTCACTCACTCGTTAGGCGTCACACAGTCCTTGATGTAGGCCTTCTCCAACGCCTGCAGGGTCTTCACAACAGCAAACAGCTCGGCCATGTTGTCGTATCTGAATGGCGACAATTATAGATCATACAGAGCCGGAAGTAGCCTACATTCCACACTACATCTACATTTGGAGTTGTCTCCGCTGACGCCCATCAAGCAAATAGTTGTCATTGACCACATGCAGAGGTGTGTTCTTGTTTGTGCTACGGCGCCATCTTTTGGAGCAGTTCAGGTGGTTAGTTATGGGTGTAATGGTGCGTGTATTTGTATTGAACCGTTTCGGTACGGGGATATACCGAATGAGTTTCTAAGCTAAAGTCTTAACAAGCTGCTTTGCTTCTTCTGCCTCTGTGTCAGCACCCAGCATTGTCCCACCCACACAACCGTCTGATTGGTTACATACACAACGGTAACAGCCAATCAGAAGTGCGTATTCAGAGCACATGGAGTCAATGCTTCAGCGTCAAGCAGACCGGTGTTTAGCAGGTGAGCATAAGGCAGCGTACTCTCCCCAAATGATAATAAACACCTCCCAGTCAACTACTACTAACATCACTATGAGCCTGTTGACCTTCTAGAAACTTAAACTGCAGCTCAGCTCGTTAGCAGTCCTGGTTTGAGGTGAAGGATAATTAGCTTTTAGCATAATGTGTGTGTGTGTGTTATACGGACAGAAAAGCTTTGAATGGCAGGGTCCCTGCTATCACATGTTGATAAAAATATAACATTTACATAATAAAAAACAACTACAGGCTTCCCAAATGCTGTAATAAATTAATCATGATGAGTTGAGTTGAAACTGTTTAATGTTGCACTTTTTATATGTAGAAAAGTTTTGTTATTTTATTTAATCTGAGCAACAACTTGAGGCAGTTTAATGTGGATTAACGTGGGCAGAATTATTATAGTGTTCCCAATGTTAAAAGGGTAAAGCCATTGTTTACAAATTTGGTAAATAAATGACCCAAAAATTTATATTTTGTTGTTTTCTTACTGCACGGAAAATTAACCGAAGCGTGACCTCTAAACTGAGGTACGTACCGAACTGACGTTTTTGTCTACCGTTACACCCCTACATTTAGTGCTTCAGTTGGAATACGCAACAATCATGTCACATAGTAAAAGTAAATTCTTCTAGAATGCTCTGACACTT
This sequence comes from Nerophis ophidion, assembly GCF_033978795.1. Taxonomy (NCBI): domain Eukaryota; kingdom Metazoa; phylum Chordata; class Actinopteri; order Syngnathiformes; family Syngnathidae; genus Nerophis; species Nerophis ophidion. The sequence continues at coordinate 2,356,414 of NC_084614.1, forward strand.
TATAGCTTAAACAGGTAGCTTTTTACTTGCTCATACAGACTGTATAATGCATATCTTTCTTTTGACTAATAATAACTTGAATAATTATGTATAATAGACTGTATTTATATTATTCACATGTAAGAAATACCTACCGTATTTCCTTGAATTGCCGCCAGGTATACAGTATGCACCTGCCTAGAATTACTGCCGGGTCAAACTCGTATCGCAAAACAATTAGCGCATGCTTAGCATTACCGCGGGCTCAGGATTAACGCCGGGTCAAACTCGTTTCGCAAAATATTACTTTTATTAGCGCATGTCTAGAATTTCCACCGGGTCAAACTCGTCACGTCACGAGTGACACTTCCATCCATCCATCCATCCATCCATTTTCTACCGCTTATTCCCTTTCGGTGTCGCGGGGGGCACTGGCGCCTATCTCAGCTACAATCGGGCGGAAGGCGGGGTACACTTCACCTGTCATCATTTTCAAAATGGAGGAGGCTGATTTCAATCATTTGAAATCGCATAAAGGGAAGAAGATTAAGAGCTATTCAGTAGGATTTAAGGTCCAAGCTATTGAATATGCTAAAAAGAACAGTAAGCAGCTATGTTTTATGAATATACCGTAGCTGCGTGTGTCAAATATGAGTCATTAAATGACTCCCGCCTCCTGGTGGTAGAGGGCGCTAGTGATCCTTCTTGCGACTACTCGGCTGCAGAAGAAGTGACAACAAGCAGCGATCGTTTATTTTTTCCTCTCGCTTGCACTTTTAACATGGAGGATTACATATCTAAAATGTGAAGTGAATTATATTTATATAGCGCTTTTCTCTAGTGACTCAAAGCGCTTTACATAGTGAAACCCAATATCTAAGTTACATTTAAACCAGTGTGGGTGGCACTGGGAGCAGGTGGGTCAAGTGTCTTGCCCAAGGACACAACGGCAGTGACTAGGATGACGGAAGCGGGAATCGAACCTGCAACCCTCAAGTTGCTGGCACGGCCGCTCCACCAACCGAGCTATGCCGCTCCAACAATAAAACAGTTTTCTAAACTGGACTTTCAATGGAAGCAGGAGGTAATAAAGGAAGATCTCCATCGAGACAGAGAGACTTTTAAAACTGAAGAAAGATAAGGAAGACTTCTATAAACAAGTTATGGATGCTTTTGATCAGAAGAAGCTGCGCATGGACTTCATTTATAAGTAAAGGTAGGACCATAACGTTTTTTATATTAAATGTGCTTTTCATGATGGTATCCTTACATCACACTCAAATTTATAACTGCATGCCTTTGGTAAGCGCCGGAGTGAGAAAAGGTTTTAAATTAATTAGCGCCCCGGCGGCAATTCAAGGAAATACGCTAAGTGTTTATTGTCTATTGTGAATGAACTATGGTGCTTAATGTCCCCCAGGGATCAATAAAGTACTTTCTATTCTACCATTTAGTTCATTTTTTTAATCTTCTGTATCTCTAACTTGTGTGTTCTCTTGTTAATATGCAAGGATAGTGTTGCATCATGGTTTAGGAGGCTAGTTTGAAGTGATTTCATGCATTTGAAGTGAACAGGAAGGAGTGTGTGACACCTACTTTTCTCTTTCTCTGGCGTTTTTGTATAATTTCACCTCCTGCAAACATATCAAATGTCAATAAGGCACAGAGTACTCGGGTTTCTGGACCTTTCGTGAACCTGGGGGCAGAACTTTTCCACTACAGAGGGCCCACTCAAATATTAACACTGAACTATTCATCTTACTCTTGATTGGAATCACATTCAATAATTACATCTCACCTATTTACAGCTTACCAGAATACACCTTGCCAAATGATATGAGAGCATGTGCTAAACACAAAGATTGTCGTCAAGACTTAGGTCAATACTAATCAAATATACTGCACAAAACTGATTAAGACTAAATTACACAATAGTGAAATAAATATATGTTTTGCTAAATATACCGTCATTATAACGCAAATGTAAAAATACCGTTTCACCATTGTAATCATATTTTTTGCGCTTAAGGAACTTGTCTATGACTTTGGCTCCACACTTCTTCTGTTTGTGTGATATTGTCACTACTGCCACCAGTGGTGAAGAAGTGTACTACAACTGGTTAAGAAACACTGCAGTACATCATGCTTCTAGAGCAGGGCTGTCAAACATGTTTTCATGGAGGGCCACACGGTAGTCGTGACTTCAAAGGGCCGCTGGTAACAATGAATGTAAGAATATAACATTTTTGTACGGACAAATTGATTGGTAGCTTTCTTTGAAATACTAAGTCAAGGTGAGTGTTGTTATTTTTTTACAAACTATCACACGGTATATAATAATTAGGAGTGCTAAAAAATGTTTATCACACTGGAATCACGATTTTTTTTGCTAATTTTCAAAAATAGAATTTATATATATTTTTTGGATGAATAATTTAAAAAAAACTATTTTTTTTAGGCCATCTCGATGCTTACTTGGTGCACGTACGTGTCATATGTCAGCAATCAAAAGGAGGTTTTGTAACCTGTGAGCTGTTTTGTTCGGGTGTTGTTATCATTATAGCAAATACAAACCCCGTTTCCATATGAGCTGGGAAATTGTGTTCGATGTAAATATAAACAGAATACATTGATTTGCAAATACTTTTCAAGCCATATTCAGTTGAATATGCTACAAAGACAACATATTTGATGTTCAAACTCATAAACTTAATTTTTTTTTGCAAATAATACTTAACTTAGAATTTCATGGCTGCAACATGTGCCCAAAGTAGTTGGGAAAGGGCATGTTCACCACTGTGTTACATCACCTTTTCTTTTAACAACACTCAATAAACATTTGGGAACTGAGGAAACTAATTGTTGAAGCTTTGAAAGTGGAATTCTTTCCCATTCTTGTTTTATGTAGAGCTTCAGTCCTTCAACAGTCCGGGGTCTCCGCTGTCCTATTTTACGCTTCATAATGCGCCACACATTTTCCATGGGAGACAGGTCTGGACTGCAGGCGGGCCAGGAAAGTACCCTTACTTTTTTTTTTACAAAGCCACGCTGTTGTAACACGCGCTGAATGTGGCTTGGCACCGTCTTGCTGAAATAAGCAGGGGCGTCCATGAAAAATATGGCGCTTAGATAGCAGCATATGTTGTTCAAAAACCTGTATGTACCTTTCAGCATTAATGGTGCCTTCACAGATGTGTAAGTTACCCATGCCTTGGGCACTAATGCACCCCCATACCATCACACATGCTGGCTTTTACACTTTGCGTTGATAACAGTCTGGATGGTTGGCTTCCCCTTTGGTCTGGATGACACGATGTCGAATATTTCCAAAAACAATTTGAAATGTGGACTCGTCAGACCACAGAACACTTTTCTACTTTACATCAGTCCATCTTAGATGATCTCGGGCCCAGAGAAGCCGGCGGCGTTTCTGGATGTTGTTGATAAATGGCTTTCGCCTTGCATAGTAGAGCTTTAACTTGCCCTTACAGATGTAGCGACCAACTGTATTTAGTGACATTGGTTTTCTGAAGTGTTCCTGAGCCCATGTGGTGATATCCTTTAGAGATAGATGTCGGTTTTTGATACAGTGCCGTCTGAGGGAGGGACTGTCACGGTCATTCAATGTTGGTTTCCGGCCATGCCGCTTACGTGGAGTGATTTCTCCAGATTCTCTGAACCTTTTGATGATATTATGGAGCGTAGATGTTGAAATCCCTAAATTTCTTGCAATTGCACTTTGAGAAAGGTTGTTCTTAAACTGTTTGACTATTTGCTCACGCAGTTGTGGACAAAGGGGTGTACCTCGCCCCATCCTTTCTTGTGAAAGACTGAACATTTTTTGGGAAGCTGTTTTTATAGCCAATCATGGCACCCACCTGTTCCCAATTAGCCTGCACACCTGTGGGATGTTCCAAATAAGTGTTTGATGAGCATTCCTCAACTTTTTCAGTATTTATTGCCACCTTTCCCCACTTCTTGATCACGTGTTGCTGGCATCAAAATTTAAAGTTGATGATTATTTGCAAAAAAAAAATGTTTATGAGTTTGAACATCAAATATGTTGTCTTTGTAGCATATTCAACTGAATATGGCTTGAAAAAGATTTGCAAATCATTGTATTCTGTTTATATTTACATCCAACACAATTTCCCATCTCATATGAAAACGGGGTTTGTATTTATATCAAAGTTAAAAACATATGACATTTCCTGTATTACATACATTTTTTTTCTGTCAAAATGTAAGAATGAAAACATTTAGTAAGAAAGATGAAGTATGTAGATTATTCCCAGGCCACATTAAAAGAGGTGTCAGGCCTTGAGTTTGACACCTGTGTTCTAGAGGCGGGCAAAGATGAATAATGTGATTCTTACCTCGTACAACTCGGGCTTATTGGCTGGAGCTGCACAAATACACAATTTTAGACACCTTGCCAGACGCCAACACCAGAATCTTTGGTCATGTTGGTGTTGGAAGAGAGAAATATTGAGAGTGTCTTACCTCCTCCCACACTCCCGCTCACTGGTATGCCATGAAACATGATGCTTCTTCTACTTCCTGGTCTAGAAAAGGGGGACATGTGTCACTAATCAGCCAAGTTGTCATCTCAAGCTCGGGTTGCTGACTGTCATGTATTTATTTAGCACCAAACGAACGCGTTGAACAGACCATGTTTTCACCATGTTCCTGGGCTGGTGAAGCAAAAAGTATTTAGTATTCATGTTCCCAGTGTGGACGGTCTAACTCATGTTCTAAGGGTAGGCAGCATGGAGCGCTACTGCCTACTGGCGCTGACGAGACGCGGGGCCGCCATCTTGGAGTGGTGATCCTCCCCACTCAGTGCAATTCATTTGTCAGGAGCAAGAACTGTCAGCGCATTCCATTCATCTTACCTCACTGAATACCACTCATTTTCACACACGTTTTCCTCATACGTGTAGCTATGATAAAGGACACATGTTTTATTATTCATAGTTTACTTAACAGTAACAGAATACTCTTATATGCTATAAGTGACCAGGGGTCCCAGATCCAAACTGGGAATATAATCCCAGAGAAGGCGGAACAACTATTTTTAAATTGACAAAACAATATGATTAGGTTATATATACATGTGTATATCCTACATAAACAATATATTAGATATCTTCATCTCTGTCTTGACACTTTGTATTGATATTTTCTCTTACATTCTTCCCTAAAATTATCATGTTTACAGTGATTTTTTTCTCATTCCGGTCGCTTCACACTCGGCTGCGAACCGATCCAGCGAGAGCTGAAGATCCCGGTCAGATGAAGCCATCAGGACCACATCATCTGCAAAAAGCAGAGACCTAATCCTGCGGTTACCAAACCGGAACCCCTCAACGCCTTGACTGCGCCTAGAAATTCTGTCCATAAAAGTTATGAACAGAATCGGTGACAAAGGACAGCCTTGGCGGAGTCCAACCCTCACTGGAACTGTGTTCGACTTACTGAAGTCCGAGTCCATGGTTCTTGCCCGGAAAAGGGTGGAATGCCATCTCCGGGTTGGGGAGGAGACCCTGCCCCAAGTGGAGGAGTTCAAGTACCTAGGAGTCTTGTTCACGAGTGAGGGAAGAGTGGATCGTGAGATCGACAGGCGGATCGGTGCGGCGTCTTCAGTAATGCGGACGTTGTATCGATCTGTTATGGTGAAGAAGGAGCTGAGCCGGAAGGCAAAGCTCTCAATTTACCGGTCGATCTACGTTCCCATCCTCACCTATGGTCATGAGCTTTGGGTCATGACCGAAAGGACAAGATCACGGGTACAAGCGGCCCAAATGAGTTTGGGTCTCTCCCTTAGAGATAGGGTGAGAAGCTCTGCCACCCGGGAGGAACTCAAAGTAAAGCCACTGCTCCTCCACATGGAGAGGAGCCAGATGAGGTGGTTCGGGCATCTGGTCAGGATGCCACCCGAACGCCTCCCTAGGGAGGTGTTTAGGGCACGTCCAACCGGTAGGAGGCCACGGGGAAGACCCAGGACACGTTGGGAAGACTATGTCTCCCGGCTGGCCTGGGAACGCCTCGGGATCCCCCGGGAAGAGCTAGACGAAGTGGCTGGGGAGAGAGAAGTCTGGGTTTCCCTGCTTAGGCTGTTGCCCCCGCGACCCGACCTCAGATAAGCGGAAGATGATGGATGGATGGACAGTGACTTTTTTTACATGTATTTTTGATGTATGTCACTTTGGATAAAATAAACTGCCAAATACTTCAACATAAACATATATATATAAAGCTGAAAGTCTTTATAACAGCTAAAACCACCAATCTGTTTCATTGGCTTCAGAATAAAAGCAAATTCTGTCTTACCCAACAATGTTAGTATTTGAATATTGTTACTTGAAGACTTATTCCTGGTTACAATTATACTGTTAAGAAAGTATCGTCTTATACTTTGCCTAAAATGAGAATGCATCATAAAGGGTGGCATGGCGTAATGGGTAAAGCGGCGGGCCAGAAACCTGAGGGTTGCAGGTTTGCTTCCCACCTACTGACATCCCAAAAATGGCTGATGTTGTGCCCCTGGGCAGGACACTTCACCCTTTGCCCCCGGTGCCGCTCACACTGGTGAATGAATGATGAATGAATGATTGGTGGTGGTCGGAGGGGCTGTAGGCGCAAACTGGCAGCCACGCTTCCGTCAGTCTACCCCAGGGCAGCTGTGGCTACTGATGTAGCTTACCACCACCAGGTGTGAATGAATGTTGAGTCCCAATTCTATGTGAGCGCTTTGAGTGTTTAGAAAAGCGCGATATAAATCTAAGTTATTATTATAATCAGCGGCGGCTGGTGAATTCTGTTTTAGGTTGGGTTGAAAGTTTGTAAACCAAACCCCTGTAAGGGGGGTCATTCTCCCCCAGAAGTATTCTTTGTGATTTTCACATACAAATGAAGCATTCTGCTGCATTCTGACAAAATAATGAAGACAAAATAGAATATTTCGTAGGTTTGCAGAGAACTACATACAATATAGTTATATTGTATATGTATATATATATATATATATATATATATATATATATATATATATATATATTAGGGATGCAACGATTAATCGGTAACCGAATATATTCAGCCGAATGTGGCAAAAAAAGCCACATTCGGCCTTCGGTGGAATGAGTTAAAAACAAGGCCGAATAGTGGCGTGTGACGCAAAGACGCAACTTTTTGACGCGGTGACGCAATCAACCAACGTGCACTGTTAAATTTAAATTGTTTTATACAGAGTTAGTTTCCTTCTTTTTATTCTGAAGCTGAAGTACTGTTATTGACAAATCTGTTCCGGCCTGGGATATGTTGTGTACCTGTATAAGTGTATGAGGTTACAAGCACACACTTAATTGAGATTTACTTGAGCCTTCTGTTTACATTATTAGCATATCTACTGTGGCTAAGTAGACTTTTGCTAAAAGGACAATAATTCATTTGTTGTGGGTTTATCCACTTTAATGCACTTTATTTTTTTTTTGGAATGCATGTTTTGTTTGAAGGCCTAATATAAATGAAAAACTGTGCTTTTTTTTTTAAAAGCAAAGGCTACCGGAATATTTAAGAATGTCAATATTCAATAAAAATGTACTTTATTTGAAAAACATGTCTAAAAATGTATTCTAGGATATTTATGCAATATAAAAAAGTTGTGAAAAACTGCATTTATTATTCGGTATTTGGTATTAGGCCTTCGGCCAAGCGCTCAAATTTTATTCGGTTTCGGCCACAAATTTTCATTTCGGTACATCCCTAATATATATATATATATATATATATATATATATATATATATATACACACATATACATACGTTGGGAAGATTATCTCTCCCAGCTGGCCTGGGAACGCCTTGGGGTCCCCGGGAGGAGCTGGACGCTGGACCAAGTGGCTGGAAAGAGGGAAGTCTGGTCTTCCCTGCTTAGGCTGCTGCCCCCGCCACCCCACCTCGGTATATATATATATATATATATATATATATATATATATAGCATTCTATTTTAGTTACTTTATTGAGTTTACAACCCCCTGGCGCTGTTTTGTACTTATGTTGATTATTATTTGTCAACTGTTTGTAAATGTTGCAATTTATAAATAAAGGTTTATAATATAAAAAAAAAAGGCAACTCTACCTCAAGCAAACTCGGTTAGCTCGCCCAAACACGTAAAAATAAACAAAAAATAACCGATGTATAATAAATATTGAAGCAATGTTGTCATTAACTCCAGAGTAAAGTAAAAAGAATAAAGTCCTGAGCTTGTTTACTTTACTAAACTAGCTAGCATCATGTTAGCTTCCTATGCTAGCTCTTAACTACCGCCGCTAAAAACAAACTAAATGCGGTCACTGTCGGTAAAAAATAAAATGTTGGTACGTGTGAGTGTTACTAAATAAGATGACATGTTTGTAGAGTTTTAACTTTGTTCATTGCAGTGAATTAAAAAGAAAGAAAAACACACTTACCCTGTTCGCCGAGCTGCTATGACGTCACTGTAAACACTTCCTCCTCTGAGGACCAGCGAAGGTGTGCCCGACGGGCCTGACAGAAAATATATTTTTAATTTCCCCAGGTGCGTGAAATTAAGTTGGAACATAAATGCAAATATATTTTACTAAGGAGTCCGCATTTGTATTTTAGCGACGCTTTATTTTCAAACAGGCGTACGCTATGGGCAGCTTACCATTGAGGCGCCAGACTCAAAACAGGAAAACAAAACGCAGTCATCCAATTTTTCCTACCGCTTGTCCCTTTCGAACAAGCTAACTAGTTTTTGTTGTCAAATATCGTTTATTTTTTGTAGGCTTTAAAGGAAGTAAGCACATATCTTTCTGCAGTTTTACGGGCTGATTGCGTCATCGAGTTGAGTTATTTTAAAAGGTTTCAAACTAAGCGTGCGTGATGAAGAAGGTGATCAAAGGCAGACAATCCACGCGTGGGTCAGAGGAGTGTGGAGTGTGGCTGGACACCGCGCAGATGAAAGGGGAAGCAAAGCAGGTAATTACGTCATTCTTTCATGACTAAGACGGCTTCAAATATGACGTCATGTTGGCTGTGGAGAACTTACAAACCCTTTTTCTTTTTTTTAATTGAATTCAATGATTTGCTGCAGGATGGGGTGAGGGTCACCACTTTGTTAGCAAATTGTCGAACAGTTTTAGAACATTTCTCAACTAGCTATTGCAAGGAATTTAGGGATTTTACCATCTACAGTCCATAAAATCATCAAGAGGTTCAGAGAATCGGGAGAAATCACTGCACGTAAGCGATATTACGGACCTTTGATCCGTCAGGCGGTACTGCATGAAAAACCTACATCAGTGTGTAAAGAATATCACCGCATGAGGTCAGGAACACTTCATAAAACCACTGTCAGTCACTACATCTGTAAGTGCACGTTAAAACTCTACTATACAAAGCGAAAGCCATTTATCAACAACACCCAGGAACGCCGCCGGCTTCCCTGGGCCCGAGTTCATCTAAGATGGACTGATGCAAAGTGGAAAAGTGTTCTGTGGTCTGACGAGTCCACTTTTCAAATTGTTTTTGGAAATATTCGACATGGCGTCATCCAGACCAAAGGGGAAGCAAACCATCCAGACTGTTATCGACGCAAAGTGTAAAAGCCAGCATGTGTGATGGTATGGGGGTGCATTAGTGCCCAAGGCATGGGTAACTTACACATCTGTGAAGGCACCATTAATGCTGAATGGTCCATGCAGGTTTTGGAGCAACATATGTTGTCATCCAAGCAACGTTATCATGGACGCCCCTGCTTATTTCAGCAAGACAATGCCAAGCCACGTGTTACAACAGCGTGGCTTCGTAGTAAAAGAGCGCGGGTACTTTCCTGGCCCGCCTGCAGTCCAGACCTGTCTCCCATGGAAAATGTGTGGCGCATTATGAAGCGTAAAATAGGACAGCAGAGACCCCGGACTGTTGAAGGACTGAAGCTCTACATAAAAGAAGAATGGGAAAGAATTCCACTTTTAAAGCTTCAACAATTAGTTTCCTCAGTTCCCAAACCTTTATTGAGTGTTGTTAAAAGAAAAGGTGATGTAACACAGTGGTGAACATGCCCTTTCCTAACTACTTTGGCACGTGTTGCAGACATGAAATTCTAAGTTAATTATTATTTGCAAAAATAGTTTATGAGTTTGAACATCAAATATGTTGTCTTTGTAGCATATTCAACTGAATATGGCTTGAAAAGGATTTGCAAATCATTGTATTCTGTTTATATTTACATCTAACACCATTTCCCAACTCATATGGAAACGAAGTCTTTTGTCCTCTGACATGTTTACCTGTGACTAGAAGTCTTATGTCCTCTGACATGTTTACCTGTGACTAGAAGTCTTCTGTCCTCTGACATGTTTACCTGTGACTAGAAGTCTTATGTTTACCTGTGACTAGAAGTCTTATGTCCTCTGACATGTTTACCTGTGACTAGAAGTCTTCTGTCCTCTGACATGTTTACCTGTGACTAGAAGATGTTCCAAACACACTTCAACCAAACAATCCACTTGATGCTCTGCAGTCTTTGTGACTAATACTTCCTGTTGCAGAAAAGAGAACAAGTTCGCCCCATCTCCAGGCTCCTAAACCCGCTGGCGAAGGGCGGCTACGGTCTGGCTGTGGCTCTCAACTTCACTCAGACCAAGATGCAGATGCCAGAGACCAAGCAGAGCTCCATAGTCTCCTTCTTCTTGCCTCTGCACCCAGGTACGCCTTCACTAAATACTTTTATTATTTCCATGCTACCCTATTCATCCATTCACTAAATACTTTTACTATTTCCATGCTGCCCTATTCATCCATTCACTAAATACTTCCACTATTTCCATGCTGCCCTATTCATCCATTCACTAAATACTTCCACTATTTCCATGCTGCCCTATTCATCCATTCACTAAACAGTTTTGACTATTTCCATGCTGCCCCATTCATCCATTCACTACTTTCACTATTTCCATGCTGCCCCATTCATCCATTCACTAGTTTCCATGCTGCCTTTTTCATCCATTCAATACTTTCACTATTTCCATGCTGCCCTATTCATCCTATTACTATGTCCATGCTGCCCTATTCATCCATTCACTAAATACTTCCACTATTTCCATGCTGCCTTTTTCATCCATTCACTAAATATACTATTTCCATGCTGCCCTATTCTTCCATTCACTACTTTCACTATTTCCATGCTGCCCTATTCATTCATTCACTAAATACTTCCACTATTTCCATGCTGCCCTATTCATCCATTCACTAAATAGTTTTGACTATTTCCATGCTGCCCCATTCATCCATTCGCTAGTTTCCATGCTGCCTTTTTCATCCATTCACTATTTCCATGCTGCCCTATTCTTCCATTCACTAAATACTTCCACTATTTCCATGCTGCCTTTTTCATCCATTCACTAAATACTATTTCCATGCTGCCATCCTATGTGGGGAGGGAACCATTATTTTGTATTCATTGCAGTTTATGTCGACAACTTGTTTATGTTGTCCACCTGCTGCTGTCAACTAAGCGTTTTATTTCCACTGCTCGTTAATTTCGACGACCCGTTTTTGTCGACAACTTAAAAGTTGAAAACTTGTTAATGTCGGGGGACGGCGTAGAAGAGTGGGCCGTGCCAGCAACCTGAGGGTTCCCGGTTCGATCCCCACCGTCTTCCAACCTCGTCGTGTCCTTGAGCAAGACACTTCACCCTTGCTCCTGATGGCTGGTGAATGTTGAAAAGCGCAATAGAAGTAGAAGACATTTACCATTTAATGTCAACAAGCTGTTATGTTGACTTGTTTATAAATAGCAAGGACAGGTTTAGGACCACAATCTGTGATCACGGACAACCCGTTTATGTCGACGGATGCTTACTTTCCAGAAGTCATTAGAAGTACGATACGGAGTGATACCAAAGGCGGACATGGTGATATATGTTTGGAGGTTAATGAGCCGTTTGTGTTGCAGCTGGGAAGAGCGGCCAGCGGACCACATGCTCGCCTGCAGCAGAACCTGCTCCTGAGGACCAAGGCAGCGTGGTGCCTGGTCAGGAGGCGGAGGAGCCGGCAGAAGAAAACTTCCTGGGGCTGGACAAAGTCAAAGATCACCAGGAGAAAGAAAACAGCCCTTTAGCGTGGTCTTCCTCTCAGAGTCCCAGACCCCCGTGGAGGCCAAGGTCACCTGTGAAGGAGAACATCCTGTCCATGAGCAGGACTACAGTGAGGTGGTCTCAGCATGGCGAGGAGGAGGAGGAGGATCTGGCCATGTTGTTCACGCAGGACTCAGAAGGCTTTCGGGTGATCTCACACCGAGGTGTGCAGGATCCTAGTCCACTTGAAGATGGTTGCAGGTCTTCCTTTGAGGACCTTCTCTTCACGCAGGACACTCAGGGGAACATGGTGATCAAACACTGACTCGCTTTTTAGTTCTTAAACTATTTCTTGTCCTGCACTTTCATTAAAGCTTGGGAAAATACATCTGCCTCAGCTTTCTAAGATCTTACTAACCAGGATCATGTTGTAGCTCACCAGGTTCCACATCACACTGGAAGACACACACGGAACCAAAAAAACCACACAAGGAACCAGAAGAACACACAAGGAGCCACAAGAGCACACAAGGAGCCAGAAGAGCCCTCAAGGAGCCAGAAGAACACACAAGGAACCAGAAGAGCCCTCAAGGAGCCAGAAGAGCCCTCAAGGAGCCAGAAGAGCCCTCAAGGAGCCAGAAGAACACACAAGGAACCAGAAGAGCCCTCAAGGAGCCAGAAGAACACACAAGGAGCCAGAAGAACACACAAGGAGCCATAAGAACACACAAGGAACCAGAAGAACACACAAGGAGCCAGAAGAAACCTCAAGGAGCCAGAAGAACCCTCAAGGAGCCAGAAGAACACACAAGGAACCAGAAGAACACACAAGGAACCAGAAGAGCACACAAGGAACCAGAATAACCCACAAGGAACCAGAAAAGCACACAAGGAACCAGAAGAACCCACAAGGAACAGTAAGAACACACAAGGAACCAGAAGAACCCACAAGGAACCAGAAGAACCCACAAGGAACCAGAAGAACCCACAAGGAACCAGAAGAACCCACAAGGAACCGTAAGAACACGCAAGGAACCAGAAGAGCACGCAAGGAACCAGAAGAACACGCAAGGATCCAGAAGAACACGCAAGGAACAGTAAGAACCCACAAGGAACAGTAAGAACCTACAAAGAATAGTAAGAACACACAAGGAACAGTAAGAACCCACAAAGAATAGTAAGGACACGCAAGGAACAGTAAGAACCCACAAGGAACAGTAAGAACACACAAGGAACCAGAAGAACACGCAAGGAACAGTAAGAACCCACAAGGAACAGTAAGAACACGCAAGGAACCAGAAGAACCCACGAGGAACAGTAAGAACCCACAAGGAACAGTAAGAACCCACAAAGAATAGTAAGAACACACAAGGAACCAGAAGAGCACATAAGGAAGCGTAAGAACACGGAACACATTGTGAAATGTTCTCCAACCTGAGGAACGTGTTCATCTTTCATTTAGTGGCATAGCTGGAAAACTACTTATGTTACAGCTTTATTCCTTTTTATTTTGGTCCTCAAAATTCTACCCACAATACCCCATAATGACAGAGGGATTTTATTAAAAGTATTAATACATATGCAAAATACATTTTAACACTGTCATTAAGGGGAATTGTGTGTAGAATTTTGAGGGCTATAATGAATTGATTCCATTTTGGATGTCCTGCTCCGTAATGATGTGAACAATCTTTTTGAAATGTATTACAAATGAAAAAAAACAAATAAGTCATATGTAAATAAGTATTAACACATTTTTATTAATACAATTGATTCATTTGTTAAAATAGAAAGCGTATTCACATTGTCATTAAGGGGTATTTTGTGGAGAATTTTGAGGGGAAAAAATAATTGATTGCATTTTGAAATAAATTATTTTTTGTCCTACCCCATAATGAAATGATGATAATATTAATAATGATAATAAAGTAGGGCCAAATAAAAGGTCATGAAATAATGCGGTCTATGTATGATGTTATTGATCGGTGGTCACATGATGTGCCAACGGTGGTCACATGATGTGCCAACGGTGGTCACATGATGTGCCACCGGTGGTCACATGATGAGCCACCGGTGGTCACATGATGAGCCACCGGTGGTCACATGATGCGCCACCGGTGGTCACATGATGCGCCACCGGTGGTCACATGATGCGCCACCGGTGGTCACATGATGCGCCACCGGTGGTCACATGATGCGCCAACGGTGGTCACATGATGCGCCAACGGTGGTCACATGATGCGCCAACGGTGGTCACATGATGCGCCAACGGTGGTCACATGATGCGCCAACGGTGGTCACATGATGCGCCAACGGTGGTCACATGATGCGCCAACGGTGGTCACATGATGCGCCAACGGTGGTCACATGATGCGCCAACAGTGGTCACATGATGCGCCAACAGTGGTCACATGATGCGCCATCGGTGGTCACATGATGCGCCATCGGTGGTCACATGATGCGCCATCGGTGGTCACATGATGCGCCATCGGGGGTCACATGATGCACCACCGGCGGTCACATGACTTGGTCAAGCTGCAATCTCAGCAGGTTCTGTCACCAGCTTGTTTCCATCCCAGACGGTTCGGAACTGTTCTGGAACTGGAAACTCTTTCTGGGGGAGAAAAGACAGGAGAGACTCCTTCACTTTTTATACAAAGTGTGTGTGTGTGTGCGTGTGTGTGTGTGCGCTCACGTAGTCGTCGTCTCCTTGTGGCACCAGGATGTTCATCTCTGAGCTGGTGGCACTAACCACATGACACTGCAAGGCATCCCGGCTCAGGTACACCTGGCAACCCTCTGTCTTGTTGATGGAAATGGTTGGCACTGTGCCCAACACCTGTACACACACACCTGACTCACACTTGTGCCTCGTTAACACTCACCTGGGCCTCAACTCACCTGTAACTGCACAGCCTTGGAATTAATCACCTCCACAATGCCCACAACCTTCTCAAAGACCACGCCCATCTTCTGGCACTTATCTGAACACACACATACAGCAGGCTTCACTACACGTCTTAAACACAACCTTTTCAAAGACCACGCCCATCTTCTGACACTTATCTGAACTCCGATAGAGCTATGCTATCACTTTCAGCAGGTAGCACACACAAGTATCCTCGTAATGTTAGCATGCAACTTAAATAGCTATGCTAGTATTGGTAGCATGTAGCTCACAACACTATGCTAATAAGGTGAGCACATAGCTCAAATAACTAAGCTAGTACAGTTAGCATGTAGCTCACAGAGATATGCTAGCGTTCTTAACCGAGCTTGATGTTAAAATGTAGTGTTAGCATGTAGCTCGCATAACTATGTAATGTTAGCATGTAACTTAAATAGCTAAGCTAGTAGTGTTAGCATGTATAGTTGGGATCAAAATGATTCAACCCCACACAATTTTGGTGTTTTAGCAAGTTGGACATTTATTCTGTATTTTGTTTATAGTCATATCAAATAAAGATGTGTCAAATAGACAAATGCAACTTCAATTGTAACACTGTATTTGACAAAATAGCAAAAAAGGACATTTTTCTTAATATCTCATTGAGAACATGATTGAAGCCCTTGAAGATCATAACTCTTAAGAACAGAATTTGAATAAAGTCTTTTCAATCAGGTGTTGACAACACCTGCAGATGTGATTAGAACCATAACGGGCAACAATTAAACTGATTGAAAAAGACTGTGATGCTCATCTTCTTGTAGATGGTCAATGGTGTATTTGCAACATGGTGAAGTCCAGGGAGCGGTCAAGGAAGAAAGGATATGGATATAAGAAAATAGCAAAGACATTACACATTCCAAGAGACATAATTGGCAAGTTTAAAGCTAAAGGCACAGTGGAAACACGACCTGGGCGTGGTAGAAAGAGGATGCTGTGTAAAAAACCCCCGGGTAACAGCTGAGGAACTACAACAGGACATTGCAGAGGGGGGAACGCAGGTTTCGTCCCAGACAATAAGGCACGCACTACGAGATGAAGGCCTCCATGCCAGAACTCCCAGCCGCACCCCACATCTGACTACCAGGCACAAGTAAAATAGACCCCAGTATGCCAAAAGTCATCTGGACAACCCCCAAAGGTTTTGGGAAACTGTTCTATGGAGTGATGAGACAAAAGTGGAACTCTTTGGGCCTATGAATCAAGGTTATGTCTGGAGGAGAAAAAATGAAGCTTACAAAGAGAAGAACACCTTGCCTACTGTTAAGCATGGTGTTGGGGTCAATCATGCTCTGGGGCTGTTTCTCTGCCTCAGGTAGCGGGAATCTCCAGCGCCTTCAAGGCATTATGAATTCTATTTGCTAGCAGGATATATTAGCTGCAAATGTCATGAAGTCAGTGAGGAAGCTGAGGCTTGGGAGACCTTGGACCTTCCAACAGGACAAGGATCCCAAGCATACCTCAGAGTGCTTGCAGAAGAAGGGCTGGAAGACTCTGGAGTGGCCAGACCTAAATCCTGTAGAAAAGCTGTGGTGGGACTTGAAGAAGGCAGTTGCAGCACACAAGTCCAAGAATATGAATGAACTGGAGGCCTTTGCCCAAGAGGAATGGGCTCAAATACTGGAGATGCTTGCAAGAAGCTTATGTATCACCTTTGAAGGATGTCATTACTGTTCTACTAAGTACTAAAGATGCATGCAACTAGGGGCTTCAATCACCTTTTTTGCTATTTTGTCAAATACAGTGTTACAATTGAAGTTGCATTTGTCTATTTGACACATCTTTATTTGATATGACTATAAACAAAATACGGAATAAATGTCCAACTTGCTAAAACACCAAAATTGTGTGGGTGTTGAATCATTTTGGTCACAACTGTAGCTCACATAACTATGTTTGAAATGTTAGCATGTAGCTCACAGAGTTAAGCTACTGTTCTTAAGCTATCGTGATGTTAAAATGCAGTATTAGCATGTAGCTCACATAACTGTGCTTGTAGTGTTAGCATGTAGCTCACATAACTGTGCTTGTAGTGTTAGCATGTAGCTCACATAACTGTGCTTGTAGTGTTAGCATGTAGCTCACAGAGATATGATAGTGTTGCTAACCAAGCAAGTAGTGTTAGCATGTAGCTCACATAACTGTGCTTGTAGTGTTAGCATGTAGCTCACAGAGATATGATAGTGTTGCTAACCAAGCAAGTAGTGTTAGCATGTAGCTAACACTTTTTTTTTGGTCATGAAAAAGGGAGGTTGGTGCACTAATTGTAAATGTATCTTGTGTTTTTTATTTTGATTTAATAAAATAATAAAATTCTTCTGCGGCCCGGTACCAATCGAGCCGCGGCCGGTTGCCGGTTGGGAACCCCTGGTCTAGAGTCTAGAGTATTCATGGTGTCAGGACTTGGTCCAGCAGGTGCCTCACCTATGACGATGGAGTTGATCTTCCCTTTAATGTGCAGAGTGGAGTTGTTGCAGCCGAAGACATAGACCACCTGTTTGAGCTCCGTGTCCTCGATCAGCAGGTCTGGTCTCTCCTCAAAGTGTTCCTGCACACAATCAAGTCCTTCTGAGGTCAGTCCAGACCACGGCACAGGGTGCAAGTGGGAGGGTGTACAGTCAATAAACCTAGACTTTGTGCATAAATGTACCAAAACCAGGACTATAAAAAGGTCCATCGTCCATCCATTTTCTTACACTTATCCAAGGTCGGGTCGCGGAGGCAGCAGCCTAAGTAGAGAAGCCCAGCCTTCCCTCTCCCCAGCTACTTAGTCCATTTCCTCCAGCACATGACCATAGGTGAGGATGGGAACGTAGTTATGCTAAATTGAGAGCTTTGCCTTCCGGCTCAGCTCCTTCTTCACCACAATGGATCGATTACCATCCCAGTCGCTTCACACCCAGCTGTGAAGATCCTGGTCACAGGACAGATGCTAACCTTTTTTAGCCAGTTTTACAGCTGAACACCTGAGAGTGACAAGACTTGGTACTCAACCCATGCTAAATGTTAGAATACTAGCTTTTTTGGCCAATTTTGCAGCTGAACACCTCAGAATGACAAGACTTTGTACTCAACCCATGCTAACTGTTAGCATGCTAAATTTTTGGCCAATTTTGCAGCTGAACACCTCAGAGTGACATGACTTGGTACTCAACCCATGCTAACTGTTAGCATGCTACATTTTGGGCCAATTTTGCAGCTGGACACCTCAGAGTGACATGACTTTATACTTGACACACGCTAACTTTTGTTGCTATCTTTACAGTCATGACTAGACACGTTAGCTGTTAGCACGCTAACTTTTTTAGCATGTTTTTTTTCTTCTAGTTTTGCTTTGGGAATGTGTCGCAGGTCAAAAAAAAAAAAAAGAGTTAGGACACCCGTGTGAAGAAGTCCACGTACCACCATCCACTTCTTGCCCTTCAGCTCCATCATGGGGAGCTTCTTCTGGGGGCCGCTCTTCCCGGGGGACTTCTTGGGGTCCGCTTTGGCACCGTGGCCCCCAGGTGCCTCCTGGCAGCGCAGGTGGGGGTTCTTGTGCGTCTTCTGCTGGTCCGGGACGTGTTTCAGACCTATAGTGGGGAGATGGAGATGAAGTGTCAGGTGTGTCACACACACACACACACACACACATACACACACACACACCTTTGGTGATGTCCAATCCCTGGTTGAGCTGAGCGAAGAGAGCAGAGTGCTGGGCAGATGATGCTGAGGAGACGTCCCGGGGGTCTTCACCCAAGGCCGGGGGAGGGGGTGGTGGAGGGGGAGGGGGAGGAGGAGCACTGAGGGCCTCAAAGAGAGAAGGAGGAGCAATAGGACCCTGAAACATGTTGGAGAATAGTGTCAGGACACACTCACCACTAGGGGGGAGTATTGGACTACTAGTGTCGCCTTAATGGCCAGGACACACACACACACACACACACACACACACACACACACACACACACACTTGTGTAAAAAGAAAGTAGTCGTCACACAGTTGGGACACTTGACTGAACACATGTTCTTCATACATCATCAGTGGACACTTTTACGTCTGCCAGATCATTGGATTATAACCTGTGTGTGTGAGTGTGTGTGTGTGTGTGTGTGTGTGTGTGTGTGTGTGTGTGTGTCATCACGCATGTTAAAAAAGGAACTGCACTATTTTTCTTCTTCAGAATTTGGCCTGTCATTCACATTCCTTCTGTAAGACAATAAAACCCAGCTTTTCTTTTTTTATGCATTCTAAATGGTAAAAATGGCAAGTAGGAGGTGGCTAACAATGGAGCTGATGGGAGTCGCTCCAATTTGCCCACAAAGTCCTCTAAAACAGGGGTTCCTTACCTTTTCCACTCCAGAGGGGCCCTCAACACTGAATGAGTAATCTTACTCTT
Source organism: Nerophis ophidion (assembly GCF_033978795.1). NCBI lineage: Eukaryota > Metazoa > Chordata > Actinopteri > Syngnathiformes > Syngnathidae > Nerophis > Nerophis ophidion. The sequence continues at coordinate 2,375,828 of NC_084614.1, forward strand.
GATTTGAATCAGTACTTATATCCATACTTGCCAACCCTCCCGGATTTTCCGGGAGACTCCCAAAATTTAGCACCTCTACCGAAAACCTCCCGGGACAAATTTTCTCCAGAAAATCTCCTGAAATTCAGCCAGAGCTGGAGGCCACGCCCCCTCCAGCTCCATGCAGACCTGAGTGAGGACAGCCTGTTTTCACGTCTGCTTTCCCACAATATAAAGAGCGTGTCTGCCCAATGACGTTATAACTGTAGAAAGTTCTTGGTTTCGTATGTGGGTTTATTGTTAGGCAGTCTCAATAATGTCCTCCCAGCGCGGTAACAACACACAACAACAGCAGTCACGTTTTCGTCTACCGTAAAGCAGTTTGTCTGCCGTAAACAGCAATGTTGTGACACTCTTAAACAGGACAATACTGCCATCTACTGTAAATGCATATGTGACGATAACATCTACGGCTTTTAGAGCAGTGGTTCTCAACCTTTTTTCAGAGATGTACCCCCTGTGAACATTTTTTTAATTCAAGTACGCCCTAATCAGAGCAAAGCATTTTTGGTTGAAAAAAAAAAAAGATGAAGTAAAATACAGCACTATGTCATCAGTTTCTGATTTATTAAATTGTATAACAGTGCTGCTGCCTCGCCTCTGAGTTGGTGAAAGTTAATTGCAGATTATAAATCATGCCTCTCACCTGGATAGTAGAAGGTTGTGGACATAAACACACAAGTTGGTACACTTTGACATCCAACTTATAGCTGAAAATGACCAAAAAGACACAAAAACACGCTTTTTCACACACACATGTATATAGATCCAAGATGGCGGCAGCCCGGATGGGCTGCGACATCGTGGAGCTCTTGGTAAAGATGGAACATTTGGCAGAAATACCGGACAATTCTGCAAACTTCATGGCTGTCTTACAGCGTGGTCACTTCGTGATCACTTACGACCGCCAGACACTTCTGGATGTGGACAGATCAGGCCGTTTTGGACTGATAGACGTGTGCTTGCTAGACCTGCTAGCTAGCATGGAAATACTTTGCCGGCTACATCCAGCGGCCTGTGAAGCAGGGGAGTGTAGTAGCAGCCGGGGCCGTCTAGGGAGCAGACGCCAGCGGTGTGATCGGAAACACTGATGCCGAGCGGGGCTAAAAACAAAGCTAAAGGTTAATCCCCACTGAACACCACTTCCCTCCATCCTGAAGCCGGATTTAAATGGAAGACACGAGCCTACTGATCTACGTAAGGAGTCAGTTAAGTTAGAACAAGTTTTTTCTGCTTTGATTGTTTCAGAGTTGGACATGTGTTCTACTGAGGTGGCAAATTATGATGCGTTCAGTTTATCAAAGCACCAAACAAACAATCGGCACATGCGTTTTACTGAGGTGGCAAATTATAATGCGTTCAGTTTATCAAAGCACCAAATAAACAATCGGAAAATTCCTGTCATATCAATTCCTAGATATGGTCGTAATTATTTTAAGTGCACTGCGCAAAATATCCATCCATCCATCCATCATCTTCCGCTTATCCGAGGTCGGGTCGCGGGGGCAGCAGCCTAAGCAGGGAAGCCCAGACTTCCCTATCTCCAGCCACTTCGTCTAGCTCTTCCCGGGGGATCCCGAGGCGTTCCCAGGCCAGCCGGGAGACATAGTCTTCCCAACGTGTCCTGGGTCTTCCCCGTGGCCTCCTACCAGCTGGACGTGCCCTAAACACCTCCCTAGGGAGGCGTTCGGGTGGCATCCTGACCAGATGCCCGAACCACCTCATCTGGCTCCTCTCGATGTGGAGGAGCAGCGGCTTTACGTTGAGCTCCTCCCAGATGGCAGAGCTTCTCACCCTATCTGTAAGGGAGAGCCCCGCCACACGGCGGAGGAAACTCATTTCGGCCGCTTGTACCCGTGTTCTTATCCTTTCGGTCATGACCCAAAGCTCATGACCATAGGTGAGGATGGGAACGTAGATCGACCGGTAAATTGAGAGCTTTGCCTTCCGGCTCAGCTCCTTCTTCACCACAACGGATCGATACAACGTCCGCATTACTGAAGACGCCGCACCGATCCGCCTGTCGATCTCACCATCCACTCTTCCCCCACTCGTGAACAAGACTCCTAGGTACTTGAACTCCTCCACTTGGGGCAGGGTCTCCTCCCCAACCCGGAGATGGCACTCCACCCTTTTCCGGGCGAGAACCATGGACTCGGACTTGGAGGTGCTGATTCTCATTCCGGTCGCTTCACTTCGCAAAATAAATACAACATTATTAATATTGCTACTACGGATAATTTGATCAAAAATTCTCTAAAACAGTCCACTACCTATAATATAGGTTTTTTAAACATAAGATCATTGTCTCCCAAAACGTTATTAGTTAATGATATTATCAAAGACAACAATCTTAACGTCATCGGTCTCAGCGAAACCTGGCTTAAACCAGACAACTTTTTTGCGCAAAATGAGGCATCTCCTCCTAACTATACATATGCACATATTGCCCGTCCCCTTAAAAGGGGTGGGGGGGTCGCACTCATATACAACGAAAACTTTAACCTTAGTCCTAACATAAATAATAAATATAAATCGTTTGAGGTGCTTACTATGAGGTATGTCACACCGCTGCCTCTACACCTGGCTGTTATCTACCGCCCCCCAGGGCCCTATTCGGACTTTATCAATGAATTTTCAGAGTTTGTTGCTGATCTAGTGACGCACGCCGATAATGTAATTATAATGGGGGACTTTAATATCCATATGAATACCCCATCGGAACCACCATGCGTAGCGCTCCAGACTATAATAGATAGCTGTGGTCTTACACAAATAATAAATGAACCCACGCATTGCAACGGTAATACGATAGACCTAGTGCTTGTCAGGGGTATCACAGTTTCCAAAGTTACAATACTCCCGTATACTAAAGTATTGTCCGATCATTACCTTATAAAATTCGAGGTTCAGACGCATGTTCGTCAAACTAATAATAATAATAACTGCTATAGCAGCCGCAACATTAATACGGCCACAAGGACAACTCTTGCTTACCTACTGCCCTCGGTAATGGCACCATTCCCAAAGTATGTGGGCTCTATTGATAACCTCACTAACAACTTTAACCACGCCCTGCGCGAAACCATTGATAACATAGCACCGCTAAAGTTAAAAAAGGCTCCAAAAAAGCCCCCCCCGTGGTTTACTGAAGAAACTAGAGCTCAGAAATTATGTAGAAATCTGGAACGCAAATGGCGCACGACTAAACTTGAGGTGCACCATCAAGCATGGAGTGATGGTTTAATAACTTATAAACGCATGCTTACCTTAGCTAAAGCTAAATATAACTCAAATCTCATCCGACTTAATAAAAACGATCCTAAATTTTTGTTTAGTACGGTAGCATCGCTAACCCAACAAGGGACCCCTTCCAGTAGCTCCACCCACTCGGCAGATGACTTTATGCAATTCTTTAATAAAATGGAAGTCATTAGAAAGGAGATTAAAGACAATGCGTCCCAGCTACAACTGGGTTCTATTAACACTGACTAGATGGTATATACTGCGGATACTGCCCTCCAAAATAGTTCTCTCGTTTTGAGGAAATAACATTAGAGGAATTGTTACAACGTGTAAATGGAATAAAACCGACAACATGTTTACTTGACCCTCTTCCTGGGAAACTGATGAAGGAGCTCTTTGTATTATTAGGTCCATCAGTGCTAAATATTATAAACTTATCACTCTCCTCGGGCACTGTTCCCCTAGCATTCAAAAAAGTGAAGTGAAGTGAAGTGAATTATATTTATATAGCGCTTTTCTCAAGTGACTCAAAGCGCTTTACATAGTGACACCCAATATCTAAGTTACATTTAAACCAGTGTGGGTGGCACTGAGAGCAGGTGGGTAAAGTGTCTTGCCCAAGGACACAACGGGAGTAACTAGGATGGCACAAGCGGGAATCGAACCAGCAACCCTCAAGTTGCTGGCACGGCCACTCTACCAACCGAGCTATGCCGCCCCAGTAATAAAGTGGTAATTCATCCTCTCCTTAAAAGACCTAACCTCGATCCTGACCTCATGGTAAACTACCGACCGGTGTCTCATCTTCCCTTTATTTCAAAAATCCTCAAAAAATTTGTTGCAGAGCAGCTAAATGAATACTTAGCGTCTAACAATCTATGTGAAACCCTTCAATCCGGTTTCAGGGCAAATCACTCCACGGAGACAGCCCTCGCAAAAATGACTAATGATCTATTGCTAACGATGGATTCTGATGCGTCATCTATGTTGCTGCTCCTCGATCTTAGCGCTGCTTTCGATACCGTCGATCATATTTTATTAGAGCGTATCAAAACACGAATTGGTATGTCAGACTTAGCCATGTCTTGGTTAAACTCTTATCTTACTGATAGGATGCAGTGTGTCTCCCATAACAATGTGACCTCAGACTATGTTAAGGTAACGTGTGGAGTTCCCCAGGGTTCGGTCCTTGGCCCTGCACTCTTCAGCATCTACATGCTGCCGCTAGGTGACATCATACGCAAATACGGTATTAGCTTTCACTGTTATGCTGATGACACCCAACTCTACATGCCCCTAAAGCTGACCAACACGCCGGACTGTAGTCAGCTGGAGGCGTGTCTTAATGAAATTAAACAATGGATGTCCGATAACTTTTTGCAACTCAACGCCAAAAATACGGGAATGGTGATTATCGGTCCTGCTAGACACCGACCTCTATTTAATAATACAACTTTAAAATTTGACAACCAAACAAACAAGGCGACTCGGTAAAGAATCTGGGTGTTATCTTCCACCCAACTCTCTGTAATGTGAACACAAAAGTGGTTCAGGTTGACTTGGAATCAACTTGTAATGTGAACACAAAGTGGTTCAGGTTGACTTGGAATCAACTTGTAATGTGAACACAGGTACAGTAAAGTCATATACAGTCATGCTAATTAGTAAAGGTAATTAGTTGAACTTTAGTGTTGAAAACAAAATCTGTAAATAAAAGAAAGAAGGTCATGTCCAGGTGCGATAATGTACAGCTGCAATTATCTACAGGTGCAATTATATATAGCTGCAATTATCTACAGCTGCGATTATGTACAGCTGCAATTTCCCCTAGGGAGGGGTGGTTGCCCACATATGAGGTCCTCTCCAAGGTTTCTCATACTCATAGCCACACTGAAAACAAAGTTTCGTTCTACTTGTACAATGAAAATAAAGACCTGTCTATCTCTATCATTGTCACTGTCATCGACGTCCCATTAGGTGTGAGTTTTTCCTTGCCCTTATGTGGGCTCTGTACCGAGGATGTCGTTGTGATTTGCGCAGCCCTTTGAGACACTTGTGATTTAGGGCTATATCAATAAACATTGATTGATTGAATTATCTACAGGTGCAATTATGTACAGGTGCTAAATATCTATAGGTCAGTTATGTACAGGTACAATTATCTATAGGTCAGTTATGTGCAGGTACAATTATCTATAGGTCAGCTATGTCCAGGTGCAACTATGTAGAGGCAGTATGGGACTCACAGTCTTGCTCCACACGAGTCCTACAGGGTGCTGCTGCTTGATGAAGGTCTGCATGTGAGTCCAGATGGACAGGTAAGAGCGCACCCAGTCCACATGGCGACGGTCACTGGACACAACGTAGACGTTCACAGCAATTATTGGGATGTCATCTATTGTTGATCTTCATCACATCAGCAACTCTTTATTTCCTACCATTCATTTACAATAGTGATTCTCCTACATGGGCTCCATCTAGTGGTACGCCAAAGAATCACCTGATGAAAGTACAGTGTTTTGTTTTATCTATTGAAACAGTGTGACTGTTCAAACTTGTCTAACGTTACAGTGGCCAAATTAAACCTCAGCCTTGTTTTTAATGAATACTTAGGCCTACTACGCCACTAATTTTGGTCGTTATGGTGGAACTTGGAATGACACGTGTTTACTGAGGTGCCACTTGCTAAAAAAAAAGTCTTCTGGTGGAATAAAATGAGAGAATATATATATACATACATACATACATATTATATATATATATATATATATATATATATATATATATATATATATATATATATATATATATATATATATAATACATTTATCTCATTTATCATGTCTAATATAAAAACACTGCAAGCTGTACATTATTATTGTACATTATGAAATATTTACAATAAAATTGTGGCCAAATTAAACCTCAGCCTTGTTTTTAATGAATACTTAGGCCTACTACGCCACTAATGTTGGTCATTATGGTGGAACTTGGAATGACATGTTTACTGAGGGGCCACTTGCTGAAAAAAGTCTTCTGGTGGAATAAAATGATATTGAATTTTATCTCATTTATCATATCTAATATAAAAACACTGCAATCTGTACATTATTATTGTACATTATGAAATATTTACAATAAAATAATATACACAATGTATATTAACCTCTTTTTTCAAGTACCCTTCACCTACATTAAATAAATAATAATACATTTTCATGCATGGAAAGTCTAAATCAGGGGTGTGGCCCACAGCTCTTTTTGCTAGCAAACATGTCAGAAAAAACAACAATAAATATCGTAGAAAAAAAGATTAAAATGTATACAAATTTTATCAAAAAAGTATGTGGAGGACATTTTGATATTTTGTATATATATATATATATATATATCAAAATTAGTGTGAGTTTGGTGTTATAAGTGGCAAAACGAATTCAACTCTTATATTTCTGCTCTTTTTTCGTTACATTTTTACTGTTGTTTTTTTCACCAGTAAGTTCCGGGCCAACAGAACCCGGGCTGCTGTCCGCTCAAGGCCACACTTTGTACACCCTCTTTTTTTTTTTAGACTCTGGATTTATACAACAATTGTTTGCGTTTGAATTTTGAGAACTACATTTTTTTACATCAAATTATGCCGACAATTTCATTGAGAAAAAAAGTGTCGGCCAAATTCAGTCTTAAGAAATTCAGTGTATAAAAATACAATGTTTAAAAATTCAGTGTAAAAAAACACATTGTTAAAAAAAATCAGTATTTTAAAATTCATTGTTTAAAAAGTGTATAAAAAGTGTTTAAAAATACATTGTAACATTTTTTTGCTTTCAAATTTAGTGTTTTTAATAATTTTGTGTATAAAAATATTGTTTAAAATACGATGAAAAAAATATATCAGTGTTTTAAAATTAGATGTTTAAAAATAGAGTGTTTAATAATTCAGATTTTTAAAAATTAAATGTCTAAAAATTCAGTATGTAAAAATTTTGTTTTTAAAAATTCAGTGTATAAAAAAAATCAGTGTTTTAAAATTCATTGTTTAAAAATGTAGTGTATAAAAAGTGTTTAAAAATACTTTGAAACATTTTTTTGCTTTCAAATTCAGTGTTTTTAATAATTTTGTGTATAAAAATATTGTTTAAAATACGATGAAAAAAATATATCAGTGTTTTAAAATTAGATGTTTAAAAATAGAGTGTTTAATAATTCAGATTTTTAAAAATTAAATGTCTAAAAATTCAGTATGTAAAAAATTTTGTTTTTAAAAATTCAGTGTATAAAAAAAACCAGTGTTTTAAAATTTGGTGTATACAATTCAATAGATTAAAATTCAATGTTATACATTTTGTGTTTTAAAATAGTTGTTTTTTTTTAATTCAGTGTATCAAATTTCAGTGTTTTGAAATTCAGTGCTGAAAAATGTTTTTGCAAGACCCAAGACCCACTTCCTGTAAATTAAAACTGAAGCAATCAATCCTGTCTCAGAAGCAGCCAATGAGGTGTCAAGTTTGAAGTCACATGACTTATTTTACCTGATGTTGGGTTGGCATTTTGAAGCAGCACATTTTTCAGCACTGAATTCATTTCCTTCAAATTTTTAGTGTAAGACACTGAATTTTTATATGCTGAATTTTCAAATACTCAATGTTTATAAACTGAGTTTTTAAACACCGAATGTTTTCTCCCTGAAATTGTCAGCATGATTTCATCATATATATATAAAAAAAATTCAGTTTACCGCTTCCGCCATCCTAGTCACTGCCGTTGTGTCCTTGGGCAAGACACTTTACCCACCTGGCCCAGTGCCACCCACACTGCTTTGAATGTAACTTAGATATTGGCTTTCACTATGTAAAGCGCTTTGAGTCACTAGAGAAAAGCGCTATATAAATATAATTCACTTTACAAAATTGAAATGCAAAAAACTCCATACATTGCAGCATTTTTTTATGAAACAAGAAAATATCAAAATATCTCCCGTACACTTTGACCTTTTGTTATGGTGAACAGTTTGGACACTGGGTCTAAACCAGGGGTGTCCAAACTTTTTCCACAGAGGGCCGCACGCGGAAAAATTGAAGCATGCGGGGGACATTTTGATATTTTTGATTTTCTAACCATAACAATATATATGGATTTTTTTTTAATCCTTAGGGCTCCTGGGGAGCATAGAGGGTCTCTGTCACTAAAATGTTAAAAATAAGTCAATTATTATTTTTTATTTAATGCTTACAGTAAATCTCTATATCAATTTGAGGTTGATATAAAGTAAAACAAAAAGGTTTTATGCCTTTTCTGTCAAAGACAACTTTGTTTTTTTATAGTAAAACTGAAATATGCAGTATTTAGATAGATAGATAGTACTTTATTGATTCCTTCAGGAGAGTTCCTTTATTTAGCAATGAAAGCCCTCAAAGATCAATAATGCAGGACACCATTGATTTTAATTATTTAATATTTCTGAGTAATCGCAGTAAAAAGTTAAATAAAATCCTACTAAATATATTTGAGATCCGGAAGGTTCCCCACTCATAAAGTGATGCATTTTTATTATTTTTTGTTTTTACTTTTAACACTTAAATTTCAAGATCAACTTCCAATATGTTTGTCGATTTTAAGTTTGAACTATTATTTTGTTTTACGCTCTTTTGTCAAAACTTTGTGATGTTTTTATATGGCAACCACACAACATATGCAATATTTTTTTTCCACATAAAACATTTTAGTGATAATTCTTAAGTAATAATTCATTATAACAGATTTTTTGTCCTATTTTTTGTTTGAGCAATGGAAAAAAAAAGAAAATAAAGACAAAAGGGGAAAAAACTGCCTGCCTGGCAGCTGTGTGTCAACATTGCCACTTTTTCTCTTTAGATTTCACCTCATTCCACTTTTTTTAAATGTTTGTTTTTTTATTTTTGCATTACTATCAATTTTGCAATTTTTTCAGAATGTGTGGCGGGCGGGCCGGTAAACGATTAGCTGCAGGCCGCACTTTGGACACCCCTGGTCTAAACGAAGTATAAATGACCAAATATTTACAAGGTTTTTATGAAAAGATTTGATTTAAGAAGTCACGGCAGGGTGTGGAAGCTGTGAATGGCGATTAAGGAGGGCTGACTAACTAGAAGATGAAATGTACGACTACAATGATGAAGGTTTACGTTTCTTTGTAGTCCTTCAGCACTCTGTTGGTGTAGAAGATGGCGGCGTCGTTCATCTCCTTGACAAAAGGACCCGGCTTCTGCTTCTTGAAGGCACACATGACAGGGAACATGTTGGTCACCATGTGTGTCATGATGGACATCAGCCAAAGTATTTTGTTACCACGGCCACCCAGCCCAGGGCGGGGATGCTCTCGCTGACGGCCGACATGTGATTGAAGAGCTCGCTGCCCCGGTTTCGCTCTCTGAAGCTCTGGATCTCCTGGATGTGGTCGGAGATGGGCTTGAGGAGGTCGCGAAGTTCCATCTGCGGGAGGAAAAAAGCGTGACAATGTCATTTGTGCCTGGATGAAAAGGAGTCAGAATGGTATTAACGCGATATGTGGTGGACATGACATTGTCTTGGGCACACTCAGCTGCCATAAAGTGATCCCTGGTACTGCAACATTTTATTCGGTACCTATTATTAGGACCACCAAGACTTTATTTATGATGTGCTTGCAAAAAGTCCACAAAAAAGAAGGTAAAAAAACAAGACAAAAACATACATATAAGTCAGTGGCCATGTTGGCACCTAAAAAGATGAATTTGATGCCGTAAAGCAAAACATGCCATCTAAAGCAGCACCGCGGCTTTTTAAGCTGCTCACAGACTTTTACTTTGAAAGTTCACAGAGTCGACAACACCGTTTGTTCTTCTCTTCCTGCAACATTCCTACGTGCAACAGGAGATCTCTGGCCTTGTAGGGAAGACACGGTCCCGTGTTTAGTAGCATGTCTTTATGCACCTTGCAGGACCTTTCCTAAACACTTCACGTTTTATATACACACTGCAAGTATATATATAATGCAGTAACACACACCTTCATAACACTATGTAATATGTACATTATACACACTGCAAGTATATATATCATGTAGTAACACACACCTTCATAACAATATGTACATTATAAACAGTGCAAGTATATATATCATGTAGTAACAGACACCTTCATAACAATATATACAATATAAACAGTGCAAGTATATATATCATGTAGTAACAGACACCTTCATAACAATATGCAACATGTTCAATATTTACTGTATTTTGATCATTTTAATCATTGCCGGAACACACTCCTTGACACGTTAATTTCCGTTTCCATAGCAGCGCGTGTCCGACTTCTGACAATAAGAGTGTTTTCCCACTTTTGGAAACAAACAAGAGTATGTTGGAATCATGGCAGACTTGGTAACAGACGACAACTACTTTGGACAAATGAGGATTCACAACGTTATCTTTTTGAAGCTGAATATACAGAGGATGAACTGCTGCTTCCCGAGGCAAGCACGGAGGAAGAGTGAGACGGAACACACAGAAGCCGAGAGAGTGAAGTAAAAGTGACTAGCAGCTGCAAAATGTGCAATTTGAAGCTATGCTATTTCGACATAAATGGAGCGCTTACCCAGATAAACAGAAAATAAGTCCCTGTAAATGAAGTATTGTTGACACATTTTTAAAGTGATTAAGAGGTAGAATTGATTGCTAACATTAGCTGCATTGCTAACGACCTAGAACATGCCCATGTGTACATGTTAGAAGGCAAACAAATTCAAAAACCTTTCGTCTTCTTGTCTCTCAATGATTGTGAAGCATAGACAAAATTCCCCTTTAAGCATAAGACAGTCTCAGGCGCACACACAACAATGTGATGGCCACTTTCTTTAACACACACACACACACACACACACATACACAGACATACACACACACGAACGCTTGGCTGACAACAGACTCAAATATAGAACATGACCATAAAAAGTCAGAGCTGCTCCTCTGGAAGAAAAGACAAGAGTTAGTGTATTTGCAATACTTTCAACTCTCCATGTTCAAGTATTGTTCTACAGAGGCACATAAGAATGTGTTTGGACACTGGTAATATTAGTAAAGGTGTCAGGATACAACGAATCACAGCAATATTAGAACCTAGTGTAGAACTTTCTCCTTCCTTGATATTGACACATGTAATCTGTGGAGATGTACAGAAGGCATGTCGATATCACAATATCATTTTGAATCACTAAGATGCTGTTGGAAGTAGAGTTGAGCGTTTTAAAAGGGTACTTCCACCCGTACACAGTACAGTATGTACTTTATTATTAGGGACCGAATGTCCCTTTGGGACAGAGGACTCTATTGTATTTCTAAGGTTTTTTTATTATTATGCCGCTGCCTCTATGAGCTGTAATTTGACCCTCTTAACATGCTTCAAAACTCCCTAAATTTAACATCAGGACTGGCGAAAATTGCCATCTAATAAAAAAACAAACCCCAATACTCAAAATTGCGCTCTAGCGCCTCCTAGGAAAAAACACAGACAAAACTGCTTGTAACTTCCATTAAGAATGTCGTAGAGACATGAAACAAAAAACCTCTATGTAGGTCTGACTTAGACCTACATTTCATAAAATGACATCCTTCAGCAAAAATCAACAGGAAGTTGGCAAACACACCCTCAAAAAAAAAGAAAAATTTTCATTTTTGCCTCTTTGAACTGTAATTTGACCCCCTTAAAAAGCTCCAAAACTCAGCAAACTGGACACACACATCAGGACTGGCAAAAATTGCGATCTAATTAAAAAAAAAAAAAAAAACTTAAAATTGTGCTCTAGCGCCCCCTAGGAATAAAACACAGACAAAACTGCTCTTGGGAAGAAAACACAGACAAAACTGCTGGTAACTTCCGGTAGGAATGTCGTAGAGACATGAAACAAAACCCTCTATGTAGGTTTCACTTAGACCTACATTTCATTAATTGACATCCTTCAGCAAAAATCAACAGGAAGTTGGCAATTACCCCATCAAAACGAAAGTTTTGTAAAAACCCGTCACCTTTTTTCAAACATTGTCTCCTCTGAGCCAAAACCTCTATGTAGGTTTCACTTAGACCTACATTTCATTAATTGACATCCTTCAGCAAAAATCAACAGGAAGTTGGCAATTACCCCATCAAAACGAAAGTTTTGTAAAAACCTGTCACCTTTTTTCAAACATTGTCTCCTCTGAGCCCGTTTGTTGTGTCGGCTTCAAACTCGCACAGGAAAGAGATTTAACCCTTCTGATGAAAAGTTGCGCAGAGTTTTTCTAACTGCTCCGGTTTTGATTTTACGAGCCTTCAAAGAACTGCTGCGCTGATGCTGCTGCCGTCTCAAGATGGCCGCTTAAAAGCAGGAAGCATTAGCGTGACCACACAATGCAGAGAAGGTAGGTACTGTGCGGGTAAAGATATGTTGACTGGGTGAAAGAAGGAGGCACCAGTTTGACTCCAGGATCCAGAAAAGGTAGGTAATGTGCAGGTAAAGATATGTTGACTGGGTGAAAGAAGGAGGCACCAGTTTGACTCCAGGATACAGAGAAGGTAGGTACTGTGCAGGTAAATATATGTTGTCTGGGTGATGGCAGGAAGCACCAGCATGTATGGGTGACAGAAAGAAGCACCAGTGTGACCCCAGGATGCAGGGAAGGTAGATAATGTGCAGGTAAAGATATGTTGAATGGGTAAAGGCAGGAAACACTCATATATGTAACTCTCTTGAAGAAATATATCCAAACACTTAATATTTATTATGTGCACGACAAAGATCAGTTATTATTTTATGCTTCTAAACAAGAAAGAGGTTTTAGCACATTGACATCAAATCAATGTCAATAGTCCCATGTCATTTATTGGACATGATAAAGGTTTCAATAATGTCAAACACATATATTTGCGATAACCACAAATATAAGCATTTGTTATCAGTTGTGGAGAGTTTTCTCCGACCTCCTCTTGTTTATGTGAAAGAAGAAAACACTCCTGGCCGTGCACTAAATTATATAAAGACCCAACAAGTTTTTCATCCAGCATTAAAAATCTAATGTTATTAATTATTATGTTTATTTTAAAGAAATTAACAATTATGTGAAATAAACAGCTTCATTTATTTGATTGAAAGTAATGCAAATTAAAACTGTAATCATCCTCAATCTTCAAGCTTCATTGATTATGACCGTGGACTTGAAAAGTCCTTGTTTTGTTGGACGGCCTTCCTGCTCTGACATTTGGCCTTTGAGCCCTCAAAAGCTTGACAAGACTAAAAGGCAAAGTTATCTTCCTCTGAGACTGACTTTACACAACTACAAAGTTAACACATTGGCTTCATAAATACATTCATTATTCTGCCCTCACTACTCGCTTCCAGCGTGC